>NC_035439.2:56331962-56653232 GCF_002127325.2 Helianthus annuus
GTCACATCATTTATTACATACAAACTTTAGTGACATACATGATGCCCCAAAGCACAGTTAGCACAGTTAGCGGATAACTTAGAAATATACTAACAGTGCCAGTACATAGACAGACAGTGTTTTGAGGCCCAATATGAGCCAGAGACAAGGGACTACACTAGTATGGAGTGTAGGGAAGTAAGGACCATAAAACTGCGTCACTAGGTGATAGTTTAAGTGCCAGAAAGTGCTTAAAATCCACTCAAAGTGCAGAATTCTGCATTAATCATCAAAAATCAGCATTTTAACATGCTAGTAACATGCAAAAATATGGCAAAATGGTCCTGTATGCTTTCCTAAGTGTCGGGAATTGAAAGTGTCACAAAAATTACATAAAAGACACTATATCAGACTGCGGGAAGGTTTTAAATCAAACCCTTGCATTCCTAGTTAGGGTTTAGTGTATATTAGATGTTGAACTTTCGTCTGAGTCCTAAAGATGTCATTTATATGGTTTCTGCGGATCCTGCGTTTTCGTCGGAATACTAGTTTACTAGGTGCTTTTCTAGTAGTTTCGATGCATTGTTTTAACTGTGTCAAATGTACTTAATAAAAATGAATCATATGCATCCTAAGTAAGAATTCCATGAGTATTCTAAGTGTATGTCACGAAATACGTAGTTCGAGTGTTTAAAATGCATAAAAATTTAGCTAAAATGAGTACTTTAAGTGTAAGAAAGTTACCGAAAAGTGGCAGTTGTCACAATAAGAGTGCTTATCATCTCACCATCTTCTTCATTTCCACTTCTCCTCCTCCCTCCTCATTAAGCTACGGCCGAACAACCCCCTCCCCACCATCACCATTTTCAATCTTCCACCATCCAATCCAAGGTTACTACAAGGTGCTAGAAGGTCATTAACGAAGCTCGGTGCTCACGGATCTTGAAGGACCTCTCTTGTGTGCTATTATCCACTCCATTTTCACTTGTGATCTTCCCTAGCTTCAAGCTAGTAGTAAGACTTCTTTGATCTTTGTTTACTTCATGTTTTTAGTGGTTAAAGGATATATTATGTTGATTTACACAAGAACACTAAAGAACATACACTTGAATCTTGAAACATAAATATGAAATATGATGAAATATTGTTAGTATGATGTTGTTTTGTATTTGTTGATGATAGCTTGTTGATTTCTTGGTAGTATTGTGACAACTCGGACTTTAGACCTATCTTGTGTAACGTATGTGAACGTGTTATGATTACGAGCTTTGATCTAAATAAATGATATGTTATTATGTGCTACGTGTATTACGTATTTAATGTGTTTGTTATTATTAAATCGGATCGCACAACACACTTGGCCCAAGGGCAGCCCAAGCGGATGGGCCGGCCCACTCCCTTATGCGCACAAGTTAAACACATTAGGGACTTGCTTGTTCTCATTTGTTACCAAAACTCACAACACACACAAACCCTAGCTAACCTCTCTCTCTCACGCATAACCGGACGGCACAAGCAACCGGAAATCGATTCCGATTTGGATTACCCTCGACCGATCGGTTAGTGTTTTAATTGAATTGCTTTATTTGAATTGTGTGTTAATCGGCTGAATGTGTTGTTGAATCGGTCGGACATGTTAGAACTGATCGACCGGATAGGTTTGATGGATAGGAATCGATGTCTGATAATCGATTAACATGTTATATGTGCGGAATTGTTATATGATGATGATTGTTGTGAATCGGACATGGTAATAGGTTAATAAATTCGTGAGATAACCGGTCGAACATGTTTGTGGATCGGCCGGATATGCTTGTTAATCGGTCGGACAGGTTATATAATCGGGTTTGTTGTTGATGAAAATTGTTAATCGGCTGTTGCATGAAATCGGTTAATAGGATCGGCTTTGTTATGTTTTGATTTGAATGTTAACCGGCCGGACATGCTTGATGATCGGCCGGACATGTTTGGTAATTCGGATATGCTCAATTAGGGTTCTTGATAAACATGTGAATTTTGTTGGTTTGATCTTGTTGGTGTTAGCTATATGGTTAGAATTTTGTTAATTGATAAAACGATAAGTATGGAAACCATTGATTAGTGGTAACCGATTGCACGAATTCCGATCCGGACGAACTGTCAATCCGGACGGATTGTAAACCGGACGAATTGTCCAACCGCATGAACTAAACTGCTAGTCCGCACGAACTGAACTGTCATCCGTACGAATTAACAACCGCACGAACTAAACTATCTATCCGCACGGATGGTCCAATCCGGACGAGCTGTCATGGTCCAATCCGGACGAGCTGACACCCGCACGGACTGCACAATGTCATCCGCACGAACTGACAGTCCGCACGAACTGTCAATCCGGACGGACTGATTGTCCGCACGAAATGCCACCCGGACCAGTTGCCCACTCGCACGAACGGACACTCGCATAATTTGATTTGGTTTTGTTTGGGCCATGTTTTGTGTGCTTGCTTGTTAACTCTGTGTAACCATACGTGCTCAACGTGAATCGAACCTGACTTGTATGATAAACATGTTAGGACGTGATTGAACAATTACTGCTACCTGCTCTCTTAGTGTGCCTGCCGAGCAACCCAAGGTGAGTTCACACTCTTACCAAGGCATGGGGTTCCCGGGGTGTTGGGAATGGGATTGAAAGGTTGATTAGATACTCTATTGACACTATGACTAGACTACCACATCACTATCCTCGGTTGTGAAGGATACCTATAGTTACGAGTAGTCTAGTGGTTAAGGAAACGTGGAACACCACCACAGGAAACGTGGAACACCACCACAGGAAACGTGGAACACCACCACAGGAAACGTGGAACACCACCACAGGAAACGTGGAACACCACCACAAGTAACGTGGAACACCACCACCAATAGAACATACAATCGGCCCAGAAGAGCCACCTATTACAAACGAACTTACTATTACGCATTTACTTTCTGTGAACTCGCTCAACTAGTTGTTGATTATTTGCTGCATGCCTTGCAGGACCTTAGGTATTTTTGGAGCTTGCACCAGAGGAGAAGCGGGTCGTTGTGGACAAGGACATATGAATGCATATTAAACACTTTTACATTCACACATTGATACTTATGATTTGGGTTTTACATTTAATGCTTCCGCTACATATATAACGTTTGGTTTTGAACATCAATTATACTTATGATTACTATTAGATGCTATGTTTGATATAATTGATGGTTTGATCCTGGTCAGTCACGCCTCCAAGCGGTGGTACTCCGCGTGTGGGATTTTTGGGGGTGTGACAGATTGGTATCAGAGCCATTGGTTATAGAGAACTTGGTTTTAATATGGAAAAACGTTTTTATTAAAACCAGACTATAACCAGAACAGTGCTCTCAACGATCCACAACGACGCTTCGCTCCACGTGCAAGACTCGACATTCTAGGTAATAAGGTCTAAGTTTATTGTCTACATGCTAGAATTGCATAGAACTTTGCTCGTAGTATGCTTACGTTACTTGCTCACAACTTGTTATTGCCTGAGAATACTTATGTGCTTACACTCTTCTGTCATCGCACTATTCGCGAACTTTTCTCACTTATGCTGCCTTGGATGTGAAGATCAATGGCCGCACGAATCACCATGACACAAGCCCAGCTAGAGGCTCTCGTTGCTGCGGCGGTTGCAGCCGCACAAGCAGGTCAACCCGCTCAGCAACAACCTGGGTGCACTTTCAAGAATTTCATGGACTGTCGTCCTAGCTCGTTCAGTGGCACGGAAGGAGCAGTTGGACTCCTCCACTGGTTTGAAAAGCTCGAGTCGGTTTTCGAAATGTGTGAATGCCCTGAGGCTCGCAGGGTGAAGTTCGCCACCGGCACACTTGAAGGGATTGCGCTCACCTGGTGGAATGCGCAAGTACAGATCTTAGGGTTGGCAGCTGCTAACGCCACACCCTGGAATGAGTTCAAAGAATTGATTAAGAGGGAATATTGCACAAGAGAAGACATCCACAAGTTGGAGGATGAGTTGTACAATTTGAAGATGGTGGGTTCAGAAATTGAAGCTTACACCAAGAGGTCGAATGAGTTGGCTGTGCTGTGTCCAACCATGGTAGACCCACCATACAAGCGCATTGAGTTGTATCTCAAGGGTTTGGCGCCAGAAATCCAGAGCCACGTGACGTCGGCTAACCTCAAGAACATCCAGGAAATTCAGCGCCTTGCACACCGCATCACAGATCAGGCAGTAGACCAGGGCAAACTGCCAAAGCGTATCAGTGCTACCACTACCGCTACTGCTTCTACTACACTTGCTACTCCCAGTGAAAGTAAAAGAAAATGGGAGGGGGATTCTAGCAAGGGGTCAGCTTCAGTGCAGTCGCAGTCTCAGCAGCGAAAGACAGACAGCTACCAGAGTCCAAGTCAGCAATCCTCTAGCAGCCATAAACAGGGAGGGTATCGAGGAAACCTCCCGAAGTGTAACACCTGCAACAAACATCACAGTGGCCAGTGTAATAAGGTTCGTTGTCAAAGATGCCTCAAGATGGGTCATGAGGCTAAAGACTGTAGGAGTCCACGGCCTGCAAATCAGAACCAGCAACTCCCACCGCCAGCTCCACAGAACCAGCAGCAGCCACCACAGCGTGGAAACCGGGGATGTTTCCAGTGTGGGGCTGAAGGTCACTTTAAACGCGATTGCCCTCAGTTGAACCAAAATCGCAACAACAATAACAACCAGGGCAACGGCAACAATAACGGCGGGAACAACAACAACAACGGCAATGAAGCTCGTGGTCGTGCTTTTGTGCTAGGTCGAGGCGATGCAGTGAACGATCCCAACGTTGTTATGGGTAAGTTTCTCCTCGACAATATTTACGTTACTGTTTTATTTGATTCGGGTGCGGATACAAGCTATATGTCTGTGAAAATGTGTCAACTGCTAAAACGTGCACCAACACTTTTACCCACCAAACACGTAGTAGAGTTAGCTAACGGTAAAAGTTTAGAAGCCACGCACGTAGTTCAGGGTTGTAATCTTATCTTAGCCGGTCAAGCCTTCTCTATTGATCTCATTCCCATAGTTTTGGGTAGCTTCGACGTCGTGATTGGGATGGATTGGTTATCCCAACACCAGGCAGAGATCTTATGCAGTGAAAAGATCATTCGTATTCCTCGTTCGGGTCAGGAACCTCTCGAAGTTCAAGGCGACAAGAGTGGTGCAGTGGTAGGCATCATCTCTTTCTTGAAAGCGCAGAAATGTTTACGAAAGGGGCACACTGCCATTCTGGCACTCGTCACAGACGCTTCAGCAAAGGAAAGGAAACTGGAAGATATACCAGTTGTACGTGACTATCCTCAGGTGTTCCCTGAAGACTTACCTGGACTACCGCCTCACCGTCAGGTCGAATTTCAGATCGAGCTCGCTCCGGGAGCAGCACCCATAGCTCGCGCACCATATCGTCTAGCTCCATCAGAATTGGAGGAACTGTCAAAGCAGCTACAAGAGCTCTTGGAAAAGGGCTTTATACGTCCAAGCTCTTCGCCTTGGGGAGCTCCAGTACTTTTCGTGAAAAAGAAGGACGGTACATTCAGGATGTGCATCGACTACCGTGAACTCAACAAGGTGACGGTGAAGAACCGTTATCCTCTTCCGCGCATCGACGACTTATTCGACCAGTTGCAAGGGTCGTGCTACTATTCGAAGATAGACTTGAGGTCGGGGTACCATCAGTTGACAGTCCGGGATGAGGACGTCTCCAAGACAGCCTTCAGAACTCGTTACGGTCACTACGAGTTTCTGGTCATGCCATTCGGGTTAACGAACGCGCCTGCTGTATTCATGGATCTTATGAACAGGGTGTGCAAACCCTATCTCGACAAGTTCGTCATAGTATTCATCGACGACATCCTGATTTACTCCAAGAGTCAGGAGGAACACGAGCAGCATCTTCGTCTTATTTTGGAACTCCTTCGGAAGGAACAGCTGTACGCCAAACTTTCTAAATGCGACTTCTGGCTTCGAGAAGTCCACTTCTTAGGCCATGTGGTAAACAAGGATGGGATCCATGTCGATCCATCCAAGGTAGATTCGATCAGGAACTGGCCTGCACCGCGTACGCCAACGGAAATACGTCAATTCTTGGGTCTGGCAGGTTACTACAGACGGTTTATTAGAGACTTTTCGAAGATTGCTCAGCCGCTTACGCTACTGACACAGAAGGGTGTCACCTACCGTTGGGGCAACACGCAGGAAACTGCTTTTCAGTATCTGAAGGATAGGCTTTGCAGCGCACCTATTCTTTCATTGCCAGAGGGCACAGATGACTTCGTAGTATATTGTGATGCATCAATACAGGGTCTGGGTTGCGTACTTATGCAGAGAGATAAAGTTATTGCCTACGCCTCTCGTCAGCTAAAGGTTCATGAACGGAACTACACGACGCACGACTTAGAGCTGGGAGCTGTTGTTTTCGCGCTTAAGATATGGCGACACTACCTGTACGGTACCAGGTGCACGATTTACACCGATCACAGGAGTCTCGAGCATATTCTTAAGCAGAAGGATTTGAACATGCGTCAACGAAGATGGGTCGAGCTACTTAACGACTACGAATGTGCTATTAAGTATCATCCAGGCAAGGCCAATGTTGTGGCTGATGCCCTCAGTCGGAAAGACACTCTACCACGGCGCGTGCGAGCGCTACAGCTTACGATTCAGTCTAGCCTTCCTACACAGATACGAAATGCTCAGGTAGAAGCATTGAAGCCCGAAAATGTCAAGGCTGAAGCCTTACGTGGCTCACGACAGCAGATGGAACAGAAGGCAGACGGCGCCTACTATGTAACGGGCCGGATTTGGGTCCCTCTTTATGGCGGTCTACGCGAACTTGTGATGGATGAAGCTCACAAGTCTCGCTATTCGGTACATCCAGGGTCGGATAAAATGTACCACGACATCAGCACTACCTATTGGTGGCCTAATATGAAGGCCCACATCGCTACGTACGTTGGAAAATGCTTGACCTGTGCGAGAGTCAAGGTCGAATATCAGAAACCAGCTGGCCTACTGCAGCAGCCTAAGATACCTCAATGGAAATGGGAAGAAATTTCCATGGATTTCGTTACAGGCTTACCTAGATCTCAGCGTGGGAACGACACAATATGGGTCATAGTTGATCGACTCACCAAGTCTGCACACTTCCTACCTATAAAGGAAACAGATAAGTTCTCCACACTCGCAGACGTTTACCTTAAGGAAGTTGTTTCGAGGCACGGAGTGCCCACATCTATCATTTCGGATCGCGATGCACGATTCACGTCAGAACTATGGCAAGCGATGCATAAGTCTTTCGGCTCACGACTAGACATGAGCACAGCATATCACCCTCAGACGGATGGGCAGTCTGAGCGTACGATTCAAACACTTGAAGACATGCTTCGGGCATGCGTCATCGATTTCGGCAACGGCTGGGAAAACCACCTCCCTTTGGTGGAGTTCTCTTACAATAATAGCTATCACACCAGCATTCAAGCCGCTCCATTCGAGGCATTGTACGGGCGTAAATGCCGGTCACCACTCTGCTGGGCAGAGGTGGGAGATAGTCAGATCACGGGTCCAGAGATTGTAGTGGACGCCACAGAAAAGATTGCACAGATACGACAACGCATGGCGGCAGCACGCGACCGTCAGAAAGCCTACGCGGACAAGCGTAGAAAGCCTTTGGAATTTGAGGTCGGGGACCGGGTTTTATTGAAAGTCTCACCCTGGAAGGGTGTGGTACGTTTTGGCAAACGGGGCAAACTGAATCCGCGGTACGTCGGACCCTTCGAAATCATAGAAAAGATTGGCAAGGTAGCCTACAAGTTGAAATTACCAGCTGAACTCGGGGCAGTTCACAATGTCTTTCACGTATCGAACTTAAAGAAGTGTCTATCTGATGAAAACCTTATCATTCCTTTTAAGGAACTCACTATCGACGAGCGGTTGCAGTTCGTTGAGGAACCAGTAGAAATCACGGACCGGGATGTGAAGGTCCTCAAACACAAGAGAATCCCTCTTGTCCGAGTTCGTTGGAACTCCAAACGTGGCCCAGAGTACACCTGGGAACGCGAAGACAGGATGACAGAAAAGTACCCCCAGTTATTCGGGAACAAGGCAACCACTACTGAGGCCGAAGCTACTACTTCGGAATTTCGGGACGAAATTCCAGATCAACGGGGGGAGGATGTGACACCCCAGGAAAATCAGTAAACGTTTGAACTTACCTAGCTTCCTCAGTAAGTGCATACCAAATTTCGGGACGAAATTTCCAATTAGTTGGGAATAATGTGACAACTCGGACTTTAGACCTATCTTGTGTAACGTATGTGAACGTGTTATGATTACGAGCTTTGATCTAAATAAATGATATGTTATTATGTGCTACGTGTATTACGTATTTAATGTGTTTGTTATTATTAAATCGGATCGCACAACACACTTGGCCCAAGGGCAGCCCAAGCGGATGGGCCGGCCCACTCCCTTATGCGCACAAGTTAAACACATTAGGGACTTGCTTGTTCTCATTTGTTACCAAAACTCACAACACACACAAACCCTAGCTAACCTCTCTCTCTCACGCATAACCGGACGGCACAAGCAACCGGAAATCGATTCCGATTTGGATTACCCTCGACCGATCGGTTAGTGTTTTAATTGAATTGCTTTATTTGAATTGTGTGTTAATCGGCTGAATGTGTTGTTGAATCGGTCGGACATGTTAGAACTGATCGATCGGATAGGTTTGATGGATAGGAATCGATGTCTGATAATCGATTAACATGTTATATGTGCGGAATTGTTATATGATGATGATTGTTGTGAATCGGACATGGTAATAGGTTAATAAATTCGTGAGATAACCGGTCGAACATGTTTGTGGATCGGCCGGATATGCTTGTTAATCGGTCGGACAGGTTATATAATCGGGTTTGTTGTTGATGAAAATTGTTAATCGGCTGTTGCATGAAATCGGTTAATAGGATCGGCTTTGTTATGTTTTGATTTGAATGTTAACCGGCCGGACATGCTTGATGATCGGCCGGACATGTTTGGTAATTCGGATATGCTCAATTAGGGTTCTTGATAAACATGTGAATTTTGTTGGTTTGATCTTGTTGGTGTTAGCTATATGGTTAGAATTTTGTTAATTGATAAAACGATAAGTATGGAAACCATTGATTAGTGGTAACCGATTGCACGAATTCCGATCCGGACGAACTGTCAATCCGGACGGATTGTAAACCGGACGAATTGTCCAACCGCATGAACTAAACTGCTAGTCCGCACGAACTGAACTGTCATCCGTACGAATTAACAACCGCACGAACTAAACTATCTATCCGCACGGATGGTCCAATCCGGACGAGCTGTCATGGTCCAATCCGGACGAGCTGACACCCGCACGGACTGCACAATGTCATCCGCACGAACTGACAGTCCGCACGAACTGTCAATCCGGACGGACTGATTGTCCGCACGAAATGCCACCCGGACCAGTTGCCCACTCGCACGAACGGACACTCGCATAATTTGATTTGGTTTTGTTTGGGCCATGTTTTGTGTGCTTGCTTGTTAACTCTGTGTAACCATACGTGCTCAACGTGAATCGAACCTGACTTGTATGATAAACATGTTAGGACGTGATTGAACAATTACTGCTACCTGCTCTCTTAGTGTGCCTGCCGAGCAACCCAAGGTGAGTTCACACTCTTACCAAGGCATGGGGTTCCCGGGGTGTTGGGAATGGGATTGAAAGGTTGATTAGATACTCTATTGACACTATGACTAGACTACCACATCACTATCCTCGGTTGTGAAGGATACCTATAGTTACGAGTAGTCTAGTGGTTAAGGAAACGTGGAACACCACCACAGGAAACGTGGAACACCACCACAGGAAACGTGGAACACCACCACAGGAAACGTGGAACACCACCACAGGAAACGTGGAACACCACCACAAGTAACGTGGAACACCACCACCAATAGAACATACAATCGGCCCAGAAGAGCCACCTATTACAAACGAACTTACTATTACGCATTTACTTTCTGTGAACTCGCTCAACTAGTTGTTGATTATTTGCTGCATGCCTTGCAGGACCTTAGGTATTTTTGGAGCTTGCACCAGAGGAGAAGCGGGTCGTTGTGGACAAGGACATATGAATGCATATTAAACACTTTTACATTCACACATTGATACTTATGATTTGGGTTTTACATTTAATGCTTCCGCTACATATATAACGTTTGGTTTTGAACATCAATTATACTTATGATTACTATTAGATGCTATGTTTGATATAATTGATGGTTTGATCCTGGTCAGTCACGCCTCCAAGCGGTGGTACTCCGCGTGTGGGATTTTTGGGGGTGTGACAAGTATGATGTTGATCATCATGTGAAACTTGTTAGGTTATGATTAAAAACATGATCTAACAAGATAAGAGGTGATTATGTGTTTACATAAAATGACCATCTTCTTATTAAGACATGAACTTGATAATGAAATGATTTTCTTGTAAAGTTATAAACCAAGTGAACTAGTAATCTTGTAATCCAAGACTTGTGAATGATTTTTCCAAGAAAACCAAGTTTAAAAAGATGATTTTTGAAGGACCATGATTCTTATTAAACCTACACTATTTTAAGTGACAATACAAGTGTAGAAATACTTTTAAAACAAGAAGGTTTAATAAAAAACGATTTTGTAAAACATTTTTACAAGTTGTAAACATCTAGAATTTCCGAAAGTAAAGTTTACCAAGAAGTAAATATATTTTGGAGGGTAACTAAGGCTACTAACTACTTTACCAAGTTACTACGCGTTTTTGTGAAATACCAAGTTCATGTTATTATATAAAGTGTATTGTTTTACACTTGGTAAGTATAATATTGTTTAGTGAATTGTTGTTGATTGTTTGAATGATTTTTGAAAAGAAAATGATATGCTAAATAGCATGGACACCTCCCTTTACAAAGGAAACTATGTTTTCAAATATAAACCTCGCCATAATTTTTGTAACAAAAATACAAGTGTTGGAGGTTGGTTTTTGTAAATAAAAATGGATAAATATATATTTAGAATATGTATTTTATATTAAGACACTTGTGTGAATATTTGTATACGTTGTGGAATAGTTATATTATTTTAGGGTAAAATAATATATCTTAACAAATACCATGGAAATTACAACTCCAAAATAATACCAAAAATCTCAAGGAATAAAATATATAAGTTACACACTTGATATTGTGAAACCGAACGCAAAAACGTAACTTATGAAATATTCCGGAAAATACTCTTACGACTATAATTTTTGGTAAATATTATTTTGGAAACGAAAGAGGTGAAAATATGATTTTTGAACATATTACCAAGTATATCATATTTATGGCAAAAAGAAAATATGTTATTTTTGGGAGATAAAAATATATATTTTCCTAGTATATTTAGAAGATATATAATTTTTGGGAAAGATATATATTTGCTTGGGGATACATTATTTTTGGCAAACAAATTATATACATTTTACAAGTGGGACTTCAAAATATATTATCCAAGACTACAAATATACATGTATGAGATACCCCCATCCTTGGGAAGGAAATACGAAGTTAAAATACTTGAGAAGTATTAATACCAAAGATATTGATTAAACAATTATTCCAAACATTAAATATAATTTAAAGTTAAAATAATTATTATTTTAACAAGAGATTATAACTTGGAATAACATTAGAAACGTAACTCCAAAACATTAATGCTAAGCAAAGGCACGACCGTCCGTCTAATAGACATTAGTACATTGTAGGGAGTCGTGTTAGCTGAGGAGATCGGAGTTACTAGTTCTGAAGACGCACTACTGTGAGTTCATGTCCCCCTTTTCTTTTAACTGTTTTTAGTTTTATACTTCGGGGGTGAAATACATGTTACGATTATTACAAACGTTTTATACATGGTATGATTAGCTTAAGGAGGGTTTTACTACTAGATCATGTGAAAGGTGGGTATAACACTTAAGGCCATTAATCCTCATTGTAGGACCAAGGGACATGAGTGATAGATCTATTTGGGTGTAGCGAGCCCACACCCATGGGACCAAGGTGGCCAATGTGGTGACTATATCTTCTTCCCAAAAACAAGTTTGCTAGGTTTGAGTCTTCCTGCACCATTTCACACATACCATTGGCTTTGCAACCCATTGGTGATCTCTTTTTCCTTAATTGCTACATACCAGGGACTTACATTCATACAGACATACTTTAAAGGTTTATACACTCAGACATACACATGAACTCGCTCAACTTTTGTTGATGTTTTTCAAATTACATGTATTTCAGGAAACTAGTGGATCTGGCAGGGTATGCATGTGTCGTCAAGCTGCGTTTGAATAAAAGATGTTATCCATGGGCGTAGAGTTTAGAGGGTGTATCCTAATCCTGGACGGGATACATGATTCTAAACTCAGGTTTTACTTAAGTACTTCTGTTGAGTCTATATGAACTCATTTGAACATGTCATGGTTTGTAACTCATTTTAAGTGTCGATGTTTTCAGACAATGGTATTGTGGTATTTTCTAAACTTTATTAAGGGATAAACAACTCGTGTTTTTATCATATAGCATTGTTATGATTGTTTGCTATGGTATTAAGAAGTCACACCAAATAACCACGCTTCCGCAAAAGTCAGGGTGTGACAGCTTGGTATCAGAGCCTCGATCATAGCGAACTAGGATTCTTTCTCGAGTCTAGACTATGATCATTAGGGCTCTCAGGAAAATGTTTTCAAACATTTTTACATTGCATACACTAAATGTCCAGATCCAGGGAACAAACATTTTTACAAACAAAAAGGGCACAAAACACATTTCAAAATTTATGTTTATAATTCAGTCTTAGAGACTGAGGGAGGTTCAGTCTTAGAGACTGAGGGAGGTTCAGTCTTAGAGACTAAGGGAGGTTCAGTCTTAGAGACTGAGGGAGGTCAGTCTTAGAGACTGGGGAAATTTAGTCTTAGAGACTGGGAAAGTTTGATCTTAGAGACTAGGGAGTTAGTCTTAGAGGCTAGGAAAGTTTGGTCTTAGAGACCAGGGAGTTAGTCTTAGAGGCTGGGAAAGTTTGGTCTTAGAGACCAGGGAGTTAGTCTTAGAGGCTGGGAAAGTTTGGTCTTAAAGACCAGGGAGTTAGTCTGAGAGACTAGGGAGTTCAGTTTGAGAGGCTAGGTGGGATAGTCTGAGGAAGACTGGGATGATTACTTGCTCACATTGTTATTACTTACATACTTATTTGCTGATTGTTGATATATGTGCATGTGTGTGATTATTTTGTCACAGACACCATGTTATTATCCTCCAAGAGTGGAGTGTCAGACACTATAGACCCGATAGCCATAGTTTCAAATGACGAGATCCTACCAGAGGACGAGGTTTTCACTTCAGATACTACGAGTAGTGACGACGATGACTTTCAGCCCTTCGCTTTACCAGACTTTAGAGACGACATACCTATAGCTGATGGTTTTCTTGATGGGGATCTACCTCTTGTTCAGATCCCTGCTCCTTTTCATCTCGCTGCATTTCCTGTGAGGATCTACCACTTGATGTTATGTCTGATGACGACATCGATCTTTTCATCGAGGGTCCCCCTGAGGATGCCCAGGATGGTGGGGCTCCGGTTGAAGATGCTGTTGCTATTCCTCTTGATGAGATTCCTGTTGATGATGTTGCTATGCCACCTATCGAGGTTCCTATTGTGGAGGTTTTATCTGACCAGTCTGGTCCCGATTCGTTTGAGTCCGTGTCATCTTCTACTCTTCATGCACTAGGACTACAGCGATATCCCATAGACAATGATTCCGACACTGCTATGTCTGCAGCGCCTGATTCGCTGCAGGATTTTGAGTTTGAGGACGAGTTTGACCCTATGTTCCCACACGATTTTGATCTAGACCATGAGGTTGAGTTTATCCCCGAGGAGCAGCCTGTTGAGGCCCCTGTTGTTCCTGATGACCAGCTCCTTCACGTACCCGCTGATCATGAGCTTGCTCCAGCTGACCCAGAGCCTGAGATTGCACTAGGGCCCATTCTTGCTCACGACCTTCCACTAGTGCATGACCCTATCCCTGTTGATGTACCAGTTGTTGCACCACCTCTGCCTGACCCGATACCTGCGCTTTTTGATCATGCACCTTTTGCTACCCATGTAGACCCCAGATATGCTCACACCCACAATGGGTGGATCGAGGACGAGGACGACTACCCTCCTTTTGTCAGACCAGT
Organism: Helianthus annuus; assembly: GCF_002127325.2. Taxonomy (NCBI): domain Eukaryota; kingdom Viridiplantae; phylum Streptophyta; class Magnoliopsida; order Asterales; family Asteraceae; genus Helianthus; species Helianthus annuus. The sequence continues at coordinate 56,346,260 of NC_035439.2, forward strand.
TACTCCCTCTCCTGCACCTGTTCATGCACCATTTGGTATCGCTCCCTTTCACCCACACGTGTCAGACGCTCACCACACAGATTTACCAGTCACATTTCTTCAGGACATCCCTCCTCCCCGTCCAGGGTTACCTTCGAGTCAGCAGGCCGGTCACGTACCTTTTGTGTCAGCAGCCGATCATTTCATGCCACAGTTTGCACACGCGGCTTCTTCTTCTGCACCCACGGGCGAGCCATTTATGTGGTTTTCACCCAACGTCATGCCTATATCTGATCCATACCATCCCTTCCACATTGGGTACTCGAGGGATGATCTGATCTTATCCTTGCAGCTCAAGCAGGATATGTTGAGTCATAGAGTCACAGAGTTAGAGAGGATCCCGCGTGCTACATTCTGCACGCGTTAGTCACCATTCGCGACTCCGCTGGCTCCTCTTCAGTTCTACCTGGAGTTTGGCGCTCATTTTCTTACTATGGAGCAGCAGATTGCTTACCTGTTGCGTGTCGTTCATGCACTTGAGGAGGATTTGGCGCATTTGCATAGGTTGCTTTTCATTCCTCCACCTCCTCCTCCTCCCCCCTCAACTTAAAGGTTTTTGGTTTTATGCAGATGGTATACCTTCGATGAGAGTGCAGCTATTGAGCCAGATTGCACAGCTTTTGAAGACCACAATGTGACTTTTGACTTATTGACTTTCGACTGATGTAATTTGTTAGACGATTCGGACAAGGGTGAGGTGACCCTTAGTCCCCTTGAATATATGATACAATTATGAAACTTGTGAACTGTACTCGTGGTCTTAACATATGAAAGCTAAATATGATGCAATGTGCTTACCTGCTTAATGAAAGCCTAATTGTAATGTTCTCGTTAAACATGCTACCAATATAACAGAAATGTGCTATGATTGTGATATACGTGTTTTTTTCTTATACTCTCATTAGACATGATTCCATTTACTTACTTGTACCATGAGTGTGCTGTTGCTTGATGTGTTGAGATGATGATTTAACACGTGCAAATACATATGATCTCCAAACAACTATTTGCATTCCCTGAACAGACGAGACCTAACTAACCCGAACTTCTTCCTAGAAGATATCTCATCAAGAGATCATTCGACTGACCGAGGCAGAATGACAAGCGCACGCCTCACGAGTCATAGCTCGGCACGAGGTTCTTCACTACAAACGCAACGAAGGTACCTCAAGGAATGACCCACCTAACGGTAATGTTTAAGTCATCCAAGACACATTACAACACGTTTGGAAAATCCCCAATGTGCTTTGCTAATACTTACTGTGATGATGATTGCTTGGGTACAGGTTGTACCTACAAACAGTTTCTAGAATGCAAACCCCTGATCTACGTTGGCACTGGAGGTGCCATAGCTTTTGTAAAATGGGTTGAGCATGTGGATGCTGTTGTGCGAATGAGCGGTTGTATGCTAGAACAATAAGTCCCATACGTTTTCGGATTGCTTCAAGATGAGGCTCTGTTATGGTGAAACCTTAGGGTTCGAGTAATAGGCGAGACTGCAGCATATGCGTTAACATGGAGTAAGCTGAAGGAAATAATGCGTAGGGAGTATTGTTCTCAGATGGAGATCCAGAAGCTGGAATTCGAATTCTGGAAGCTAAAGATGGAAGGTCCAAAAGTGGTGGAGCACGTGCAAAGGCTTCATGATTTATCGCGAGTCGTTCCGTACCTGGTGGAACCCGAATTGAAGAAAATGGAGCAATCCATTTGGGAACTGGCACCTCAAGCCTTGAGCTTAATGACAGCATCAACGCCACCAACTATTGTTGCATATATGATGAGTCTGGCGCTCACTAAGGAAGCACTTAGATTGGGAAGACTTTCAACCCCTGACGAGAAGAAGGAAACTCTGGTAGAGTCATCTAAAAAGAACAAAAGCAAGCTCAGTTAATTCTAAGGAGGTGATCGGGCAAATAACAAGAACAAGGCCAAAACGGGAAAGGAGTACAGGGGTAAACTACCTAAGTGCGACGAATGTCAACGTCATCATACCGGGCAATGCAAAAATGAAAAATGTGATAACTGTGGCAGAGTGGGACATTGAAAGGAGGTGTGTTGGCACCGAACGAAACGTGGAAATCAAGGTCAAGTTGGTAGTAGAAAACACGAAGTAAACAACAACAGTAGCTATCAGGACGGAAATGGTGACAATCAAAAGCGTAGACAAGAGTGTTTTAACTGTGGTGACATGGGGCACTTTCGGAAAGATTGCCCAAGGGAGATTAATCAAGACCGTGAAGGAACACCCAACATCGGAGCTCGTGAAGCACGCCAAGATCCAGATGAGGTTGCTGGTACGTTCTCTGTCAACCAAAATTTTGCATCTACGTTATTTGATACCAGTGCCGACCATAGCTTCGTATCTCATGACTTTAAGAATATACTTGGTATGGTAAAAGGATAAGTTATAAACCTACACTTGATAGAACTAGTTAATGGGAAGCCTCGACGTGGTAACTGGGATGGACCAGTTGTCGAGCAATCAAGCGGAGATCGTTATCCGTATCTCGATGTCGAACAACAAAGCAATCGTGATTCATGAAGCAGGATACGCCTCTACAAATTACTAGTGCTTGAAGACGCGAGAATTTCGCACACAGAATGTGTTGCCTTCTCAGCTCATGTCACGGACAAAGAAGCCAAAGGCTTGCCTGGCTTACCACCCCAACGACAAGTCGAACTACGCATCAATTTGATTCCAGACGTCGCGCCTACAGGCAATGCGCTCTAACAACTTACACTTTCGGCGTTGCAAGGATTGGCAGTATAGCTTCAGTAGTTAGTAGAGAAGGAAGTTAACAGACCAAGCTACCCGTTTTGAGTAACACCAGTGTTGCACGTCAAGTAGAAGGACGATGATTTTCAAATAAGCATCAACTACCAGGATGCTGAACGAGGTAGCCAACAAGAGTCGGTAACCCCTGATGGGAATTAACGAATTGTTTATTTAACTAACTATAAGGACCCAACTACTATTATAAGACAGATCGATGATTGAGCGTCATTATATGGGAATTCAGGAAGAAAGTATACCGGGAGATTGTGGGACAATGACTTGTTTTAAAACTACGCAAAAGAATTGTGATTCCTGCGCAACGCACAAATCATGTGCTAAATCCTTTGGGAACCCAGGTCAAAACCCGGAAAGGTCGTCACTTAGGAACCACACCGGTAAACTCTAGCAAACCCCATTGTCTTGATAAATATGCTACTTCAGTTAACCATACAGAAAGTACTCAAACTTCTTTTGTTGGAAATTCCGCTTTTGTTCTTAGCGAGTAGGGGCTTGCATCCCTACTCCCCCTTTAATGGTAGTTGCATCACGCCAATTTTCTTCGTTGAGAGCGAACACACATTTGCTTTGACACTTGATCATTTCTTCATTTTAGCAAATATTCATTGTTTCAGTACTCGGAAACTTATAGGTCACACATGCACCATCTGCTACACATGCGGTTTCGTTTCGAACAAACGCTTCATTGAAATTCAAATATTAATTTGCTAAACCTAATTACTAATTTGTGATTCGAATGACCTACATTATTGTGACTATTGGATTTTTTTTGCTATCAAGTCAACACATTTTCTTGAAACTTCATTTATTTCGAGTTACATTCATGGTTTATATTCGTGACCATGCCGAGATTCCCTTGCTAGTACATACGTTTATTGTCGGGTTACGCTGAAACCAACTTAAATTGCTTAAACTTATCCATTTCGCATATTTAATTTAAGACGCCATATGATGTATTGAGAGCATCATATTCAAATATTTCTGCAAAGGTTCTTTTGCTTCGAGTGGTAGTTAACTTGTGATTGGCCTACAACTCCACTTAATCGTTTATTGATTTCAATACCTTACGATGATACTTTCACAAAACTGAAGTTTGCGCTAAGTTGGTTACGCACCTCATACACGGATTTAAATGTTTATTTATTTACTTGCTCTAAATCCGTCTTGTTATCATGATTAAAGCGGTCTCAACACAGTTGTGTGTTAAAACAATGGTACATAGATTCATTTCATGTCACACCCCGACCGCGTATAACATGCAACCGCGGCGGAAACGTCGGGGAGTGTTGAGACAGAATTAATTGTTTCACAACTATGGCATACAAAGTTATATTTTATTTATTAAACACGAGGGTCACATTGTTTCAAAACAGGAAATAAAGTGTTCAGAACATATTCAAACTAAGTCTATCTTCTTTTTATGTCTCTAAGGCACAGGTCCGCCCTAGTAGGTACGTCAGCATAAAAATGCATGTGAGATACATAGGTTTTTTTTATGAAAATAAAATTCATGACTTATGTTTGTGAAAATGTTTAGTCATGAACCTTGTAATTTTCTTTGTCTTGTAAATCATTTGAAAAACGATAAGATCAGATGATATGTATAATTAAATGTAAGGTTAAATGGATAACCTAGTAAAAATGAGTTTGTATAAGATAAGTTGTTTGTAAAAACAATGTCTTGTGAAGAATATGTTATTTGTGTAAAACGTAATATGTCTAAACTGAAATGATTTAGATAACGCTACGATATGTAATATTATACAAACACTTATGTATAGGAAGTACCAGCGGCGTATCCACCATGTTTGTATCATATTACATACGCCACGTTACTCAAACCATTTTCCCAAACCAACCACCAAAGTATATTGTTCATGTATAAATCAATCGTCAAGTGTTATTGTGTAAACCATATCAAAATGTCCATGTCTAATGTAAACCACCAAATGTGTATATCAGTGTCAAATTGTTTATGTTTAATGTAAATCATTGTAATGTGTATCCAAAATATCATGTATGGCATGTTAAAATATATCAACTAGGCCATAGGTAAAAATGCACAAAAACAGGGTATTGAAATTAAACGTAGTTTAAGTCAAAATTATGTTTTTTGGAAACAGTTGCATGTTATACTGATACAAACATTTATGTGGTATTGTGAAAATGCATACATTCAAGCCTTTGTGACTGTGGTGATAGACCTTTAAACAAATTAAAGGTCTATATGTGTTATTGTTTATCGAATTCGGTCATTCCTTCCAATCCAAACAAACCCGAGATTTCAGGAATTGGAGTTGTCAAGTCCTATGGTACCATTACCTACTAACGGGCGGCATGATCGGTGTTAATGAATGTACATTGTATAATTTAAACAAACCAAATGTCATACCAAAATGTGAGCATGTGATAAATAAATGTACTAAGTATGCACACAATGGGCATACATAGCATAAAATGTGTTGTAAAACAATGTACTAAGTACGCACACAATGGGCATACATAGCATGTAATGTAATGTAAAACAATGTACTAAGTACGCACACAATGGGCATACATAGCATAAAATGTAATGAAATCGTGTACTATAAACGTACTAATGAACATAGCAAGTATATGATGTGAAAGCAGGAAAAGCATGAAAGTAACAAGTAGGCACATGTGTTTCACCCCAAAACAGTTTGAAAAACAGTAAAAGAGGGGTCTGTGTACTCACCTGAGATTGCTTAGAAGTCCTTGTGTAATAATCACACAATGCTAGAGATCACGGAATATCAAACAGCACCTAATAGGTAGCTATATTAATATACCGGACCAAATTCGGAAGATTGGATAGAATGAGGGTTCGTAAACCAAACAAGTATAGAGACTCGTGTAATATGGTTTAACAAGGCCTACATTCTAAAATGAAACCTATCCTAAGTGCTTACGACCCATTACGACCCGTTTAGGTAGCTTATGCTACTTTAACGTGTCGTTCGCGTGAAGCGCGTTTGGAACGCCTAACATCGTGACCATAAGGTATAACCTCGGAAGGTTATTCCCTATATACTATGGTCACCTAATGTGTTTGGTCGGATCCTAACTATCAACCAAATGGGTCGGGTTCGAAAGCATAAGCGATTGTTTAGATCGCTTACCTTACGACCCTATATAAGCACTAAACTAAAAATGACGAGCTAAGTATGTTAGAACATGCTTAACTAAGTTTAGAAAACATGTTTGGCATCAAAACAAAGGGTTTTGATACCTATGAGTAGTTTGGTTACAAAATACACAAGAATGCGCATTTTGGCCGAAACTACGACTCGTCACTGAGCCTAGATAACGTGGTGATCAGTAGGTGTAGTCACTAGGGACTATAACCATCGTGATCACGCTCACGTTATGAAGTTCAAACGAACTTCGTATTGACCATAGGCTGGTCAACGCAGAAAGTCAAACATAGTTTGACTTTAGGACTAGAAAGCGATTAAAAGAACGAAAGAACACTTACGAAGGGTCCCCGAAAGCTAATCTCGATCCAGGAGCTCAGGTATGAAGCAAAGGCCTCAACTTAGAGCTTTAGATCAGATTTTGTGGGTTTTACACCAAATGGGGGGGGGGTATTTATAGGAAAAACAAGACCGTTAGGATCGTTTCTTGAATATCGTGCCTTGATCTCATTCGTACACTTGTCAAGATGTTGTGGTATCAAAATGTGACCTTAACCCTAGAGATTGTGAAGAGGCATTGCCCCTTGGATGCTTGAAAGGCCAAATTTTGCAAGAAAAACGAGTTTCTGCATCTGCAGGGCTGACGCGGCCCGCGTGAAGATTTAGACAGGGCTTACGCGCCCCGCCTGGGAGTCCAGTTCAGAAAATAAGTTTCATAAATGACAGTTTAGGTCCCTGTTGTGGTTTAGGGCCATTTCCGACATGTTTAAGGCCCGTTAAGCCATCTTTAAAGCCCTAAAATAATGCCTAAACATTGAGGTCATGAAACATGCTTAAAAATATGTCGGATGTTGGTTCGTTTGGCCGTACGATCGCGATGTTCGGTTAATTACGACGGAATGCGCATAAGCGCCAAAAACGATCCAAATTGCGCGACGAATGGATTTATCTCATGCCAAACACTAAGGCATAATATTAGGATGCTTACATAAATTTTTGGATGTCCGGATGTACTCAGAACGTAAGTTATGCGCGAAAGTGCAAACTTATGCACTTTTTGACACTTTTAGTCCCTGAATGATTCAAAAGTTTATTTTAGCACACCGAACCTCTCAAAGCCTATTTCTAAGCTATGTAAAGGATTTTTAAGGTGTGTTTAACTTATGGTCATGTTCTAGAATGTTTGTTACAGTTCAAATTGGCATACTTTCGCAGTTTGTCAAGTTTAGTCCCTGTATGCGAATTAACTTGTTTTTGCCATACCAAAACCTTCAAAACTTATTTCTAAGTTATGTAAAGGTTACTTAAGGTATGTTGAGTATATGTTGATGTTCCGGAGTATTTGTCACATTAAACTGAGTACGTTTACGCACCAGTTTGCGTATAATTCTCCAGAAAGCGCTGTAGAGTTTGAAATTGATCAAAAGTCAAAACATGAAAAATGTAAAACACCACAAAACAAACATTGGGATCAAATAACATTGTTTTATTGATAACTGAATGGTCCAATGTATCTAGGTGCAAATTTTCCTTTCTTTCCGAATCTGATCACACCTTTCCAAGGTGAGACCTTAAGTAATACACGATCACCGACTTGAAAATCCAAGGGCTTGCGTTTTAGGTCCGCGTAACTCTTTTGACGGCTTCTAGCTGTCTGAAGGTTATCACGAACTTTCTTAACCTTATCTGTTGTCTCTAAAATGAGGGCAGGTCCAGTAAGCTGAGCCTCGCCGATCTCATTCCAGCAGACTGGTGAACGACATTTTCGACCAAAGAGAGCCTCGAAAGGAGCCATGTTGATGCTGGAGTGATAACTGTTGTTGTAGGAGAATTCAATCAACGGAAGATGTGAATCCCAACTACCACCAAAATCGATCACACAAGCTCTAAGCATATCCTCCAGTGTCTGGATTGTTCTTTCAGATTGACCATCCGTTTGCGGATGATAAGCTGTGCTCAGATTAAGTTGGGACCCCATAGCAGATTGCATGGCTCTCCAAAAATGAGAAGTGAAACGAGCATCTCTGTCAGAAATGATGTTCAAAGGAACACCATGTCGAGCTACAATTTCATCCACGTAGATCTTAGCAAGTTTGTCATCCGAAAAATCCTCACGGATTGGTAAGAAATGCGCTGATTTAGTAAGACGATCAACAATTACCCAGATGGCATCATGACCTTTCTTTGTGCGCGGAAGTTTGGTAATGAGATCCATAGTAATGTTTTCCCATTTCCAAACTAGGATCTCTGGTTGCTCCAATAATCCAGAAGGACGCTGATGTTCAGCCTTAACTTTAAGACAAGTAAGGCATTTTGATACATATAAGGCGATGTCTTTCTTCATACCAGGCCACCAATACTGAATACGAAGATCCTTATACATCTTATCTGAGCCAGGATGAATAGAATAACGAGACTTATGGGCTTCATCCATAAGCAAGGTACGAAGATTATCTTGGCTTGGGACCCACAAACGGTCCATGAAGTAATACGATCCATTGTCCTTCAATTCAAGAGCAGGTGTTATGTGATAAGGAAATTCCTTATCCATCAAACCTTGTGAAACACAAGATTGTTGAGCCTGAGAAATACGTGCTTGGATATCGGTTTGAGCTTGAATATCAGATTGAACACGAACACAATGAAGCTTAGTACGTTCCTTGCGACTCAAAGCGTCGGCTACGACGTTCGCCTTACCAGGATGGTAGCGAATTTGGCAGTCATAGTCGTTCAGAAGCTCTACCCAACGTCGTTGCCTGATGTTGAGTTCCTTCTGATTGAAGATATGCTGAAGACTTTTGTGGTCAGTGAAAACCACACATTTTGTACCGTACAAATAGTGTCTCCAAATCTTAAGAGCGAAGACAACTGCACCCAACTCAAGATCATGAGTGGTGTAGTTCTTCTCATGTATCTTCAACTGCCTTGATGTGTATGCTATGACTTTGTTTCTTTGCATCAGGACGCAGCCAAGACCTAATTTAGATGCATCGCAATAAACGACGAAATCATCATTGCCCTCGGGCAAAGTTAGGACAGGCGCGTCGCAAAGTTTTTGTTTCAAAGTTAGGAACGCTTCCTCTTGTTTGAATCCCCAATCAAATGGCTTGTTCTTCTAAGTTAGAGCAGTTAGAGGAACTGCAATCTTCGAGAAATTTTCAATGAAGCGGCGATAATAACCCGCTAGACCAAGAAAAGAACGAACTTCAGTAGGAGTAGTAGGCGTATCCCAATCCTTAATCGCACTGATCTTGGAGGGATCTACATGAATACTTTGTTCGTTGACAATATGTCCTAAGAATTGAACCTCTTTAAGCCAAAATTCGCACTTGGAGAATTTGGCGAAAAGTTGCTCTTTCTTTAGGAGTTCCAAAGTAAGACGATGATGTTGCTCATAATCAGCTCGTGTCTTAGAATATATCAAAATGTCATCAATGAAAACGATGATGAACTTATCCAAATAAGGTTTGCAGACCCTATTCATCAAGCCCATGAAAACAGCAGGAGCATTAGTCAAACCGAATGGCATGACTGTGAACTCATAATGCCCATAGCGAGTACGGAACGCTGTCTTGGGAATATCTTCTTCATGCACACGGAGTTGATGATATCCAGATCGCAGATCAATCTTTGAAAAATAAGAAGCACCTTTCAATTGATCAAAGAGATCATCGATGCGAGGTAGGGGATATCGATTTTTGATGGTAAGCTTGTTAAGCTCACGGTAATCGATACACATCCTGAAAGATCCATCCTTCTTTTTGACAAAAAGAACGGGAGCACCCCAAGGTGAAAAGCTAGGACGGATGAAACCTTTGTCGGAGAGTTCCTGAAGTTGCTTAGACAACTCTTGCATCTCAGATGGTGCAAGACGATATGGAGCTCTGGCAATGGGATTTGCACCAGGTACGAGATCAATACGGAAATCGACTTGGCGTGCTGGGGGTAGACCAGGTAGATCTTCAGGGAATACCTCAGAATAATCCCGAACAACAGGAATATCTTGAATAGATTTACCTTTGCCCTTATCTGCTACAACATGTGCCAAAAATGCCACATAGTTCTTCCGCAGATACTTCCGGACTTTAAAACAAGACATGAGTTTGAGACCACCAGCAGGTTTCTCACCACGAACCTGTAGGATCTCACCTGATGAAAGCGGCATGCGAATGATCTTCTCAAAACAAACTATCTCTGCGCGATACTTGGCTAACCGATCCATACCCACAATAACGTCGAAGCTTCCAAGTTGCATAGGCGTGAGGTCAATAGGAAAAAGATGGTTGTTGAGGTTCAATTGGCAGTTGCGGAGAATAGAATCAAGAACAATGGGTTCACCGCTCGCCACTTCTACTGTCAAAGGTTTACCTAGTTTCGTTCTAGACACGCGAAGCAATGGTTCAAAAGATAACGACACAAAACTCTTATCGGCACCCGAATCAAAAAGAACAGATACTGGCTGATTATTAATAAAGAACGTACCGTTCACCACATTATCATCTGCTTGTGCCTCTTGTGCGTTCATGTTGAAGACTCGACCTCGAGCCTGAGCCTGATTCTGATTCTGGTTGGCTAGCCTTGGGCACCGGTTTCTGTAGTGGGTCAGATCCCCACAATTGTAGCACGAACCAGGAGGAAAATGAGGTCGTGCAGCTTGACCTTGTTGCTGAGCAAGAGGCTGAGCAATTTGTTGAGCTTGGTTCTGGTTAGCAGGAATGCGGCAGGTGGCAGCAAGATGACCATTTCTCCCACAGTTGGTGCATTGACGACACTGCACATGTGGTGGGTGATGGCCGTTACACCTGTTGCACAAAGGTGCATTGCCAAGATAAGGCTTCTTGGCCAGTGGTTGCGCAGGCTGATTTGGTGCAGTCTGAGCCTGTGAAGTAAGGACATAGTTTTGGGAAGCCTTCCGCTTCCTAGACCCCTTTGTAGAACCAGAATCCTTTCCTTCTTTCTTGCTGTCCTCTTGGTGAGCTGCCTGCTTCTTACCCTTGTCACCCTTTTTGTGCAGCTTTCCCTTTTGAATCTGCGACTCAGTCAGTGTCGCTGATAACTCGATCGCCTGATGGAGTGTGGTAGGGTTACTACCAGTAATGATGTCTTGTACCGAGTCAGGTAGGCCGTCGGTGTACCTTTCGATGGCCTTGTCGAGTGGGGCAACCATTGTCGGGCAAAGCAGACTCAACTCCTCAAACCTATCAGTATATGCCCGGTGCTCGCCACTGTATTGCTTTAAGTCGTCAAACTCTTTCTCCAAAGCTCGCTGTTCATGACGAGGACAGAACTCCCTCATCATTAGTGCCCTAAGTTCAGCCCAAGTCTGAGCTAGAGCAACTTCTGCACCGCGATCCCTCATAACCTCGTTCCACCACGTAAGAGCCCTCTTCTGAAACACACTTGAAGAAAACTCGACCTTGCGATTGTCAGGACACTGCACGTGACGGAAAGTATTCTCAATGCTCTCGAACCATTGAAGAAGCCCAGTTGCTCCTTCAGAACCACTAAACTTGAGAGGTTTAGCCGAGTTAAAATTCTTGAAATTGCATGGAGCATTGTTGTTGTTGTTGGCTTGGTTCCATTGAGCAAAGAGATTTGGGAGTGCAGCAGCCATTTGCTGTGCAATAATTTATGCCAGTTCGGCATTTGCTACCTGATTGTCGCGTCGAGGAGGCATTCTAGAAGAGGAAAACATGAAAGGAAACGAGTGAGATGATTGGATGAAGAGAATGAGATGAAACAAAATCAACAAAAGCAAAGATGATGGTTATGCATCGCTAAGCAAACAAGCGATACACAATGTCTAATCAAAGTAAATGGGTAAAAAATAATGTATCGCGAAGACATGTTCGCCTATAAGTGAACACTCACCCCAAGAGTTCCCAGGTAAGAGTGACTGGTCCGATTATGTGGATTTGTACGAACACTCTAGCCTTAGACAGAAAACTCAGGGTACAGGCATCCACTCTTCCAGTTCGCACGTGTTCACACTATTAAAACCCGAAAACCTTGACGAGATTTTTGAAAATTCAAAGGGGTTCAAAACCATATAACAGAGGGTTCAAAACCTAGTAATCAATCATCCTAGAACAGATGATTAATTTTCAAAGTGGATTCGGAATCGATGTTCTCGTTCTGATTATCACCTAAGGATAGGTGAAGTGCATGTTTTAAAATCTAAACACAAGATAACTTGGGTTAGGGTCCTAGAAAGTTATAGTCTAGGTCAAAGCATTACTAATAACCTAATTCCCTATAACCATTGGCTATGATACCAACTCTTCTGTCACACCCCGACCGCGTATAACATGCAACCGCGGCGGAAACGTCGGGGAGTGTTGAGACAGAATTAATTGTTTCACAACTATGGCATACAAAGTTATATTTTATTTATTAAACACGAGTGTTACATTGTTTCAAAACAGGAAATAAAGTGTTCAGAACATATTCAAACTAAGTCTATCTTCTTTTTATGTCTCTAAGGCACAGGTCCGCCCTAGTATCACAATCATCATCCTAAGCGACAGCTCCTGAAAACACATGTGAAAGTAGGTACGTCAGCATAAAAATGCCTGTGAGATATTGTGAAAATAAAATTTGTTGGGTCTAAATCGTGTAGTCTAATGTTATCAACGAATCAAGTCAACAAAGTCAACGCCAGCAAGTCTAAGTCAACGCACAAGTCGACACGTGAAGATCGAAGAAAGATATGGCGTGTGAACGTTCGAGATTTGATAGTTATACTGCTTTGGATAATTAAATATATTTTGTTTACACAAAATGTATTTATTATCTTATTTAATTTGTTGTCATGTTTATTACTACTTTTGGTAAGTTTTAATCTCTAGGGTCCTAAATGTAATTAGCCAAAAGTTGTTTTGGCTATAAATAGAAAGTGATGATTAGGGTTTTAGCCAACACACATTTCTAGAGAAGATTTGGGGGCTAATTGTATCATCATTGCAAATCATTTTAGTGGGTTTTATTGCTATATTTTTGGTGTGTTCATCTTGATTCTTATTCAAAATCAGATTTTTGGCTCGATTTGATCCTACAATTTGGTATCAGAGCTTGGTACTCGAATTTGGGATACAACAATCTTCAAATTCATCATATAAAAATCTGATTTTTATTTGAAAGTGTTGAAACTTTTATGGTTTTTGATTTTTATTCACTTTTTATTCAAAAAACTTGTTTTTAAAAGGTTTAAATTATGTGTTTGCTGATTGGGAGTTGAGACTAGCATTAGTTGAAAGATTCATAGTGATTTCGTATCATTTAAAGTGGTTTCAGCTCAAATCAGTAGGTTTTAGATGAGTTTTTGAAGTTTCTGGGTGATTTTTTAATGAATACAGCGATTTTATTTTTGAATACAGCGATTTTATTTTGAATATAGCGTTTTTATTGAAAGATCCGGCGTTTTGTGTTTTCCGTCGTCATTTCCGGCGTAATTAACTTTTCCGGCGAAATTAAATCTTAAACGCGAGTTCAAGTTCTCCGTCGTATTAAATACGCCGGTAAGTCACGTTTTCCGGTGTCATTATTTTGGCGGAGTTAATCCGGCTAGCGTATTTATTTGTGTTTTTAAAGAAAGAGTAGAAACAGAATCAGTTAACTACCATACATCAATCCATTGCTTACAAATTTTGAAATACAACTTCATCAAAATAAGAAATCAGATCGTTAAGGTTCCAGCCCCAACAAACCACTTCATCGCTAAAACAACAACCTTGTTCCAACACCAATAAACCACTTCATCGGACCACCACCTACAACATCAGTCACCACCGCAACTCTGACCGGTTTCACCCCACCAGCCACCACCAATACAAACCAATCACCCTAACCCCCACACCGGCACCGGACTACGTTTACACCACCAGCTCTTTCAGATCTGCTCTTCCGCCGTCAATACCACCGTCTCCTCACCATACTACACCATCATCTCCGACATACGCCACCGATTCACCTCTGTCACCACCACTTCAAACCCGACCGCTTACCCCCGTTTAACTCCTACCGCCTCCATCTCCGGCTACCACACTACCCACCACCGTCATCACTCGCATTAAAAGTGCATCCGTTACCAGCAGGCTTAAGATCGAGCACTTGAACAACGATTTCCGGAATAACCGCAGAAGAATCCGGATTAGAATTCGACATGACGCTCGAAATCGCACCTGGACTCACTGATTTCGCCATTTCTTTTGCTTAAAGGAAGAATAATTCAACAAACACACACGAAACCTTAACCCCAGCTCGCACTCGTGTTTTCTCTCTGTGGATCTGCTGTGTATAAAAGAAAATTGTGGATTGAAATTAGGAATTGGAGAAGAGGCTGCCTTGAGTTTTTGATGCTTGTGGAGGGTTTTGGTTGTTTTTGTCATCACAGAGAGAGATAGAGGGAGATAGGAGTGTGACGGCTGAGTACAACTTTTAGGGTTTGGGTATTGGTGGTTTTTGTCTTAAAGCAACCAAAAGAATTTCAAAACTCCATTTAATAAAAATTTGACATCCGTATTGATAAGTGAGGATCTCGACTACTGTGAAAAGAAAATTCAAATTTTTTTGAAAAACTAACCGGTATTCATTAGAAAGTGGGGTCTGGCACTTAAGGAAAACTACATTCAATTCCATTTTATTATAAATTGACATCCAAAAAAAAAACAAAAGTGGCGTTTTAGATAATTGAGACATATTCATTTAAAACAATTTACTATATATTTAAAAAAATGGTGTTTTAGAAAATTGAAAATGGTGAGGTCGATAATATAATTAAACAGGTTGGTTTTAAGTTTTTTTTTTATTTGTGACCCTATAACTTTGATTAATTTCGGGCCGGGTCTTAAAAAAAACTTTTTTTGTGGGCCTCGAATTTTGATCAGTTTTGGGTCGGGTTTTCATAGTTTATTTTTGGGCCTTTTAAAATTAACTTGTGTTCGCAGAATTTCATCGGGCCAGGTGTTTCAAGTTCATTTGGACCAAGTACTACTAACATTTGGAGTTGATACGGGTTTAATTTTTGAAGTAACTTGAACCGGGTTTTAAGTTGAGACAAATATTTTTCGAGCTTTATAAAAGAAAAAAAAAACATGGATGAAACTCAGAAGGAGTACGATAACTTTAGAAGTGTTCGTGGTGAAAGTTTGTCTGATCATATTACAAGGTTCATGAATTTGCTGACAAAGATGAAGAAAGCTGGAATTCCCGTTACCAACCGTGCTAAAATCAAAAGGTTGCTAGATTCACTACCAAAAGACTGGAGTATCCGGTGCATGAAGATTAAAGATGACTTTATAAGGTATCCTACAACGCTGACAGATGTCGTGGATGCTTTGAAATCTCTTGAAATTGAGGTGAATCAGATTGGTGTCACTCCAAAAGCAAGCCCAACAACACCTACCAACATGAGTTTCCCTTCCCCAATCAGTGTAGGAAGTTCATCATTTGTTTCAGCCAGGATTCTAAATAATCTTCCAGCAAGTTCTGCAAAAACATCTTTAAGTGAAAAATAAATGGTGGAAATTGCTAAGTCAACAACTGATAATGGGAAGAAAGTTACTGAGGAGGATGATAAGGTGAAGCAGATTGAGAAGGTGGATGCAGGATTCAGTGAAGCAGGTAGAAAGAACGAAGAGAAGACGCCTTTTGAAGCCCAGCATGCAGAATCTAGCAAGGAGAAGGAAGAAAAGGACTTGGTAAACAACATTCCACATAGCTTTAAAGTAAAGTTATGCACATCTGCATGCGTTGATGTCGTGGCACATTATAAGTCTCTAAATCTAGAATTTAAGAGACAAAAGGACAAAGCTTTAAAATTTAACAAAGAGCTTAAACAGAACGAGGCCGCATATCAGAGAAAGTTGAATTCAACTTTAGCTGAAATGCAAACTCTAAAAGAATTTGTGTTTAGAAAAGATTTTATCATTAACGATCTCACAGATAGATTAGAAAAAGCTTTGAACGAAAAGAATAAATTACAAATTATAATAGACAAATGGAATGTCAGTCAAAAGGCATTTACTGACATCAAAAACTGCCAACGACCGACGTACGTAAAAGATGGGATCGGGTATAAGGATAGGCAAGGAAATGAAAGAAAACTCTTCTTTCCACCACATAGCAAAAACTATGTGCCTATGCCAACTCCTCATCCTGACAACGATTTAATTACTAAAATTGATTTGATTGCTCAAAATATCAATTGTGAAAATGATAAAATTTCTAACGTTTCTGAAAGCAGTGAAGAGGTGATTGAGCGTGAGGAGGATGTGTGCGATGAGGATTGTGGTGGCACGAAAATAGGAATAGGGTATTCAGGCGACAGTTATACTACTGTTAACTGGTTCGCCTGGAACTGTGAGAAATCAAACAAAACTTTAAAATGTGTTGACTTAAAATCTGCTTTTTGTGATGAAAAAGTTGTGTGTGAACCTCCCATGTTTGTTCCAGAATTGAAACAAAACAGATTCGGAAAATTCCTTACCGAGGAAATTCCAGAATTTGTTCCATCTCATACAGGTATGTCAGAGTCTGATAAGGAGCCAAATGAAGAAAGCAGCAGTGAAGACTCAAGCACCACAACTTCAGAAGGTGGCGAAGGAAGCTCAAGTAAGGATCGTGATTCGGATTTTCAATCATATCAAGAATGGGAAAGCTCAAATGACTCAGAAACTTCAGTAAAAGATGCTGATAAAAAGGTTGAAAACCTTGAACCATCGGGTGTTCAAGAACCAACGACCCCAAATGACTCTACAAGTCTTGAAAATCAAGATCCATTGGAAAAAGACTTCCACATTGATGATTGCACGAGTTCAGATGATGAATCAAAGACAAATGAGAATCTTGGGGAGACAAAGATTAAAAGATCATCTGAAGTTGTCAAACATCACGTTTGTGAACATGCTGAGTCAAGCTCAAAGCAATCCCCACCCCTAGTTGCATCACACGGAACTTCAAAGTCTCAAAAGCCATTCAAGGCTTGTTTTAGGTGTGGAAAAGAAGGTCATGTGCTCAAACAATGCCCAGAACGACGCGATCCAGACGGTAAAGACAACCAATATTACTTCTCTGGATCAAAAGGTAAAAATCACACATCTTTGAAAGATCGGATGAAAAACTTTCAATCCAAATCTCCACATGTGAAGCCGGTTTCACATGATTCAAAGAAGAAAAGGACCAACACATCAAAACCTCAATCTTTCCCTCCGGATCTTAAACAAAAGATTGTTTCAAACTTTAAATCTTTTACAAACAAAATTTTTAAACCAACACAAGTTTGGCGAGTCAAACAAGTGGTTGTAAAAGAAATCAATGAGGGAAAAGATTTGGCATATCGGGAGGTTTATTATTTTGATGAAAGGGGACAACCCAAGACTACGATGGCTTGGGTTCCACTCTCTGACTGAATTGCTTATGAGTGTAGGAACATCCAAGGAGGACTGTTAGTAACACCGGTTATTATCAGTGGTTGTTCTAGATACAAGTAGGGGAAAATCACAGGTTTGGTTATGGTATCTAACCTGGTTGCACACTTAACTGTACTGTAACACACTCATTTTCTAGTTGACATATGCTTTTGTGTGCCTGATGTGGAAGACTTTATTTTGTAAATACATGTTTTATAATTTTTTTTATTTTTCAGTGATTGATTGTACATAAATAAAATTTTAAGGGGAGTATTAAAATACTTCCTAGACCATGAGATGTGATTATTGCAAAATAATCATGATCTTATATGAGAAATGATAGGAACTAACTTGATTATGTCTTCGCATGAATAGGATCTGATGGAGGATACGGCTCCAAGTTAATGATATGTCGGTAGGTTCAGCATTTCAGACAAGTAAACTGCATCTTGGTGATAAAGATAACGTCTACACAAGGATTCTGGCTTTTCTCAGGCATTACGCATCATAGTGGGTGTCACGGCCCCCGACCCGGTTTGACCCGTTTCGGGAGCAGCGGGACAGAAAATCCCGTGGTATTTATTTTTATAGCGGAAGTCTTAACAGGATCGTTTTAAACTTGAAAATTTTGCCCGGGTATTATTTATTTACATTTAGGATAAATCCCGTAAATATCATAATTTCATTATTTTACAAACATGTTTATTTATTTTATTTGAGCCACCACTTCAAGCTTGATAGTGCTCCGTAGCACGTGTACTTAATTCCGTAGGTCACCTGAAACATGTTGTAAAAAAGTTTTGTCAGCGGGGAAATACTGAGTGAATCATTCATTTTGATAAAATGACACATAGTTATAAATTACAGCATAAGAGCGATTACTATGGCAGTATCTTAATTAATATCTGGTCTTGCCACCCGTGTGACGATGGTCATACCACTATTGGGTCCAGTCACCCAATTAGTGACGTTTTGTCACTGTTAGGTCTTATTAGCCTAACCCATGTTAGGGCTTATTGCCTAACGGTGAGAAATTAGTAATGTGCACTGATGCGTGTTAGTGTATATATGTTTTTAGATGTTTATTTAAGCCCTTTTTACACTTTTAGCCAAGTTTTAAATTTATAAAACACGATATTTACTAACACTAAGCACACATATGGGCAAGTGCACCCATCGTGGACGTAGTATAGTGTTGGTAAGATACCGAGGTCGTCCAAGGACACAAGAGCTTTTAATACCGGTTTATCCTCAACGTCTAATCAAATCAAAAAGTTAGAAAAATGTTTTAAACTAAGAAAAATAAAAACTAACTAAATGCTGAAAAATAAAATAAAATAAAAACAGATAGACAAGATGAATCACTTGGATCCGACTCGTGTATTAGTATAACCTTTGATTATTTTCGCACTTTTGCACTTGTTTAAGAGATTATCTTAGTTATTGTAGTAGGCCCCTCTTTTGAAGGCGACGTTACCCTCAACCCAGTAGTTTGAGTCAGCAAGGATACAATCCTAAAGGGTCGGATTATTGAAAGATAATGAATTAAGTTATTAATGCAAATTATGGTAGGCCCCGCTTTTGGCGGTGACGTTACCCTCGGCTAAGTAGTCTGAGTCAGCAGGGATACAGTCCTAAATAGCCGGGTTATAGTATTAATAGTAGTTAGCTTATGAGGGGGTCAAAGAGTTTGGATCCCCGCCATCCAATACCTATGGGCATTGAAGGAGATCCTACTAAATTTGACCCAGGTCCCAAGCAGGACCTCTAAACGCTGAACAAGGGCAAGACCCTTACCAAACCGTTCCCTTAACCCCCGACCAGGTAGCCAACATACCTCCATATAGACCGTGGAGATATGAATGGTGAAAATCTTTTATTTTATATAGACAGTAAAATAATGCCAAGACACCACGGACAAACGATAAGGAAAGATCACCTTCAACATAAGTAACTAGTTATTAAAGTCATTAATACAAAACCAAATAAAAAGTGCAAAAGATTAAAAATAAAAAGTATTATACTAAACACTTGTCTTCACCAAGTGATGTAAGAGACTTAGGCAAACATGGCCTTGATTGTCAAGAACTCTTACGATCAATCTTGGATCCCGAGACGACTCACACACTCTATGATGGACAATGGATGATGGTGGTGGATGATGGTGTTATGGTGGTGATGGGTGGTGGATGAAGTGTGAGAGAGGTGGTGTGCCAAGGGATGAGAGAGAATGAAACCAAGCTCCTCTATTTATAGGCTGAACAGAACGCTGGACACGGCCCCGTGTCCGCTGGACACGGCCCCGTGCCCGTCTGACATTCTCTCTCTTCATTAATTGTAATTGCGAATTACAATTAATGCGCCTGCTTTACTTTCAACACGCCCCCGTGTCCGCTGGGCACGGCCCCGTGGTGAGCAATGGAAGCTTCTACTGGTTTGTCTTTTCTGCTGCTTCCTGGGCACGCCCCCGTGTTCACTGGACACGGGGCGTGTTCAGACTTCTGTTCTCTTCTCTTTGTCTTGGGAGGTGCCGTTGAGGGTCCGGGCAGTTTACTTTTGTTCCTTTTCTTGTATTTATGGTAGAATTAGTGGTCTTTTTGCTTCTTTTGTGATTTTGAGCTCATTTCATCCTGAAAATACAAAAGGAAGACAAAAACACTCTTTTTCCAACATTAGTACTTAAAAAGGGTTAGTTTTATGCCTTAATTGATGTGTTTTATATGTTGCATTTTACACACATCAAATACCCCCACACTTGAACTTTTGCTTGTCCTCAAGCAAAACTCTTTTAATGTGGCTTACACTCCCAAATGGAATAGGTAGAAGAGAAGTTTTTTTTTTTTTTTAACTTGTCCTAGAGTGTCGGGAATCCAAGGTTTGTATAGGTTCTATTTTTATTTTATTTACAATCTTATTCGTCATGGTTTATTTTGAACTTTTCATAAGATAAACTACTTATTTGGGTATAGCATGCCTTATTAAAATTCCATTTATATACAAGTTCACATACCTCACGGGAGATCACTCAATCACTCGGCCGAAGGTGCATATTTAAGTGAATCGCTCGAGAGCGGCACGGATTTACATTCTCCATATGCTTGCCAAGCGATCAATCCTCCTCCTTTTTAACTTTTTACCTTTGTAAATATCAAGAGGTCTTTTGGGGTGAAGGCTTGGGTTTAAAGGTGGGTGGTTGGTTAGTGGTTAGTAAAAAAAGGCGAAAATCGTAACAAGTGTCGGTTTTCGTGAAATACCTTATTTTTGGTGACATTTATTTTTGAAGTATTTCTCCAAACAAGCTTTTTGTAGCTTATGTTTGTTTTTGACTTCATTCAAATTTTTTTTTTTTTTTTCGTCACGTAAAGGGTATGTTTATGAAAAACCGAGTTTGTTACTAAAATAAAGGTGAAAAAATGAAAAAGGTTTTTGGTGGGTAAAAAAAAATTGTTTTGGGGGTAATGAAATGAAAGGTTTAGGCTCAAAGGGGTTTTCTAGGGGGATTTTGGGTAGGTAAAAAAAATTGAAAAATAATGGTTTTGAAAGAAAAATAGTTAGTCCTAATGCCTCCATCATTTACTTACTTGGGTTTAAGTTGGTAAGGACCGGGAATGTATCGTCGTGGCAAGTTCTAGATTTGTAAAGACCGAGCGGCTATTCACACAAGAAACGAAAAATGAGCATTTAATCTAAATATGTGTATTTTTATGCTCAATAAAGGCTCAAAACTCACTTTTTGTGGGAATGGGTTTTTAATGTGACCAAGCATATATAATCGAATTTTAGCTAGACTTGTTATACCGTTTCATAATTTTCTTATGTTAGTTCTTTTTATCACGACGCTATCGGTTGTAAGTTTGTAAAAATATAACCCTTTTATAACTTGTTATTCCCAACTTAAACTAAGACAAGTAAATAAAAAAAATGAAAAAGTTTTTGAAAAAAAATTTGGGGTGTTTAGCGGTTCCAATAGAGTTTTGTGTAAGGCTTGTTTTAGGATTTTGCAAAATTCCAAGGTTTTAGCATCCCCCCCACACTTAAATTACACATTGTCCTCAATGTGTCCAAAAATAAAGTTTTTGGTTGATTAGAATATGTAAAAGTGTGTTTAAAAACAAAGATTTGTGTTACTGGCACTCTGGACACGGCCCCGTGTTGACCGGGCACGGCCCCGTGGTCAAGTGCTAGTAACAAAAATTATAGAAGTGAAACAGAAGCCTGGACACGGGGGCGTGTTCGCTGAACACGGCCCGTGTCCAGTTACCTGAACTGGGTGATTTCCTGCAGGGGGCTCAGCACGGGGCCGTGTTGGTTGGGCACGGCCCGTGTGGAGCCTTCTGTTATGGAGATTTTTGTCGGTTAGTTCTGTTCTTCTGCATGGTTCCATTTTTTCTCGTTCCCTTTTTCATCCATTACCACCATGAGTGTGATTTATTCTGCAAAAACTAAAAGATTAAACTAAACTAAGGATAGGTCCGCGGAATGCCTCCGTGGTGCGCCACGTTTATAAGGGTCCTTGGCTAGACCCAATTCCCGGTCACACGTCTTTTGATTGGGGTGCCTTGCCTCCCAAGTTACACCGTCGGAGAGCGGCATCCAAGCTCGAGTCGATAACCTTCATGTAGTGGATCGGGTCGTCATCCTCTATTCTTTTCCCAACTCCGAACTTTACCTCATCGTCCCCATATCTCAAAGTTAGTGTCCCGTCATTCATGTCCACTACTGCTTGTGCGGTGGCAAGGAAAGGTCTCCCTAGAATAAGAGGGACCTCGGTGTCTTCCTCCATGTCGAGTATGACAAAGTCAACAGGATAAACGAATCTGCTTACCCTTACCAAGACATTCTCGATGACACCTTGCGGGAACTTGACCGATCGATCCGCGAGTTGTATGCTTATTTTTGTGGGGCTTGTGGTTCCCAAGCCAAGCCTTTTGAACATTGAAGAGGGCATGAGGTTAATGCTAGCCCCTAAGTCGGCCAAGGCATTGCGAACGGGAGATTCCCCTATTGAGCACGGAATCGTGAAACTTCCGGGATCGATTTTTTTTTCGGGTAGTTTATTGAGCACGAGGGCAGAGCATTCTTCGCCTAAATTAACTAATTGCAAATTTTCAATTTTCTTTTTATGTGTAAGGAAGTCCCTCATAAATTTAGAGTATTTGGGCATTTGGGTTAGGACTTCGATAAAAGGAATATTGACATGCAATTGTTTTAGCAAACTTTCGAATTTTGCGAATTGCTCGTTGGTTTTCTGACGAATTAACCTACCGGGGTACGGAACCCGAGGAGCCTTGGTAGGCTCTGTTGATGGGGGAGGGTCCTTCTCCTGCAGATTTGTTGGCGTTGATTCTTCCGCGGCTGGAGGTACTTCTGTAGGCCCTACGGTCCGGTTTCGTAGCGTGATGAGGTGAACTTGCGCCTTCGGGTTGGTTTCGGTATTGCTGGGTAATGCGCCTTGTGGTCTTTCGGAAAAATTTTGAGCTAGTTGATTTATTTGTTTTTCTATGTTTTGAATGCTAGCCTGTTGATTCCTAAAGTTTGATTCTAATTGTAGGAATCTTTCCGAATTTTTCTTGTCAGTGTCAGAGACGAGGCGAGATATAGTATCTTCTAGCCTTTCTCTTCCACTTTGTTGTTGAGTGAAATTTTGTGACTCATTTCTTGATTGCTGAAAGTTTGTTCGTTGTGGTTGTTGGTTACTACTATTGCCGGGCTCCCTCCAACCAAGGTTTTGGTGGTTTCGCCATCCTTGGTTGAAGGTCCCTGTTGGAGGACCCGACGGCCTAGGTCTATTATCAATGTAGTTTACCATTTCTTGTTGATCGTCCGTTTCTTTCATGCAACTCCAATTTTCATGTGACCCACCACACCCCTCACAAGCCATAATCGAGACTGTTTTTGTCATTTCTAATTTTTTTATTTTTGAAGAAAGGGCCTCGATTTGGGCTTGTAAAGAGGTGCTTTCGTCTACCTTATGGGCGCCCGGGGCGATAGTTTTATTTCCCCGGGGAGTGTGCCATTGAAAATTGGTTTGAGCAATTTCCTCAATCTGATTATATATTTCGTGTGGGCGTCGATTACCTAAAAGTCCCCCGGAGCTAGAATCAAGTGTCTGCCTAGTATGTGGCAACAACCCATTGTAGAAAGTGGATACTTGTTGCCATATTGCGAGGCCGTGATGGGGACACTTGCGTAATAGCTCCTTGAACCTTTCCCAGGTTTCATATAAGGATTCCCCGTCCTCTTGTGAGTATGTGTTAATTTCAGCCATTAATTTAGCAGTTTTGGAAGGAGGGAAATACTTATATAGAAATTTTTGGGCTAGTTCATCCCAGGTGTTTACCGATCCAGCTGGGAGGGTGTTGAGCCAAGCTTTCGCTCGGTCTTTTAGTGAGAATGGAAACATACGAAGGCGGATGGCGTCGTTTGATGCTCCATTGATCCGAAATGTATCACATATTTCTAAGAAATTAGTTATATGTAGATGGGGATCCTCGTCCGCGAGCCCGTGAAAGGTTGCGGAGTTTTGGAGCATTTGTATCAAGTGCGGTCGAAGTTCGAAGTTATTGGCTTCGACATTCGGGGCATTGATAGCGGCGCCGAGATTACCTACGGTGGGCCGTAAGTAATCCATGAGGGTACGTTGGTCCGCCATTGGGGGTGGGTCACCCGAAACCTTCTCTTGGTTTTTGGCTTTTAACCTTTTTCTGAGAAAGCGTTCGGGTTCTTCTAATGGTTCCTTTATGTCTTTATTGGAACTGGAGCTCATACACTACGCGAGGTTGGCGTCGGGTTCCAAGTCCTGCAATAAAAACAGAAAAGAATGTTGGTCAGAAGGTTCACCACGGCCCCGTGTCGAGCGAACACGGCCCCGTGGTCGGAGTTACAGTGGTTGTTTTTCAGATCCCAGTTACTGGAAGTTGGACACGACCCCGTGTTGCACCGACACGGCCCCGTGGTCAGCCTTCTGTTACTTTGAAAAACAAAAACTGCCAGTAACGTTGCTGAGCACGGCCCGTGTCCGACCAGGCACGGCCCCGTGTTGAGCTCTGCAGAAGCTGGAAAATCTAAAAAAAATCCTAAAAAATTAAAGAAAAATAAAAAGATGATTAGGCCGTTGATTCCTAACTTTCTTAAAATCCTTGTGTCCCCGGCAGCGGCGCCAAAAACTTGATGCGTGTTAGTGTATATATGTTTTTAGATGTTTATTTAAGCCCTTTTTACACTTTTAGCCAAGTTTTAAATTTATAAAACACGATATTTACTAACACTAAGCACACATATGGGCAAGTGCACCCATCGTGGACGTAGTATAGTGTTGGTAAGATACCGAGGTCGTCCAAGGACACAAGAGCTTTTAATACCGGTTTATCCTCAACGTCTAATCAAATCAAAAAGTTAGAAAAATGTTTTAAACTAAGAAAAATAAAAACTAACTAAATGCTGAAAAATAAAATAAAATAAAAACAGATAGACAAGATGAATCACTTGGATCCGACTCGTGTATTAGTATAACCTTTGATTATTTTCGCACTTTTGCACTTGTTTAAGAGATTATCTTAGTTATTGTAGTAGGCCCCTCTTTTGAAGGCGACGTTACCCTCAACCCAGTAGTTTGAGTCAGCAAGGATACAATCCTAAAGGGTCTGATTATTGAAAGATAATGAATTAAGTTATTAATGCAAATTATGGTAGGCCCCGCTTTCGGCGGTGACGTTACCCTCGGCTAAGTAGTCTGAGTCAGCAGGGATACAGTCCTAAATAGCCGGGTTATAGTATTAATAGTAGTTAGCTTATGAGGGGGTCAAAGAGTTTGGATCCCCGCCATCCAATACCTATGGGCATTGAAGGAGATCCTACTAAATTTGACCCAGGTCCCAAGCAGGACCTCTAAACGCTGAACAAGGGCAAGACCCTTACCAAACCGTTCCCTTAACCCCCGACCAGGTAGCCAACATACCTCCATATAGACCGTGGAGATATGAATGGTGAAAATCTTTTATTTTATATAGACAGTAAAATAATGCCAAGACACCACGGACAAACGATAAGGAAAGATCACCTTCAACATAAGTAACTAGTTATTAAAGTCATTAATACAAAACCAAATAAAAAGTGCAAAAGATTAAAAATAAAAAGTATTATACTAAACACTTGTCTTCACCAAGTGATGTAAGAGACTTAGGCAAACATGGCCTTGATTGTCAAGAACTCTTACGATCAATCTTGGATCCCGAGACGACTCACACACTCTATGATGGACAATGGATGATGGTGGTGGATGATGGTGTTATGGTAGTGATGGGTGGTGGATGAAGTGTGAGAGAGGTGGTGTGCCAAGGGATGAGAGAGAATGAAACCAAGCTCCTCTATTTATAGGCTGAACAGAACGCTGGACACGGCCCCGTGTCCGCTGGACACGGCCCCGTGCCCGTCTGACATTCTCTCTCTTCATTAATTGTAATTGCGAATTACAATTAATGCGCCTGCTTTACTTTCAACACGCCCCCGTGTCCGCTGGGCACGGCCCCGTGGTGAGCAATGGAAGCTTCTACTGGTTTGTCTTTTCTGCTGCTTCCTGGGCACGCCCCCGTGTTCACTGGACACGGGGCGTGTTCAGACTTCTGTTCTCTTCTCTTTGTCTTGGGAGGTGCCGTTGAGGGTCCGGGCAGTTTACTTTTGTTCCTTTTCTTGTATTTATGGTAGAATTAGTGGTCTTTTTGCTTCTTTTGTGATTTTGAGCTCATTTCATCCTGAAAATACAAAAGGAAGACAAAAACACTCTTTTTCCAACATTAGTACTTAAAAAGGGTTAGTTTTATGCCTTAATTGATGTGTTTTATATGTTGCATTTTACACACATCATGCACAATACCCCACTAACCAGCGGTTAAGATAACCACGACTTAATCCCTGTAATTATAACACTTGGAAAATAATTTGGAGTATTGTAAAACAGTTGGCTCACAAACTGTGAGAAAAGAGTTTATAAAAGAGGAATGACTCACTTTGCAGATTTAACGAGCAAGATATAAGCCTACTGATTTGCCTGTGATTAACCTAATTTAAATAATAATACACACACACAACCGGGTTAGTAACTAATTCAGCAGTTACGTCAATTCACGAGATCAAACCTTCACATCGATTAACAAGTGCGATACTTAATAATTCAATCGGATTCACAACGAATAACAGAGCATAGTCCGAATTCAAACAACACTCAAATATTCAAGTCGAAATCACGATGAATAATCAAAGTACAAGCTCAATTTGAGCAACACTCGGACAATCGTTGGATAGTTATAATCGATCGGACGTTGAATCGTAATAGCGATCGAGTTATTACCCTGATTGCGGCAGCACTTCGTGATCGGTGTGTGTTGTAAACGATATTCGCTATAACTCGATGGTTACAGAGAATTTGGACGTCGTTTCAGTGTCAGAATTCAAGTCCCAAGGCCCTCTATTTATACCCAAAATTTGTATCTCCCGCGTGTCGTGGAAGAATTCGTGGCTTCTCCCGCGTATCGCCTGGGATGTCATTTTTAGGGTAGGGTAGGTACGTGTCCAACTAGCTCAGGTGAGTCGACAGTTTCAATAAATTCAATTTAGACAGCGAGTTTTGATGATAACTATCAATTAGGGTTTATGTAGGATCAAATCGAGCCAAAAATCTGATTTTTGGTATGAACAAAGATGAACACACTCAAAATGAACTTGAAAAACCCACTAGATTGATTTGCACAAATGATGATACAATTAGCCCCCAAATCTTCTCTAGAATGTGTGTTGCCTAAAACCCTAATCATCACTTTCTATTTATAGCCTTACCATTTTAGGCTAATTACAATTAAGTCCCTAGAGATTAAAACTTACTAAAAGTAGCAATAAACATCAAGACTAATAAAATAAGATAATAAATATATTTTGTTTAAATCAAAATATATTTAATTATCCAAAGCACTATAACTATCAAATCTCGATCTTTCACACGCCATATCTTTCTTCGATCTTCCCGTGTCGACTTGCGCGTTGACTTTGACTTGATGGCGTTGACTTTGTTGACTTGATTCGTTGATAACATTAGACTACACGTTTTAGACCCAACAATCTCCCCCTTAGGCTAATGTTATCAAACTCTTGCGTCATCTTTAGAACCGTCAACTTCATGCGTGTTGTAATCTTCAATTTGGCAAGCTTCAG
This sequence comes from Helianthus annuus, assembly GCF_002127325.2. Lineage (NCBI taxonomy): Eukaryota > Viridiplantae > Streptophyta > Magnoliopsida > Asterales > Asteraceae > Helianthus > Helianthus annuus. The sequence goes on from NC_035439.2 coordinate 56,373,859, forward strand.
TCTCAATTTTAGACCCAACAATCTCCCCCTAGACTGATGCTTTCCAAATATTCTTCACTGAAGATCTTCTTTTGACACTTTGCTCTGTAAAAACTTTAAACTGACAAGCTCCCCCTTTTTGCAAGCATCATCTTTGACAATCAGGAACAACTTTTTCCAACTCTCTTTTGCTTGAGTGAATCAGAAGACGTAGGAGGAGGAGTCCTAGCTCGGTATCTTCTGCAATCTTCGGGTAACAGGTGCTTTGGTCTGGTATCTTGCTCAATTGATGATCGGCCATCATTGCAGCAAATAGTCGAAGTAACCTGTTCACAGACATAAACACAACTCCACATTTTCTTTTAGACTGATTCAAAGAACAGACAAAATCGTATTCATCTGTATTGTGCAATGGAAAGTGTATCTCAAGCGGTTCGAGACACGATTGATGTGATATGGAAGACTTAGAAAAACAACTGTACACTAATCAAAATAATTTTTTGAATTTTAGATTTTTTTTTTTTAGATTCAACCTTGAGATATAGATCTGATCAAATACGAGATCATACCAACTTGAAAAGTCTAGCCACACTTCAACTTTCTTTAGGAAAGCTACGACTCAAGAACGATTGCTGGTATATTTGTCCGCTTAAATCCATGCACCATTCTTTCGACATACATCCGGTGATTAATTATCATGTTTTGGATATATTGACAAGTCTTCAATGGCCCCCACACAAGCTATTGAGAATAGAGACATTATGCCCGTGAGTCCCACATCAGGACATACCCTCGCGATCAAGGTATGCACAAAGATTCCTCATAAGGGTGAGTATATTGGATTCATTCTCTTCAACGATAGAACGGAGATCAGGTCTGTACTTTCGTACAACAGAGATTCCAGGAACTATCGAGGGTTAAGATAGATAGTTCGGCGAACAGGTCAGTACCACCGTACAGCAGAGTTGCCAAACTGATCTATCAAAGGATTTGGCCAAAGATGGCGCTTATTATGGATTTCGGCCGAAAATGGCGCTTATTAGACAGGGTTTGGCCTTCTTTTTTTTTTTTTTTAATGAGGCACTTATTATTAAAAGAATATCATAGCGTCTAGGTCAGCATGTATCTGGATGCAGCAGAAGAACGACTATGATATCCTCCGAATGAAATACCAATATAAAGACCCGAAATCTCAGACTTTGGCAATCTGTCAGCGCGAGATTTAAGACCATTAAGCCATATGCCGCAACGTGTTACCCACTGAGATGCGTAATGCTTGAGAAAAGCCAGAATTCTTGTGTAGACGTTATCTTTATCACCAAGATGCAGTTTACTTGTCTGAAATGCTGAATCTACCGACATATCGTTAACTTGGAGTCGTATCCTCCATCAGATCCTATTCATGCGAAGACATAATCAAGTTAGTTCCTATCATTTCTCATATAAGATCATGATTATTTTGCAATAATCACATCTCATGGTCTAGGAAGCATTTTAATACTCCCCCTAAAATTTTATTTATGTACAATTAATTACTGAAAAAATAAAAATTATAAAACATGTATCTACAAAATAAAGTCTTCCACATCAAGCACACAAAAGCATACGTCAACAAGAAAATGAGTGTGTTACAGTGCAGTTAAGTGTGCAACCAGGTTAGTTACCATAACCAAACCTGTGATTTTCCCCAACTTGTATCTAGAACAACCACTGATAATAACCGGTGTTACTAACAGTCCTCCTTGGATGTTCCTACACTCATAAGCAATTCAGTTAGAGAGTGGAACCCAAGCCATCGTAGTCTTGGGTTCTCCCCTTTCATCAAAATAATAAACCTCCCGATATGCCAAATCTTTTCCCTCATTGATTTCTTTTACAACCACTTGTTTGACTCGCCAAACTTGTGTTGGTTTAAAAATTTTGTTTGTAAAAGATTTAAAGTTTGAAACAATCTTATGTTTAAGACCCGGAGGGAAAGATTGAGGTTTTGATGTGTTGGTCCTTTTCATCTTTGAATCATGTGAAACCGGCTTCACATGTGGAGATTTGGATTGAAAGTTTTTCATCCGATCTTTCAAAGATGTGTGATTTTTACCTTTTGATCCAGAGAAGTAATATTGGTTGTCTCTACCGTCTGGATCGTGTCGTTCTGGGCATTGCTTGAGCACATGACCTTCTTTTCCACACCTAAAACAAGCCTTGAATGGCTTTTGAGACTTTGCAATTCCGTGTGATGCAACTAGGGGAGGGGATTGCTTTGAGCTTGACTCAAGATGTTGACAGACGTGTGGTTCGACAGCTTCAAATAATCTTTTAATCTTTGACTCCCCAAGACTTTCATTCAGCACTGATTCATCATCTGAGCTTGTGCAGTCTTCAATAACTAAGTGTTCTTCTAGTGTATCTTGATTAACTAGACTTGCAGTGTCATTTGAGGTTGTTGGTTCTTGAACACTCGATTGTTCAAGGTCTTCAACTATTTTACAAGCATCTGTTACTGACGTTTCCGAATCACTTGAGCTTCCTTCGCCACCTTCTGAAGTTGTGGTGCTTGAGTCTTCACTGCTACTTTCTTCATTTAGCTCTTTCTCTGACTCTAAGGTACCTATATGAGATGGAACAAATTCTGGAATTTCCTCAGTGAGGAATTTTCCGAATCTGTTTTGTTTCAATTCTGGAACAAACACAGGAGGTTCACATACAACTTGTTCATCACAAAAAGCAGATTTTAAGTCAACACATTTTAAAGTTTTGTTTGATTTCTCACAGTTCCAGGCGAACCAGTTAACAGTAGTATAACTGTCGCCTGAATACCCTATTCCTATTTTCGTGCCACCACAATCCTCATCGCACATATCCTCCTCACGCTCAATCACCTCTTCACTGCTTTCAGAAACGTTAGAAATTTTATCATTTTCACAATTGACATTTTGAGCAATCAAATCATTTTTATCAATTAAATCGTTGTCAGGATGAGGAGTTGGCATAGGCACATAGTTTTTGCTATGTGGTGGAAAGAAGAGTTTTCTTTCATTTCCTTGCCTATCCTTATACCCGATCCCATCTTTTACATACGTCGGTCGTTGGCAGTTTTTGATGTCAGTAAATGCCTTTTGACTGACATTCCATTTATCTATTATAATTTGTAATTTATTCTTTTCGTTCAAAGCTTTTTCTAATCTATCTGTGAGATCGTTAATGATAAAATCTTTTCTAAACACAAATTCTTTTAGAGTTTGCATTTCAGCTAAAGTTGAATTCAACTTTCTCTGATATGCGGCCTCGTTCTGTTTAAGCTCTTTGTTAAATTTTAAAGCTTTGTCCTTTTGTCTCTCAAATTCTAGATTTAGAGACTTATAATGTGCCACGACATCAACGCATGCAGATGTGCATAACTTTACCTTAAAGCTATCTGGAATGCTGTTTACCAAGTCCTTTTCTTCCTTCTCCTTGCTAGATTCTGCATGCTGGGCTTCAAAAGGCGTCTTCTTTTCGTTCTTTCTACCTGCTTCACTGAATCCTGCATCCACCTTCTCAATCTGCTTCACCTTATCATCCTCCTCAGTAACTTTCTTCCCATTATCAGTTGTTGACTTTGCAATTTCCACCATTTCTTTTTCGCTTAAAGATGTTTTTGCAGAACTTGCTGGAAGATTATTTAGAATCCTGGTTGAAACAAATGATGAACTTCCTACACTGATTGGGGAAGGGAAACTCATGTTGGTAGGTGTTGTTGGGCTTGCTTTTGGAGTGACACCAATCTGATTCACCTCCATTTCAAGATATTTCAAAGCGTCCACGACATCTGTCAGCGTTGTAGGATACCTTATAAAGTCATCTTTAATCTTCATGCACCGGATACTCCATTCTTTTGGTAGTGAATCTAGCAACCTTTTGATTTTAGCACGGTTGGTAACGGGAATTCCAGCTTTCTTCATCTTTGTCAGCAAATTCATGAACCTTGTAATATGATCAGACAAACTTTCACCACGAACACTTATAAAGTTATCGTACTCCTTCTGAGTTTCATCCATGTTTTTTTTTTTTTTTTATAAAGCTCGAAAAATATTTGTCTCAACTTAAAACCCGGTTCAAGTTACTTCAAAAATTAAACCCGTATTAACTCCAAATGTTAGTAGTACTTGGTACAAATGAACTTGAAACGCCTGGCCCGATGAAATTCTACGAACACAAGTTAATTTAAAAAGGCCAAAAAATAAACTATGAAAACCTGACCCAAAACTGATCAAATTATAGGCCCAAACGATTTCTTAAAAATATTGATACCCGGCCCAACTTGATCAAAATTCTAGGCTCACAAATAAAAATTTTAAGACCCGACCCAGTTCGTATCAATTCTCTAGACCCTCAAATAAAATCTTAAACCTCGGCTCAATAAAAAATCTGGCCTTTAAATATTTACTGCCCAAATGTTGTTTAATAGATTCAGGCCCAAACTGACCAGTCAACTGAAAACACTTGTAGCCCAATTAGATTTAAACACAACTGGCCCAAGTAATCATGTTTTAATGCCAATCTAGCCCAAAGACAAATCTGTATTTCTGTTCCCTATAAATTTCAGATTAGAGAAAAAAAACTTGCTGACTTTGTCTAATCAAATCATTTTGTCAACAACCCCATGTCAAAGCTTTAGTAATTTTTTTTTTTTTTTTTAAGACCAAAGATCGAACAAAATAAAACAAAAATAAATGGATTTTAAATATACTACAACTACTTAGACTATTAATATATATAATTATTAGAGTGAATTTCAAGTTTTGTCCTTTATCTTTAGGCCACTTTGCAAGTTCTGTCCTTTATGTTTAAATTTGACGAGTTTTGTCCTTTATGTTTAAAAATCAAGCACGTTTTGTCCTTGATGCTTGGTTTTTAAGGACAAAACATGCTTGATTTTTTAAACATAAAGGACAAAACGTGTTTGATTTTTAAACATAAAGGGTAAAACGTGCTTGATTTTTAAACATAAAGGACAAAACTCGTCAAATTTAAACATAAAGGACAAAACTTGCAAAGTGACCTAAAGATAAAGGACAAAACTTGAAATTCACTCTAATTATTATTTTTTTTGTCTTTTCTACACGCAAATTCCCGAGACATCTATTTACACGCCAACATTAACAGCTATTTTTTTTTTTTAACTTTTTTTGTTTATTTTGTTAAATTAAAAAGGAAACCCTAAAACATTTTGCATCAGCCGCCATGCCCTCTCTCACATTGACATTAACAGATATCAATTTTCAAACCCAGCTTCTTGGATCCTCCTTGTCACTATCACTCAAGACAACAAAAAGAACCCCAAACAATGTAACAAATTCGTTCTACTCTTTAGTATTTCTGAATATCAAACAAAGAGAATCTACTTCTACTCTTTTCTTTAATTATCAAAACAAACACACATTTGGTGTTCTACGGTGGTGAACGTTTGGGTGTTTAAACGATGGGGTAGTTACCGGTGGGACGGTTAAAGGTGATGGTTGCGACAGGGTGTTTGAAGACGGTGGGCGGTGGTGGTTGTTGTTCAGAGGTTAATCGGAGGAGAAAACGGTGGTCGGTAAAGATGAATGAACGGCATATGTCGGAGATGATGGAGGATGGTTGCGGGTTTTGAAATCGGGTGTGGTTCTGGTGTGGCGGAGGTGTAAGGTGGAGATGGTGTACGACGGTCAGAGTTATGGATGAGACGGTAGTTGGTGATGGTGATTTACGGTGGTTGCACGGGTTGAAGAGTGGTGACTGTTGGGTGTTGAACGGCGTTTATGAAGACGAACAGAGACGAAGATGGTCGGAGAAGATGATGGTGGTTATAACAGGTCCGGTATTCCGATGATGAAGATCGATGTTGTGTTTCGAGTCTGAAGTGTTTCGGATGATGAAGACAGATCCGAAGTGATGGGAGATGGTTGATGATTTTGTTCTTGCTCCAGAAAACCTTTCTTGGGGATTTTGATTGTTTAATGATTCTTGTTAAAAAAAAATTAAAAATCAAAACCTGCTTCTCTCTCTATACTTACCCTCTCTCTCTAAACCGGAAAAACTAAATGTCGCCTGCCGGAAATATCATGAAAGCAGTTCTATTTCTACTCATTTCTTCTCTCTCTCTCTTTTTTTAAATAATAAATACACCGGCCGGATTAAAATCGCCGGAATAACGACACCGGAAAACGGTGACTTACCGGCGTAGTAAATACGCCGGAGGACTTGAACTCGCGTTCAAGATTTAATTTCGCCGGAAAAGTTGCCGGAATTTTTAACTACGCTGGAAAATCGCCGGAAAACACTAATACGCCGGAAATTCAATAAAAACGCTATATTAAAAAGATAATCGCTGTATTCATAATAAACACGCCATATTCATAAAAAAGCAAACTTCTTATCCGAAAAAATAGTTCTAACTGATATAAAAACCTTTCTAAAGCATTTTACTCCCAAAAGTATCAATTATCAACCAATAAACAAACAATTTCAAACCTTTTAAAGACAAGATTTTGGAGAAAAAGTGAATAATATCAAAAACCCCAAAAACTTCAAAACTTTTCAAATAAAAATCAGATTTTTTAAGAATGAATTTGAAGATTGTTGAATCCCAAATTCGAGTACCAAGCTCTGATACCAAATTGTAGGATCAAATCGAGCCAAAAATCTGATTTTTGGTATGAACAAAGATGAACACACTCAAAATGAACTTGAAAAACCCACTAGATTGATTTGCACAAATGATGATACAATTAGCCCCCAAATCTTCTCTAGAATGTGTGTTGCCTAAAACCCTAATCATCACTTTCTATTTATAGCCTTACCATTTTAGGCTAATTACAATTAAGTCCCTAGAGATTAAAACTTACTAAAAGTAGCAATAAACATCAAGACTAATAAAATAAGATAATAAATATATTTTGTTTAAATCAAAATATATTTAATTATCCAAAGCACTATAACTATCAAATCTCGATCTTTCACACGCCATATCTTTCTTCGATCTTCCCGTGTCGACTTGCGCGTTGACTTTGACTTGATGGCGTTGACTTTGTTGACTTGATTCGTTGATAACATTAGACTACACGTTTTAGACCCAACAATCTCCCCAAATTGTAGATCCCAAAACGTATCCGGATCACAGTGGTTGGTTGTTTTAGTCCAAAACACCTATTGATTAAGTGTTTGAACTATGAATAGTCAAGAAATGTCAAGAATGAAGATGAAGGTGAAGCTAATGGATTGATGAATACAACTAGTGTTGTATTGAATCCAAACAGAAAGATATAACAATACACAACCTTGGAAATCAGATTAAAGCTCAATAAGAATGTAAACAACACTTCTATTGCACCAAGAGCCAAAAGCTTGAATGTGTTACAATGCTTGGGGTATTTATACTAGCATCCTGACTAACCAGCAAATTTATAAATTTGCTGGAATCTTAACTACACTAGGTCAGGAATATTACTTCTAGATAATTACAAAACAACCCCCTAAACATTCAAAAGGCATACAAACTACAACTAAACTAATCCAGTACAAGTACCAACGATCTCACATGCTCTAACAGTTTACCCCCCTGAGTTTTAGGGGCCCTAATCCTGATTCCGATTGTTCTAAAAATTTTAGGGTTTATACGGAAATACTTGGGTTCCTTAATTAGGGTTTCCTTAATAGATAATTAACACACTAAGTATTAATTTTAGTGAGAGTTGTTACATCCTCCCCACCTTAAGAAAAATCTCGTCCTCGAGATTTATTGGAATAGTTGAGGATACTTTCTCTTCTCTTCTGATTCCTGTTTGCAAGTGTATTAGGGTCCTATCTTTGAATCCTACTTTACTTGAACTAACACTAATCGTTTGGGTTTTGAGAAACTTGATCTTTCTATTTTCAATTTGTAGTGGTTTCTCTACAGATTCAGCTTTTTATTTACCTCTACATCTTGAAGAGGTATTACCAGGGATTTGTCAGATAAACATTTCTTGAGGTTGGATACATGAACATATCATGTACTCCTGCTAACTCTTCTGGTAGTTGTAAACGATAAGCTACTGGTCCTATCCGTTGGATCACTGGGAATGGTTCTACGTATCTTAGACTTAGCTTCTTTTCTTACCGAATTTATAAATTCCTTTCCAAGAAAATACTTTCAATAGCATTTTGTCTCCAACTCGAACTTCGACGGCTCTTATTTATTATTTGTATAATTCTTCTAACCGTCTTCAGCTTTTTCTTCGTGATACTGAATATCACAGTCGTAGTCACTGAGGATTTCCTTTTCCTCATGTTTAATTTTTGTTGCTCCAATATATATCTTAAATTTTTATGACCCATATGGATAGTAAACTTACTTAGATAATGTTTCCTGATCTTAAGGGTAACTTGTGGCTTCTAATTTTTTTAAGTTTAGAAGTGGTATGGCTCTCTTCGTGCTTTTGCAATTGTCTTGATGCATACACAATTACCTTTTTGTGTTGCATTACCATACATCCAATTTCTAGCTTTGAAGCATCACCGTATACTTTTAAAATCTTCTGTTCCTTCTGATAAGGCTAGGATTGGAATATTTGTTAATTTATGCTAGAGGCTTCTTTTTGTTTAAATTTTTATTTAGAATTAAATGTTTTAGCTTAGTTAAGGATATATCTATCTAAGAGAATCCTTAATAAACTGCCTATAGTATCTGGCTAAATTTACAAGATTCCTAATTTCCATTTAGGGATTGCGAAATCTTCCATTTTAGTGATTTGCTGCTATCTTAGCAGGATCTAAGTGAATACCTTCATGATTCATCATGTGACCTTACGTAGTTTATTTCCTGTAATCATAAATAATTCTCCGGCGGGTGCCTGGATTTTCTATAAATTTCTTATTACAGAGAATTCGAGCAGGGTTGGTTACTACTCAATCTATTTCTAACACAACATCAAACTCGGCTAATTTCATAGGAATTAGATTGGCGAAAAATTCTATGACCTGAGAGTTCTATATTTTCCTTTTTGCCTATTTCGACTGTAAAGATTTGCCTAAGTTTGATTAATGATAGGTTAAGAGTTTGACAGAATGAAGTATTTATAAAACTTTGGTTTGCACCAGAGTCAAATAATACTTGCATAAATGTTTGTGAACTAAAACGTACCAACTATGATGTCAGGAATTAGTTCAGCTTCCTGAGTAGTTAATTGAAAAGCTCTTGCGTTTTTCTTGGTAGTCCCTTCTGCAGGTTTCGTCTTTTCGTTTGCTGGATTGCCTAATTTCGGGCAGCTTGTTCTGAAGTGTCCGGGTTCTCCACAATTGTAGCAAGTTATTGCCTTCTTTCTCCTGCAGTCTTCTTCTTGATGTCCTGGAATTTTGCAGTAATTGCAGCATCCTCTGCATTTTCCAAAATGTTTTCCCTTGCAGGTATTGCAAAATGGGATAGTGGAAAATCGCCCGTTTTCTCTTTTCTTGAAATTGTTACTATTACCTATATGAAATTCTTGGGAAATTTTCTGGGCTAAATTCTTCCTCCTATTTTCTTCCCGAGTGCGTACCAATCCGTCAGTTAGAGTGTTAGCTAATTCTACCGCATCGTCAATCGTGCGGGGTCTCGCAGCTTTGACAATGTCACGAATCTCACTAATCAAACCCCAGATATAGCGAGAGATGAGTACCGGTTCCGGCGAAGCCAAAGTAGGTACAATTCTGGCATACTCAAAGAATTTTGAAGTATACCCTCGACAATCTACATCTACCATTCGGTGACTTAAAAACTTATTCGCCATCTGCTCTTTTTCATATTCGGGACAGAATTTTCTTTCTATTATTTGCTTAAATTCTTCCCAACTCATGGTATAGGCTACTTCACTTCCTTTAGCTTGTAACATTGTATTCCACCATTCTAACGCTTCTTCCTTGAAAAGGTGTGAAGCGTACATAACCTTATCTTCCTCAACACATTTACTTATTCTGATCACTGCCTCGGTTTTCTCTAACCAACGCAGTGCTACAGTTGCCCCTTCATTGCCTGCGAACTCTACAGGTTTACAGGCAAGGAACTCCTTGTAAGTGCAACCAGGCGTTGCAGCTTTCTTTTTCTTAGAGAGCGGAGCTTGTCCTAGTTCCTTATCATGATTAACATGATCATTGCCTCCATTTACGCTATTACTGAAGTTATCTTCAGAAATACGTTTGCTAGGAATGATTTGATGTGGTTCTATTGGATTTTTAACAGCAGCAATGATTGCTGGAATAGCGTTGGCTATCCCTTGAGCTATCATTGTTGGAATAGTGTTAGCTATCCCTTGAGCAACAATATTTTCTATATCCTGCCTAGTCCTATATTGATCCCCTGATTGTTGCTCGGATTGATTAACTTCATTAACTGGTTCATTATTTGCGTTTTCCATCTGATAATTAATTGTATATATATATAATTGTATTAGTATCAAATAAATAACAAGTATACACAAAATTATTATATAGGTTTATATAGCCAAACTACTGATTTCTCGAAATAATAATATGCCTTATTATACACCATTATCTTACAAAATTTTATTCGTAAAAATTTTACAGACTGATTTTGACTATTATTACACAATCCCTGTTCCATAAATCTCCTATTCTTTGGTAAATGATATTCTAATAACGGTGTTTCCTCTTAGGAGATCTATTCCTCAATTTCTTAGATCTTATTCCCAATATTCATTAGTTCTTAGTCAAAGTGGCGGAGTCTAGCTATATTCTCGTTACTTATTGGTGGATTTTGGTTCTGGATCGAACTGAGGAAAAAGCTTATAGGGATTGTTTTGTAACTGTATTTTGAAAGGTCGCGAGTGGGTTGAAGGGTTTGGAATAGCTGGTTCTACATTTATTGGCAGTTGTATTTCATTATCAGGCTTAATGGTACTATAGTTGGTCAATATAAAATCTAATTCTTCTTGAGATGGTAATTTCTCAATTTGTCTAGAGTTTTTCCCAATTTCTATTTTCTTAGGCGTGGGTTTTTCGAGAGATACAGCGTTGAATTCTATAGGTTCTTCTTTGTCTGCTATATACCTATTGAAATCTCTGGAAACCGCTATTCTTACCGGATAGAGATTTAAGTTCTGAAGGGCATCAGACAAATTACTCATGCTGTTTAACATAACATAATTACTAAGTCAGAAGTTATAGCAAATTTGATAGAAAACTTTGAAATATCGTTTCATACTGTTTAACTACCAAGACAACTAAAATTTAAAATACCCTAGGTTTTATTTGTAAATTTATTTACTTACTGAATAAGACTTCTAGACTTTTGGATAATAAAGGTACTAAAATTTAGGTCAAGAATTGCATTATTTGCTACATTGGCTAGCATATAAAGTTCTGCTCATACTATACCCAATTAGTCAGATAATAAAACATATATTCATAGAATGACAGTTGGAAATTTTAAGTATTTTCTAAAGACTTAGCAGGCTTAAATCAGTGGCTTGATCAGTGGCTCTGATACCACCTTTTTCTGTCACGGCCCCCGACCCGGTTTGACCCGTTTCGGGAGCCGCGGGACAGAAAATCCCGTGGTATTTATTTTTATAGCGGAAGTCTTAACAGGATCGTTTTAAACTTGAAAATTTTGCCCGAGTATTATTTATATCATAATTTCATTATTTTACAAACATGTTTATTTATTTTATTTGAGCCACCACTTTAAGCTTGATAGTGCTCCGTAGCACGTGTACTTAATTCAGTAGGTCACCTGAAACATGTTGTAAAAAAGTTTTGTCAGCGGGGAAATACTGAGTGAATCATTCATTTTGATAAAATGACACATAGTTATAAATTACAGCATAAGAGCGATTACTATGGCAGTATCTTAATTAATATCTGGTCTTGCCACCCGTGTGACGATGGTCATACCACTATTAGGTCCAGTCACCCAATTAGTGACGTTTTGTCACTGTTAGGTCTTATTAGCCTAACCCATGTTAGGGCTTATTGCCTAACGGTGAGAAATTAGTAATGTGCACAATACCCCACTAACCAGCGGTTAAGATAACCACGACTTAATCCCTGTAATTATAACACTTGGAAAATAATTTGGAGTATTGTAAAACAGTTGGCTCACAAACTGTGAGAAAAGAGTTTATAAAAGAGGAATGACTCACTTTGCAGATTTAACGAGCAAGATATAAGCCTACTGATTTGCCTGTGATTAACCTAATTTAAATAATAATACACACACACAACCGGGTTAGTAACTAATTCAGCAGTTACGTCAATTCACGAGATCAAACCTTCACATCGATTAACAAGTGCGATACTTAATAATTCAATCGGATTCACAACGAATAACAGAGCATAGTCCGAATTCAAACAGCACTCAAATATTCAAGTCGAAATCACGATGAATAATCAAAGTACAAGCTCAATTTGAGCAACACTCGGACAATCGTTGGATAGTTATAATCGATCGGACGTTGAATCGTAATAGCGATCGAGTTATTACCCTGATTGCGGCAGCACTTCGTGATCGGTGTGTGTTGTAAACGATATTCGCTATAACTCGATGGTTACAGAGAATTTGGACGTCGTTTCAGTGTCAGAATTCAAGTCCCAAGGCCCTCTATTTATACCCAAAATTTGTATCTCCCGCGTGTCGCGGAAGAATTCGTGGCTTCTCCCGCGTAACGCCTGGGATGTCATTTTTAGGGTAGGGTAGGTACGTGTCCAACTAGCTCAGGTGAGTCGACAGTTTCAATAAATTCAATTTAGACAGCGAGTTTTGATGATAACTATCAATTAGGGTTTACCCCCCTGAGTTTTAGGGGCCCTAATCCTGATTCCGATTGTTCTAAAAATTTTAGGGTTTATACGGAAATACTTGGGTTCCTTAATTAGGGTTTCCTTAATAGATAATTAACACACTAAGTATTAATTTTAGTGAGAGTTGTTACAGTGGGTAACACGTTGCGGCATATGGCTTAATGGTCTTAAATCTTGCGTTGACAGATTGCCAAAGTCTGAGATCTCGGGTCTTTATATTGGTATTTCATTTGGGGATATCATAGTTGTTCTTCTGCTGCATCCAGATACATGCTGACCTAGACGCTATGATATCCTTTTAATAATAAGTGCCTTAAAAAAAGGCCAAACCCCTCTCATAATAAGTGCCAAAAACCCTTCTCATAATAAGTGCCATTTTTGGCCAAAACCTAGATAGATTAGTTTGGTCACTCTGCTGTACGGAAGTACTGACCTGTTCACCAAACTATCTGTCTTAGCCCTCGGTAGTTCTTGGGATCTCTGTTGTACGAAATTACAGACCTGATCTCCGCTCTATCGTTGAAGAGAATGAAACCAATATACTCACCTGTTATGAGGAATCTTTGTGCATACCTTGATCGTGGGGGTATGTCCTGATGTGGGACTCACGGGCATAATGTCTCTATTCTCAATAGCTTGTGTGGGGGCCATTGAAGACTTGTTAATATACCCAAAACATGATAATTAATCACCGGATGTATGTCGAAAGAATGGTGCATGGATTTAAGCGGACAAACATACCAGCAATCGTTCTTGAGTCGTAGCTATCCTAAAGAAAGTTGAAGTGTGACTAGACTTTTCAAGTTGGTATGATCTCGTATTTGATCAGCTCTATATCTCAAAGGTTGAAAGTTTTTGAAAATTAAAAAAAATATATTAAAAAAAAATCTAAGATCCAAAAATATTTTGACTTGTGTACAGTTATTTTTCTAAGTCTTCCATATCATATCAATCGTGTCTCAAACCGCTTGAGATACCCTTTCCATTGCACACTACAGATGAATCCGCTTTTGTCTGTAATTTGAATCAGTCTAAAAGAAAATTTGGAGTTGTGTTTGTGATTGTGAAGAGGTTATTTCGACTATGCAATGATGGCAGGTCATCAATTGAGCAAGATACCAGACCAAAGCACTAGTTTCCTGAAGATTGTAGAAGATACCGAGCTAGGAATCCTCCTCCTACGTCTTCTGATTCACTCAAGCTAAAGGGAGTTGAAAAAGTTTGTTCCTGATTGTCAAAGATGATGCATGTAAAAAGGGGGAGCTTATCAGTTTAAAGTTCTCAAAGAGCAAAGTGTCAAAAGAAGATCTTCAGTGAAGAATATTTGGAAAGCATCAGTCTAGGGGGAGATTGTTGGGTCTAAAATTGAGACTGAAGCTTGCCAAATTGAAGATTACAACACGCATGATGTTGACGGTTCTAAAGATGATGCAAGAGTTTGATAACATTAGCCTAAGGGGGAGATTGTTGGGTCTAAATCGTGTAGTCTAATGTTATCAACGAATCAAGTCAACAAAGTCAACGCCAGCAAGTCTAAGTCAACGCACAAGTCGACACGTGAAGATCGAAGAAAGATATGGCGTGTGAACGTTCGAGATTTGATAGTTATACTGCTTTGGATAATTAAATATATTTTGTTTACACAAAATGTATTTATTATCTTATTTAATTTGTTGTCATGTTTATTACTACTTTTGGTAAGTTTTAATCTCTAGGGTCCTAAATGTAATTAGCCAAAAGTTGTTTTGGCTATAAATAGAAAGTGATGATTAGGGTTTTAGCCAACACACATTTCTAGAGAAGATTTGGGGGCTAATTGTATCATCATTGCAAATCATTTTAGTGGGTTTTATTGCTATATTTTTGGTGTGTTCATCTTGATTCTTATTCAAAATCAGATTTTTGGCTCGATTTGATCCTACAAAATTCATGACTTATGTTTGTGAAAATGTTTAGTCATGAACCTTGTAATTTGCTTTGTCTTGTAAATCATTTGAAAAACGATAAGATCAGATGATATGTATAATTAAATGTAAGGTTAAATGGATAACCTAGTAAAAATGAGTTTGTATAAGATAAGTTGTTTGTAAAAATAATGTCTTGTGAAGAATATGTTATTTGTGTAAAACGTAATATGTCTAAACTGAAATGATTTAGATAACGCTACGATATGTAATATTATACAAACACTTATGTATAGGAAGTACCGGCGGCGTATCCACCATGTTTGTATCATATTACATACGCCACGTTACTCAAACCATTTTCCCAAACCAACCACCAAAGTATATTGTTCATGTATAAATCAATCGTCAAGTGTTATTGTGTAAACCATATCAAAATGTCCATGTCTAATGTAAACCACCAAATGTGTATATCAGTGTCAAATTGTTTATGTTTAATGTAAATCATTGTAATGTGTATCCAAAATATCATGTATGGCATGTGAAAATATATCAACTAGGCCATAGGTAAAAATGCACAAAAACAGGGTATTGAAATTAAACATAGTTTAAGTCAAAATTATGTTTTGTGGAAACAATTGCATGCTATATTGATACAAACATTTATGTGGTATTGTGAAAATGCATACATTCAAGCCTTTGTGACTGTGGTGATAGACCTTTAAACAAATTAAAGGTCTATATGTGTTATTGTTTATCGAATTCGGTCATTCCTTCCAATCCAAACAAACCCGAGATTTCAGGAATGGGAGTTGTCAAGTCCTATGGTACCATTACCTACTAACGGGCGGCATGATCGGTGTTAATGAATGTACATTGTATAATTTAAACAAACCAAATGTCATACCAAAATGTGAGCATGTGATAAATAAATGTACTAAGTATGCACACAATGGGCATACATAGCATAAAATGTGTTGTAAAACAATGTACTAAGTATGCACACAATGGGCGTACATAGCATGTAATGTAATGTAAAACAATGTACTAAGTACGCACACAATGGGCATACATAGCATATAATGTAATGAAATCGTGTACTATAAACGTACTAATGAACATAGCAAGTATATGATGTGAAAGCAGGAAAAGCATGAAAGTAACAAGTAGGCACATGTGTTTCACCCCAAAACAGTTTGGAAAACAGTAAAAGAGGGGTCTATATACTCACCTGAGATTGCTTAGAAGTCCTTGTGTAATAATCACACAATGCTAGAGATCACGGAATATCAAACGGCACCTAATAGGTAGCTATATTAATATACCGGACCAAATTCGGAAGATTGGATAGAATGAGGGTTCGTAAACCAAACGAGTATAGAGACTCGTGTAATATGGTTTAACAAGGCCTACATTCTAAAATGAAACCTATCCTAAGTGCTTACGACCCATTACGACCCGTTTAGGTAGCTTATGCTACTTTAACGTGTCGTTCGCGTGAAGCGCGTTTGGAACGCCTAACATCGTGACCATAAGGTATAACCTCGGAAGGTTATTCCCTATATACTATGGTCACCTAATGTGTTTGGTCGGATCCTAACGATCGACCAAATGGGTCGGGTTCGAAAGCAAAAGCGATTGTTTAGATCGCTTACCTTACGACCCTATATAAGCACTAAACTAAAAATGACGAGCTAAGTATGTTAGAACATGCTTAACTAAGTTTAGAAAACAGGTTTGGCATCAAAACAAACGGTTTTGATACCTATGAGTAGTTTGGTTACAAAATACACAAGAATGCGCATTTTGGCCGAAACTACGACTCGTCACTGAGCCTAGATAACGTGGTGATCAGTAGGTGTAGTCACTAGGGACTATAACCATCGTGATCATGCTCACGTTATGAAGTTCAAACGAACTTCGTGTTGACCATAGGCTGGTCAACGCAGAAAGTCAAACATAGTTTGACTTTAGGACTAGAAAGCGATTAAAAGAACGAAAGAACACTTACGAAGGGTCCCCGAAAGCTAATCTCGATCCAGGTATGGGGGGGGGGGGTATTTATAGGAAAAGGCCTCAACACGAAGCAAAGGCCTCAACTTAGAGCTTTAGATCAGATTTTGTGGGTTTTACACCAAATTGGGGGGGGGGGGGGGGTATTTATAGGAAAAGCAAGACCGTTAGGATCGTTTCTTGAATATCGTGCCTTGATCTCATTCGTACACTTGTCAAGATGTTGTGGTATCAAAATGTGACCTTAACCCCAGAGATTGTGAAGAGGCATTGCCCCTTGGATGCTTGAAAGGCCAAATTTTGCAAGAAAAACAAGTTTCTGCATCCGCAGGGCTTACGTAGCCCGCGTGAAGATTTAGACAGGGCTTACGCGCCCCGCCTGGGAGTCCAGTTCAGAAAATAAGTTTCATAAATGACAGTTTAGGTCCCTGTTGTGGTTTAGGGCCATTTCCGACATGTTTAAGGCCCGTTAAGCCATCTTTAAGGCCCTTAAATGATGCCTAAACATTGAGGACATGAAACATGCTTAAAAATATGTCCGATGTTGGTTCGTTTGGCCGTACGATTGCGATGTTCGGTTAATTACGACGGAATGCGCATAAGCGCGAAAAACGATCCAAATTGCGCGACGAATGGATTTTTCTCATGCCAAACACTAAGGCATAATATTAGGATGCTTACATAAATTTTTGGATGTTCGGATGTATTCAGAACGTAAGTTATGCGCGAAAGTGCAAACTTATGCACTTTTTGACACTTTTAGTCCCTGAATGATTCAAAAGTTTATTTTAGCACACCGAACCTCTCAAAGCCTATTTCTAAGCTATGTAAAGGATTTTTAAGGTGTGTTTAACTTATGGTCATGTTCCGGAATGTTTGTTACAGTTCAAATTGGCATACTTTCGCAGTTTGTCAAGTTTAGTCCCTGTAAGCCAATTAACTTGTTTTTGCCATACCAAAGCCCTCAAAACTTATTTCTAAGTTATGTAAAGGTTATTTAAGGTATGTTGAGTATATGTTGATGTTCCGGAGTATTTTTCGCATTAAACTGTGTACGTTTACGCACCAGTTTGCGTATAATTCTCTAGAAAACGATGTAGAGTTTGAAATTGATCAAAAGTCAAAACATGAAAAATGTAAAACACCACCAAACAAACATTGGGATCAAATAACATTGTTTTATTGATAACTTAACTGTAAGCACAAATGTTACATTTCATATCACAATGTACCTCCCAACGATTCTTTCATGATCGATCGAATGCCTTGCGTTATTTATTACTTTTCATCTCCGATCGGAAACGGTAGTTCTTTGATGTTCTGTATTCAGTAGAAAACGCTATGACATTGTGTAAATCAGATCTTTAGATTGTTTCAGTACACTTACATTTGGTTTCAAACATGGTGAACTTGTTCAGTCACCACCACTATTGAATTATGTCGTTACGACACCTTGAGGTGTCCTCACAAACTTGTAGCTTGTGCTAATCATGGTCAATCATTTCACACAAAACTACATATACTTTTGTTTGACTGGTTATTTAGACATTCCCGATGCAACTACGAATCAAGACAATGATACACCAGATTCACTTACATTTCATTCGGTGTATCTTCGAAATTCAAGAATGTCAACACACTAATCCTTACCGGTTATTTATTCGAAAGTTGATAGATCATTTTCATATTCAAGTTGTTGATTTTGAGTTCATATAACGGATACTATGGTTGTGAAACTCGTTTGCACACTGTGACCAATTGTTTGAGAATCCTGTTGGTCAAAACTCTTCTTTTGTGGAACCCCTGTTAACTGGATTACGTTAGACTATACATCTATACATCTCTGTCCGTTCACATCAAATGCTAGGACACATACCTTTTAACCATTGGGTTCTTGTTGTCGAAATACATCCTAGGATTCACATGATGTGAATAAGATTTGATTTGGTTTTATGATTAACTACCTCAGTACTATTCATATGCATACACGCGTAATGAAACCCTAAGTAGATAAGGTAGTACAAATTTTGAGGACGAAATTTTCTTAACGGGGGGAGAATGTGACAACCGCCAAAATTGCAGGTGTCCGTACAATTAATTAATATTGATTTACGCTTAATGACTGTGCTTAATTACAACTGCTAAATTAAACTGTTTTCTGATTCTTGTATCATACATACATGTGCATCACATTTCATATTGTCACATCATTTATTACATACAAACTTTAGTGACATACATGATGCACAAAGCACAGTTAGCACAGTTAGCGGATAACTCAGAAATATACTGACAGTGCCAGTACATAGACATACAGTGTTTTGAGGCCCAATATGAGCCAGAGACAAGGTACTACACTAGTATGGAGTGTAGGGAAGTAAGGACCATAAAACTGCGTCACTGGGTGATAGTTTAAGTGCCAGAAAGTGCCTGAAAGTGCCTAAAACCCACTCAAAGTGCAGAATTCTGCATTAATCATCAAAAATCAGCATTTTAACATGCTAGTAACATGCAAAAATATGACAAAATGGTCCTGTATGCTTTCCTAAGTGTCGGGAATTGAAAGTGTCACAAAAAGTTACATAAAAAACACTATACGGTATATCTTAGCACTTTAACGAACCGGTATCTAACCGAACAACCGGACATTACCCGGAACACTAAAATATTGCTAAAAGCATTGTTTTACTTTTTCTGAGCTAGTTATGGTTCCCGAACACCCTAACATATTACATAATACATGATACACATCAAACACTAGACTTACACTTAACACCCTAACTAATTAACCTATTTACCATACCAACTTACAACTTACCCCCCTCCCCCTCTTAATTTTCGGTCACAAGCATGGCCCACCTCTAGATTGTGTAATCTTCCTAAATCTCTAGTAATCTTCTATGAGATCTTGATTTGATTGTGAGTGTACTTATGGGGACACTGTAACCTTTGGATAAAAGGGTTTAGAGAGTTATAAGTGTCACACCCGCTCATAGCGGAAGCGCGAGGTGTGATCTGATTGGTTCTCATTGCATCACAATATAAGTGAACATACTAAATGAATAAAAATAAGCTCCAATGCCATTGTCATAATCGTTTCAAAAGAACGCAACATAAGTTAAATGTATTGGTTACAAACCATCAAATGAAAGTAAGTTGTCATTGTTTTATACATCAAAATGTCAAGGCTTTGACCACTATATCACCGCAAAGAGGCGGTATATAACGGGCAAGCCCTTCAAATGGTGGCATGGAGTCTTGATACTTGCTTTCCTTGACTGAAATGTCTGCATGGTCCACTTATTTCCTGAAATACATGTTAAGTTTGAAAACATCAACAAAAGTTGGTGAGTTCATGTAGTTTAGTTGTATGAGATGTATCTGTAAAATGTGAGTTGTATAAAATGTATCTGTAAAATGTGAGTTGTATAAAATGTATCCATAAAATGTGAGTTGTATAAACTGTATCCATAAAATGTGAGTTGTATAAGATGTATCTATATGTAATGATGTAGTATGTAAAGCGTCAATGAAATCATTGATCATTAATGTTTCGCGAGGACATTAATATGTGTGACGAATTAGGAAGCAAGCCAAACCTAGACGATTTCGTGTCGACTACTAACGACTGGGACACAAACGCACTCTTCTGTGTGGGTCCACGACCAAGAGTGAGGCTAGCCAATACCTATTAGATCTAACCCTCTGTACCTAGGTCCAAACTGGATTAATGGTGCTTAGATGTGTGACCCTAATCGCACATGATCTAAGGTGTTTCATTCCATGACTTATCATACTATAAACATGTATTTTCCCGGATAGTTGTAATGTTGTAAAACATTTAAAATGAATAGGGGACATGAACTCACATAATCGCGTCCGTGAATAGAAGTAACTATGATCTCACGTGCGGTCGTCCTGAATAGTGTTGCGACCTACAAATGTTCTTATATTTGTTAGACACTTCAGTCTTTATAAATGACTTGAGTACAAGTCTTGTGTCTTGAATGTGTGTAAGACTTGTATGTCTTTGTTTTTTTCGTTGAACTGTGTATTAGATGTATGATTTGTTAGACTGTTATATATATATATATATATATATATATATATATATATATATATATATATATATATATATATATATATATATATATATATAGGACAAAGATCCGTTAGGAACCACCTTTTATTGCGAGAACCGCGAGAACCAGTGTGAACACAAACAGTAATTCCTAAAAAAATATAAAAAACACCCAAATTTTTTTTATTGTTTTACTATCTTTTTTTTGGAAAAATCGCTATATTTTTTTAGTAAAAAAATAAAAAAAAAATTTCAAAAAAAAAAAAAAATCGAGTAACAGTTATCCATGCACATGTGCATATGTATCATTTCTTTGTCAAATTCCGTAATTCGTTACAAATAATAGGCAATTGCACTTTCATTTACACTACCACGTGTAATACACTACTTTTTACGTTAACAATATTAGAAATGCACATGTGTATCTATATGTATCAACATGAAATAAGGTGTTTTGGTACATTACTTTCTCTTTCATCTATCATTCCATCCATAATACACAAGCATGCACATATGCATTTTTGTCATTTCTTTGACAAATTCCGTAATTTATTACACATATTAGACAATTGCACTTTCATTTACACTACCATATGTAATACACTACTTTTTACATTACCAATATTAGAAATGTACATGTGCATTTATATGTATGAACATTAAATAAGGTGTTTTGGTACACTACTTTGAATACACTTTTCCTTTCATCTATCATACCATCCATAATAGACTACCATTACCTCCTACCATCCATAATACAATACCACTACCTTCTACCATCCATAATACAATACCATTAACAATATTTTCACTTTATTACATGTATGTAAACACCATTTATACCATCCAATCAACATATTACATCATAAATTGACAACTATAACCAAACCATCAACCACTAGATATAACTAACCAAAAAACATGTATATGGGCCTACTTCTCCATTCAAAATCACAAACTTTTTGTACCAAAACACGTTATATCATGGTTATACCTAATGATGCACATGTGCATTTTGAATATTGATAATGTAAAAAGTAGTGTATTACTAATGGTATTGTAAATTAAAGTGCAATTGTCTATTCCTGATAACGTATTACCGAATTTGTCGAAGTAATGATATATATGCACATGTGCATGGATAACTGTTACTCGAAAAAAAAAGTTTTTTTTTTGGTAACGAAATATAGCGATTTTTTAAAAAAATATATTAAAAAAAACTTTTTTGAGTGCTTTTTTGATTTTTTTTATATTTTATTTTGTGTTCACATTGGTTCTCACAGTTCTCGCAACAAGGGTGGTTCTCGCATGAACCTTACCCTATATATATATATATATGTATGTATGTATATATATCACCAAATATATATATGTAATCTTGTATCTTGTTAGTTGTTGTGACATCTGTGCTTGTAATCATTCTAAACAGTTTAGTTATCAATGAAATAAAGTTATTTGATCCCAATGTTTGTTTGTTTATGTTTGATATTTTGACTTTTATTCAATTTCAAACTCTATATCGCTTTCTGGAGAGTTATACGCAAACTGGTGCGCAAACGTAATCAGTTTAACGCGACAAATACTCCAGAACATCAATTTATGCTTAACATACCTTAAATAACCTTTACATAACTTAGAAATAAGTTTTGAAGGCTTTGGTATGGCAAAATCAAGTTTATTCGTTTACAGGGACTAAATTCGACAAACTGCGAAAGTATGCCAATTTGAACTGCAACGAACATTCCGGAACATGATCATAAGTTAAACACACCTTAAATATCCATTACATAGCTTAGAAATAGGCTTTGAGGGGTTCGGTGTGCTAAAATAAACTTTATGCTCATTCAGGGACTAAAAGCGTCAAAAAGTGCATAAGTTTGCATTTACGCGCATAACTTACGTTCTGAATACATCCGGACATCCAAAAATTATGTAAGCATTAAAATATTTTATTTTAGTGTTTGTCATAAGAAAAATCCATTCGTTGCGCAATTTGGATCGTTTTTTCGCGTTCGTGCGCATTTCGTCGTAATTAAGCGAATATCGTTATCGTACGACCAAACGAACCGACATCCGACATATTTTTGAGCATGTTTCATGACCACAATTTTTAGGCATCATTTTAGGGCCTTAAAGTTGGCTTAACGAGCCTTAGAAGTGTCGGAATGAGCTTAAAACACCCAGAGACTGAAACTGCCATTTCTGAAACCTGTTTTGCTGATCTGAACCCAGGCGGGCCGCGTGAACATGTGCAGGACCCTTACGCGGGCCGCGAGGATCTCCCAGCTCTGCAAAAAAATTTGTTACAGCTTGTTCCAACTGTTTCCAACTGATTTCTTCACTTGCAACTGGTATTTTGGAGTCTATGGGCTATATTTGGGGCTCCCATGGTTTTACAAAACCATAGGCACATGTGTACGGCCTAGATAGAAGCACGTTATTCGATGAACGATCTTAACTGTCCTCCAAACTCTATATAAACCCACCTCACTTCTCTTCAAACTCACAATTTGATCTGATTTCTGCTCTCTAAGTTGAAGTATATGCTTCATACCTGAGAGTAATCGGATCAAAACCTCCGTTCTTGGACCTCTTGTAAGTATTCCTTCGTTCTTTTACGTTTTAGCGTTAAAGTCAAACTTTGTTTGACCTTCTGCATTGACCAGTTTATGGTCAATGCGAAGTTCGTTTGAACTTCATAACGTGAGCGTAATCACGATGGTTATAGTCCCTAGCGACTATACCTACTGATTACCACGTTATCTAGGCTTAGTGACGAGTCGTAGTTTCGGTCAAAATGCGTATTCTAGCGTATTTTGTAACGAAACTACTTTTCGGTATCAAGACCCTTTGTCTTGATACCAAACCTATTTTTAAACCTTGTTAAACATGTTTCAACATGTTTAGCTCGTCACTTTTTAGATTTGTGCTTATATGGGGTCGTAAGATAAGCGATCTAAACAATCGCATATACTTTTTAACCCGACCCATTTGGTCGATCATTAGGATCCGACCAAATACATTAGATGACCATAGTTGTATAGGGAATAACCTTCCGAGGTTATACCTTATGGTCACTTCGTTTAAGTAGTTGTATGATAAGTAGTTTATATGCCTTAGGAAAATTACCAAAATGCCCTTTTTGCGCCAAAATTCATTTGAAGCCTATGTAACCCAATTTTTGACATCTAAACTGATTTGGCAACAATATTAGACATGTTAAGGCATATTTTACCCGTTATAGGACGAGTTAGGCAGTCCAAATGCGTTTTACGCGAACGACGCGTTAAAGTAGCGTAAGCTACCTAAACGGGTCGTAACGGGTCAAAAGCACTTAGGATAAGTTCCGTTTTAGTATGTAGGCTTTGTTAAACCATATTACATGAGTTCTTACACTCATTTGGTTTACGAACCCTCATGCTACCCGATCCTCCGCATAGGTCCGTTTATTAACGTAGTTACCTATATTAGGTGCCGTTTGATTCCGTAATCTTCTAGCTTTGCTTGGTGGATATCTAAAGTCTATTGAGCAATCTCAAGTGAGTACATAGAACCCTCTTTTACTGTTTTTCAAACATTTTGGGGTGAAACACATGTGCCTACTTGTTACTTTCGTGCTTTTCATGTTTTCATATCATAATACTTGCTATGTTCATTAGTACACTTATAGTACATGATTTCATTACATTGTTTTGCTATGTATGTTTACTTGACATGCTAGTACATTGATTTACATGAATTTTCTACTTTGTATGTTAACTTAGCATACTTAGTACATTGTTTTACATTACTTTTCTGCTATGTATGTTTACTGAGCATGCTAGCACATTGTTTTACATGACTTTTCTGCTCTGTGTGTTAACTTAGCATACTTAGTACATTATTTTCACATAACATGTTTACATTTGGTATGACATTTGGTTGGTTCATTACATTCATTTACATTAGCTACGCCGCTCGGTAGTAAGTAATGGTACCATAGGACTTGACAAATCCTGTTCCTGACATCCTAGGTTTGTTTGGGTGTAAGGAATGACTGAATCTGAAAACATTTTTCTTTGATAACCTTTACTCTAAGGTTATCCTGCTGTCTCAAGGCTTGAATGTATGCGTTTAACATACCGCATAAGTGCTTGATTAAGTAAAACATGCTTTTATCTTACAAAACATAACTTTTGATTTAGTCAAAATACTTTGTTTTGTACGTTTTTACTTGTGGTTTAAGTAGTCTCATTTTAGTTACCATACATAACGTTTGTTTACACATTACATGATTTACATGTAACTTGGGTTATACTTGATGCCTGTCGTTAAGGACATGCAAAAACCAACTAAACCAGTAGATAGGGTAAGTCGGATATCGAACCAGAGGAGGATTGTGGAAAGTGTATAATGCTCAGTTTTGATTAACTACTAATAAAAAAAATAAAACTCAATAGATGGTTTGATTAATTAAACTAAAAATTATGAAAAAACAAGTTGTAAATAATGGGAGAGAACAATGGTTCCTCCAGATTTCAGGTTTTGCAGCTAGATTCAGTTATGTGTTTAATCGCGACACCTACATAGACATAAGCGTTAATTTTGATTAACTAATTGTGATAACCAACGACTAAGTACTCCGGTCAATACATAACGGGAGGTTATCGAATGATTATCAATTACAATTACAAACCCTAACCCCATGTCAAATATATCCCAATTACTAGAACTCTCGGGAACTGAATGCTTAGAAATTAAGGTTTAAATAACTGTAACTGTTTACAATCAACGAATCAAAACAAAGGTGAAAAGCATCGAATGCTTAGATCACCAGTTAAAACGATTGTTACAAACACATAAAATTGTCTAACTTACAAAAACCCTCCATCCGGAGGAAACCATAAAAGACTAGCCGTTCATGACGGTGGGTTGATCTTCAAAGCCTTCTTTATCTCCGTGTCCCTCCTGTTTGCCGTCGAAGATGTTGATTTGATGATTTAATATTAAAAATCCCTCACCAAAGTTTGCGCCCAAGAAGTCAACAACCGCCTCCAAACCCTCTATAGATGTTGACTTCCTTTTCAATTAATCGGCCCAAAGTGTGATGATGATTTGTGACAAGAGAGCCCAACTCCCACATGTTGTCTGCTGCCAATCTCCCCCTATTTGATAAGATGAATTATCTTATTTATATCAACAACAATGGCCCTTGATAATGATGATGTTGTTGACAAAAAGGCCCAATTCCAATTAATGATGATGTGATCGACCCACTATGGCTGCCAAAAGTTGATTTTATGATTTCTGTGGCCAAGATCCACGTGACTTGCTTTGTGTTTGTGTGCATTAGGTTTTTTTTTTCTTTTATTTTTTCTTTCTTTCGATTCCTTCATACACAACTATGCCATGCCATATAATTCCAACCGTAATATACGGTTACGAAGCATAAGCTTCTGTTTATTTTTTATTTGAACATGATTCAGCCGTAAATCACCTCCTCTTTAATCCAAGTCTTCATCCTCAACTTTCAATTAATTACCCAATAACCCTTGAAATTCAATCTCTTCCGCTTTTTGCATTTTCAAGATATATCTTGGCCCGAACCAACTCCCGAACCAACTCCCGAATAGTGTAAAAATATCTTGATTATCTTCCTCGGTAGTTCTGTTTCATCTCTAACCACTCTAACTTTACCTTATTACGCGTTTTACCTGCAACACCACAAACTTTCGTAGTGAACATATTCCAAACGTACAATCATGTAAACGACAATAAATCACACAAATTAATCACGTTAACACTTGGATTTCACAACCTCCATCACATCCCCACACTTGACCTTGATTGTCCTCAAGAAACCGTCACAAACAATACTCACCTTATTAACAAATCACTATCAAATCCCTTACCGAATTCACAATTCAAGGTCCTAAGTCATACCCGTCCCATAGACTGACACAATCGAGATTGACAATCTGACAGATAAATGATACGCATTTAAAACAACTTAAGACTGCCAAACTAGAACTAACATGCTTATGATACTACACACATGCCACACGCCGCTCACAATAATCACTCTTCTCGGTTTAATCAAGACTAGCATGTAATGTGCTAGTATATATTTCACTCAAAACCAAATATGAGACTTTGCAATCATAAGCTTGTATAGCAATCACACCTCCAATGTATCAAATAACGTAACACATATCAAAAGGACTTTTCGGGTTTTGGGTTTTAAGGGTAAAAGGTAAGGATATATTTTGGCTTTTTATATTTATATGGCGAACACAAAAGAACATACCAAACCATGACAACTTATTCACAGAAACTACTAACTTTGGGTTATTTTTCGACCCAATTATTTAACACGAATCTAACAATGGTTTTTTTTTCTTTTTATTCTTTTCTCTTTTTTTCTTCTTTTGTATTTTTTCTTTTTTTTTTCTTCTTTTTTTTTCAACAAATATCTAACACAATTGTCATTCATGGTTGGTAATCAAACAGGTCAAACAAGGTGTAGCAAACGAAAGGCTAAAAGGCTCAACATGGTTTACTAAGGTGGGTGGATAAACAATCAACAAATAACACAATGGAATGGATCCTAATGCCTTTATCATCTATGTGTATACGCTAAAGTACAGTCTCGGCACGTATCAAACCACACAAGTTCTAACACAAAGCAACATATGGCCTACACTCAGCAAATGAACATTCATTGCAATTAACGAACAATCTAGTAGGCTCAAATATCTCACCGAATAGAAGGAATATGGGTTGCCGACACGTAGCATGTGTAATTCATAAAGCATGTTACCCCTAGTTAGGCATCTCTTCTCAACTATTTTATAAAAACCTGTCAGAAATACTCTCATGAAACTTAAAGGGACAACCATGACTAGGGATCTAAATTAGTTTAATATCAGCAAGAAACCCTCTAGCGATTGAAAATGTTGGTTTTCATGTAGTTCAAGCATACTTGAGAAATAAAAATTTTCAAAATTTCAAAATTTTCAGCAAATTTAACCCTTCAAGCATTTAACATCACAATCTTACCAACCCTCTCTCGAGTTACCGCATCCCCACACTTGGGATACATTGTCCCCAATGTATGGTGCAATTTATAATCTAAACTCGAGAGATACCACCCGCAAACCATGAACGGCTAATACCTAGACGACTCGACACATAAAACCACTCCCAACACAAAAAATTCACACCACCAAATACACGAAAAAAAAAACACAAGATAGATAGACACATGCACCTGATCAGAAAACAAGTGAGTGTCCGCGGCGGTGTAACTGCTGTGATCTAACCGGAACATACGCCCCTCATAGATTCTTTGAGATCTCACCGGGGATGTTGCCAAACATCCCCACACTTGATTCATTGCATCCGTGAAGATAGAATCGTAGGAACCTGTCAAAACACAACACACCAAAACACAACCAAACCAAAATACAATACTCTACATCCTCGGGCTGCCTCCCGAGAGCGCTAAGTTTAAAGGTCTTCAGCCAGACCGTACCTGATATGCGTTACGGTGGTCTCAGTGCACATTTACCCCTAACATTTCCAACGAAAGCCCGGAAATTTACATGCCATCTCCATAGGTTCGTAAGTATAATTGGCATGTTCAGAAAGCACATGCGGGATTCGCTAACCCACTTCATGAGATATACACCGATATCTTGTAGCTTCACCCTTTTCATCTTCTTTCTCGAACCCTCTTCCCCACACTTATTAATTTGAATGATTGATATGGGGAGAGGTTCGGTACACACATTCATTTCATCAGACTGCTCTGCCTCCTCATCCTCACACACCATCTGATCCACTAGTGACTCTTCATCAGATAAAGGGTGCCTTGGTGTGGTATTATCCTCCACAACCTCCTCCTCCATGTGAGAATAATCTCTAATGTCAACAGGTAATGGTGAGAGTCGCTCTTCTATTTCTATCTTCATTTTTAACTTCTGACACTTGGAAACTAGGCAGCTGATTCGATCTTCATCGGAAAGGTTGGGTGCTAATAAATACTGTTCGAGTTTGGACAAACTCGCTTCCAACGTAGCAAGCTTTTTCTCCTCCTCGGTCTGATAAGTATAGACACCCTCGGGCTCAGGATATTCCTCGGGATGATACTGTCGGTATCCCTGATACGGTGTTGAGATGTATGCATCCATCATTTTTTTATTCCAATACTCTGGATTTTCCAAATACACCGCGCACACATCCTCATCATAAGAAGTATGATAACGACCGCAACAGAAACATCGTCCATCCGTCCTTGGCTCATAATAAGTATCCTCGTCCCGATCCCATCCATCAGAGTAATAACCATCCTCCACCGTTGTATCATAATCATAAAAATATGGTGGAGGGGAAGGATTATCATAGCAAGGCATCGGTGGTTCTGCCAATTTCGCTCTTTCCCGTCTAAATCGGGCCTCGTGGCAACCGATACACGGGTGAAGTGGTTCCCTGCACAAAATGCATCTAAGAGAGGTGCATAATATCGTAAGATCTGTCATCCTGCAGAAACACAAAAACACAAGCACCACGCATAAATCTGAACAAAACAAAACAAAACAGACACTATTTTTGGATTTTTATTTATTTTTAAACTAAAACTTAACACTAAACACTTTGCGCACGCCTCCCCGGCAACGGCGCCATTTTGATGTCTGTCGTTAAGGACATGCAAAAACCAACTAAACCAGTAGATAGGGTAAGTCGGATATCGAACCAGAGGAGGATTGTGGAAAGTGTATAATGCTCAGTTTTGATTAACTACTAATAAAAAAAATAAAACTCAATAGATGGTTTGATTAATTAAACTAAAAATTATGAAAAAACAAGTTGTAAATAATAGGAGAGAACAATGGTTCCTCCAGATTTCAGGTTTTGCAGCTAGATTCAATTATGTGTTTAATCGCGACACCTACATAGACATAAGCGTTAATTTTGATTAACTAATTGTGATAACCAATGACTAAGTACTCCGGTCAATACATAACGGGAGGTTATCGAATGATTATCAATTACAATTACAAACCCTAACCCCATGTCAAATATATCCCAATTACTAGAACTCTCGGGAACTGAATGCTTAGAAATTAAGGTTTAAATAACTGTAACTGTTTACAATCAACGAATCAAAACAAAGGTGAAAAGCATCGAATGCTTAGATCACCAGTTAAAACGATTGTTACAAACACATAAAATTGTCTAACTTACAAAAACCCTCCATCCGGAGGAAACCATAAAAGACTAGCCGTTCATGACGGTGGGTTGATCTTCAAAGCCTTCTTTATCTCCGTGTCCCTCCTGTTTGCCGTCGAAGATGTTGATTTGATGATTTAATATTAAAAATCCCTCACCAAAGTTTGCGCCCAAGAAGTCAACAACCGCCTCCAAACCCCCTATAGATGTTGACTTCCTTTTCAATTAATCGGCCCAAAGTGTGATGATGATTTGTGACAAGAGAGCCCAACTCCCACATGTTGTCTGCTGCCAATCTCCCCCTATTTGATAAGATGAATTATCTTATTTATATCAACAACAATGGCCCTTCATAATGATGATGTTGTTGACAAAAAGGCCCAATTCCAATTAATGATGATGTGATCGACCCACTATGGCTGCCAAAAGTTGATTTTATGATTTCTGTGGCCAAGATCCACGTGACTTGCTTTGTGTTTGTGTGCATTAGGTTTTTTTTTCTTTTTTTTTCTTTCTTTTGATTCCTTCATACACAACTATGCCATGCCATATAATTCCAACCGTAATATACGGTTACGAAGCATAAGCTTCTGTTTATTTTTTATTTGAACATGATTCAGCCGTAAATCACCTCCTCTTTAATCCAAGTCTTCATCCTCAACTTTCAATTAATTACCCAATAACCCTTGAAATTCAATCTCTTCCGCTTTTTGCATTTTCAAGATATATCTTGGCCCGAACCAACTCCCGAATAGTGTAAAAATATCTTGATTATCTTCCTCGGTAGTTCTGTTTCATCTCTAACCACTCTAACTTTACCTTATTACGCGTTTTACCTGCAACACCACAAACTTTCGTAGTGAACATATTCCAAACGTACAATCATGTAAACGACAATAAATCACACAAATTAATCACGTTAACACTCGGATTTCACAACCTCCATCAATACTATAGCATTTGACTATTGGCTTAAACATGAACATTTTACATTGTTGGTTGGTTTGAGTGACTTAAATAACGAGGCGTGTGTAATATGATACAAGCATGGTGGATACGCCGCTGGTACTTCCTATATATAAGTGCTTGTATGATATTACATATCGTAGCGTTATTTAAACCATTTCAGTTTAGACATGTTACATTTACAACACATTTTCACGTAAACATTTTTTTACAAATAACTTGGTTTATACAAACTCTTTTTACTTGGTTATTCTTTTAACCATACATTATTCTTTTATTCATACATATCATCTGATTTTATCGCTTTTCAAATGATTTACAAAAGAAAACACTTAACAAGATTCATGACAACTTTTTATTAAACATTTTCTTTAAACCTAAGTCATGAATCCTATTTTCCTAAAACCTATGTATCTCACATGCATTTTTATGCTGACGTACCTATTTTCACATGTGTTTTCAGTAGCTGTTGCATAGGATGATCATGACATACTAGGTTGTGCCTTAGAGACTTAAAATGAAGATAGAACTAATTTAATTACGTTATGTACTCTTGTTTCTATATGTTTAAGACAATGTAATCCCTTGTTTGATAAATAAAACATAACTTTTATATACCATGGTTGTGAAACAATAATTCTGTTACAACACTCCCCGACGTTTCCGCCACGATTTGATGTTTTACGTGGTCGGGGTGTGACAGAAGAGTTGGTATCAGAGCCAATGGTTATAGGGAATTAGGTTATTAGTAATGCTTTGACCTACACTATAACCTTTCTAGGACCCCAACACAAGTTATCTTGTGTTTAGATCTTAAAACATGCACTTCACCTATCCTTAGGTGATCACCAAAACAAGAACCCAATTTTCTAAAACGATTTTTGAAAATCAATCTTCTGTTTTTAAAAGATTTATTATATGGTTTTAAACCCTTTTGATTTTTAAAATGATTTTGAAAATTTGTTATCCATTTTTGAATGATCCTTTTGGCCTTCTGCCTTCCAAATTTTCAAAATCTCGTCAAAGTTTTGGGTTCTAAATAGTGTGAACACGTGCAAACTGGAAGAGTGAATGCCTGTACCCTGGGTTTTCTGTCTAAGGCTAGAGTGTTCATACAAATCCACATAATCGGACCAGTCACTCTTACCTGGGAACTCTTAGGGTGAGTGTTCGCTTATAGGCGAGCATGTCTTCGTGATACATTATTTTTGACCCATTTACTTTGATTAGTCACTGTGAGTCGTTTGTTTGCGTTGTGATACAGATGAATGACCACCATCTTTGCTTTTGTTGATTTTGTTTCATCTCATTCTTTTCATCTAATCATCTCACTCGTTCCCTCTCATGTTTCCTCTTTTAGAATGCATCCTTGACGTGAAAACTCGTTATCTAATGCTAAAATGGCAGATATTATGGTGCAGCACATGACTGCAGTACTCCCAAACATTATTGCTCAGGTGAACCAGGCCAACAACAACCAAAATGCTCCATGCAATTTTAAGAGTTTTAATTCGGCTAAACCACTCAAGTTTAGTGGTTCTGAAGGGGTAAATGGGCTCCTACAGTGGTTCGAGAGCATTGAGAGTACATTCCATCACGTTCTGTGTCCTGAGAATCGGAAAGTCGAGTTTGCTTCAAGCGTATTTCAGAAGAGGGCTCTCACATGGTGGAACGGGGTTATGAGAGACCGTGGTGCAGAAGTTGCTCTAGCAAAAACTTGGGCTGAACTAAGGGCTCTTATGATGAGGGAATTCTGTCCTCGTCATGAACTACGAGCTCTAGAAAGGGAGTTTGATGATCTGAAACAAGATAGTGGTGAGCACCGGGCGTATACTGACAGGTATGAGGAGTCAAGCTTACTTTGCCCTACCATGGTTACTCCACCCGAAAAGGCTATCGAGAGGTACATCGATGGCTTTCCTGACTCCATACAAGACATCGTTACTGGTAGTAATCCTACCACAGTCCGTCAGGCAATCGAGCTATCTGCGACTTTAACTGAGTCACAGGTTCGAAAGGGAAAACTGCATAAAAAGGGTGACATGGGTAAAAAGCAGGCATCTGATAAAAGTGAGAGCAAGAAGGGCAAGAACAAAAAGGGTAAGGATACTGGTTCCTCGAAGGGTTCTAGGAAGCGAAAGGCTTCCCAAAATTTCGCCGTTACTGCACAGGCAAATCTAGCTGCTCCAAATCAGCCTGCGCAACCACTTGCCAAGAAACCATACTTTGGCAATGCACCTTTGTGCAACAGGTGTAACGGTCATCATCAACCACACCTCTAGTGTCGTCAATGCACCAACTGTGGAAGACCTAGTCATCTTGCTGCCACATGCCGCATTCCTGCCTATCAAAATCGGGCAGTTCAGAACCAAGCTCAACAAGTTGCTCAGCCTCTTTCTCAGCAACAAGGTTAAGCTGCACGACCTCACTACCCACCAGGTTCTCATTATAACTGTGGGGATCTGACCCACTATCGAAACCCGTGTCCAAGACTGGTAATGCAAATCAGAATCAGGCTCCAGCTCGAGGTCGAGTTTTTAATATGAATGCACAAGAGGCACAGGCAGACAACGAGGTGGTGAACGGTACATTCTTTGTTAACAATCAGTCTGCTTCAGTTCTTTTTTATTCAAGTGCCGATAAGAGTTTTGTGTCATTGTCTTTTGAGCCATTGCTTCGGTGTCTAGAACGAAACTAGGTAAGCCTTTGACAGTAGAAGTTGCTAATGGTGAACCCGTTGTTCTGTTCTTCGTAACTGCCAGTTGAACCTTAACAACCATCTTTTTCCCATTGACCTCATGCCAATGCAACTTGGAAGCTTCGACATTATAGTGGGTATAGATTGGTTAGCCAAGCATCACGCAGAGGTAGTTTGTGTTGAGAAGATCGTTCGTGTGCCGCTTTCATCAGGTGAGATCCTACAGGTTCGTGGTGAGAAACCTGCTAGTAGTCTCAAGCTCATGTCTTGTTTTCAAGCTCGGAGGTATCTGCGAAAGAACTATGTGGCCTTCTTGGCACATGTTGTAGCAGATAAAGGCAAAGGTAAGACTATTCAAGATATCCCTGTTGTTCGGGATTATCCGGAGCTGTTTCCTGAAGAGTTACCTGGATTACCCCCAGCGCCAAGTCGAGTTCCGTATTGATCTTGTACCTGGTGCAAATCCTATTACCAGATCTCCATATCGTCTTGCACCATCTGAGATGCAAGAACTGTCTAAGCAGCTTCAGGAGCTTTCTGACAAAGGTTTTATTCGTCCTAGCTTTTCACCTTAGGGTGCTCCCGTTCTTTTTGTCAAGAAGTAGGATGGATCTTTCAGAATGTGCATCGATTATCGTGAGCTGAACAAGCTTACCATCAAGAATCTATATCCCCTACCTCGCATTGATGATCTCTTTGACCAGTTACAGGCTGCTACTTGCTTTTCGAAGATTGATCTTCGTTCTGGGTATCATCAACTTCGTGTGCATGAAGAGGATATTCCCAAGACAGCATTCCGCACTCGATATGGGCATTATGAGTTCACTGTCATGCCATTCGGTTTGACTAATGCTCCTGCCGTTTTCATGGACTTAATGAATAGGGTTTGTAAGCCTTATTTAGACAAGTTCATCATCGTTTTTATTGATGACATCTTGATATATTCTAAGATGCGAGCTGATCATGAGCAACATCTTCGTCTTACTCTGGAACTCCTAAAGAAAGAGCAACTTTTGGGGCACATTATCAACTAACAAGGTATTCATGTAGATCCCTCCAAGATCAGTGCGATTAAGGATCGGTATATGCCTACTACTCCTACTGAAGTTCGTTCATTTCTTGGTCTTGCGGGTTATTACCGCCGCTTCATCGAAAACTTCTCGAAGATTGCAGTTCCTCTAACTGCTCTAACTCAGAAGAATAAACCCTTTGAATGGGGTTCTAAACAAGAAGAAGCGTTTTAGACCTTGAAGCAAAAGCTTTGTAATGCGCCTATTCTATCTTTGCCAGAGGGTAGTGATGATTTCGTCGTGTATTGTGATGCATCGAATTTGGGTCTTGGCTGTGTTCTGATGCAAAGGAACAAAGTCATAGCCTATGCATCAAGGCAATTGAAGATACATGAGAAGAACTACACCACTCATGATCTTGAGTTGGGTGCAGTTGTCTTCGCTCTCAAGATCTGGAGACACTATTTGTGTGGCACAAAATGTGTGGTTTTAACTGACCACAAAAGTCTTCAGCACATCTTCAATCAGAAAGAACTCAACATGAGGCAACGACGTTGGGTCGAACTTCTAAACGACTATGATTGCGGAATTCACTACCATCCTGGTAAGGCGAATGTTGTGGCTGACGCATTGAGTCGTAAGGAACGTACTAAACTTCATTGTGTTCGTGTTCAATCTGATATTCAAGCTAAATCTAATATCCAAACCCGCATTTCTCAGGCTCAACATGCTTGTGTTTCACAAGACTTGATGGGTAAGGAATTACCCTGTCACATTAAGCCTGATCTTGTATTGAAGGACAATTGATCTTATTATTTCATGGACCGTTTGTGGGTCCCAAGCCAAGATGATATTCGCACCTTGCTTATGGATGAAGCTCATAAGTCTCGTTATTCTATTCATCCTGGCTCAGATAAGATGTATAAGGATCTTCGTACTCAGTATTGGTGGCCTAGTATGAAGAAAGACATTGCCTTGTACGTTTCAAAATGCCTTACCTGTCTTAAGGTAAAGGCTGAACATCAACATCTTTCTGGTCTTTTGGAGCAACCAGAGATCCTAGTTTGGAAATGGGAAAACATCACTATGGATCTCATTACCAAACTTCCGCGCACAAAGAAAGGTCATGATGCCATCTGGGTAGTTGTTGATCGTCTTACTAAATCAGCACATTTCTTGCCAATCTGTGAGGATTTATCTGCTGAAAAGCTGGTTAAAATCTATGTGGATGAAATCGTATCTTGACATGGTGTTCCTTTGAACATCATTTCTGAAAGAGATGCTCGCTTCTCTTCTCGTTTTTGGAGAACCATGCAATCTGCTATGGGGACCCAACTTAATATGACCACAGCATATCATCCACAAACAGATGGTCAAACTGAAAGAACAATCCAGACTTTGGAGGATATTCTTAGAGCTTGTGTGATCGATTTTGGTGCTAGTTGGGATTCACATCTTCCATTGCTTGAATTCTCCTACAACAATAGTTATCACTCCAGCATCAACATGGCTCCTCTCGAGGCTCTCTTTGGTCGAAAATGTCGTTCACCAGTCTGCATGAATGAGATCGGTGAGGCTCAACTTACTGGACCGGACCTCGTTCTAGAGACAACTGATAAGGTTAAGAAAGTTCATGATAACCTTCAGACAGCTCGAAGCCGTCAAAAGAGTTACGCGGACCGACGACGCAAGCCCTTGGAATTTGTGACACCTGCGTCACCACGACCATCAAACAAATTCCAAACCAATGAAATATTGTATTTCATACTTGGGATCTGTATAAATATGTGTATCTTTTGCACGTATCAATTCTTGTTCGATTTCGGGCTTTAAATCGCTTTCTAGAAGGTTATACGCGATCTGATGCGTAAATATAACCAGTTTAATGCAACAAACACTCCGGAATAGTGAAATAGGCTTAACATACCTTAAATAACCATTACATAACTTAGAAATAAGTTTTGGATGGTTTGGTATGCCGAAATCAAGTTTATTCGCTTACAGGGACTAAATTCGACAAACTGCGAAAGTATGTCAATTTGTACTGTAACAGACCTTCCGGAACTTGATCATAAGTTAAGTATGCCCTAAATATTCTTTACATAGCTTAGAAATAGGCTTTGAGGTGTTTGGTGCGCAAAAATAAACTTTATGCTCATTCAGGGACTAAAAGCGTCAAAAAGTGCATAAGTTTGCATTTTCGCGCATATTTTACGTTCTAAATACTTCCGGACTTCCAAAAATTTATGTAAGCATTAAAATATTTTATTTTAGTGTTTGGTATGATAAATTCCATTCATCGCTTAATTTGGATCGTTTTTGCGTTCGTTACGACTCCCGTCGTAATTAAGCGAATAACGCAAACGTACGACCAAACGAACGGACATCCGTGATGTCTTTGAGCATATTTTAAGTTCCCTATACTTTAATATCATTTTAGAGCCTTGAAATGAGGTTAAAGGGGTTTAAAAGTGCCAAAAAATCAAGTTTTACAAGTGTAGGGACCATTTTTGAAATTTCTGGCAGATTCAATGAACCTAGTCCATTTTGAAGTGTTAATGGTTTTCACCCATGGTTTTGCAAAACCATGGGATGGTATTCAATGAACATAGTCCACATTAGGGGCTCCCATGGTTTTTGAAAACCATGTGCCCACATGTAAGGTCTAGATCAAATCACGTTTTTCGACGAACGATCTTAACGCTTCAAGAAAATCTATAAATACCCCTCACCCATTTCATTCTTCCTCACATTTGAATCTGATTCTACACTCTCTAAGTGGAAGTATATGCTTCCTACCTGAGAGTGAATCGGGTTCGAATCTTGCGGGGACCTTCTGTAAGTATTCTTTCGCGTTTTTCATTCGTTTTAGCGTTAAAGTCAAACTGCGTTTGACTTTCTGCATTAACCAGTTTATGGTCAATGCGAAGTTCGTTTGAACTTCATAACGTGAGCGTAATCACGATGGTTATAGTCCCTCGTAACTATACCTACTGATTACCACGTTATCTAGGCTCAGTGACGAGTCGTAGTTTCGGCCAAAATGCGTTTTCTCGCGTATTTTGTAACCAAACTACTCTAGGGTATTAAAACCGTTTGTTTTAATACCAAACCTGTTTTCTAACTTTACTAAACATGTTCTAGCATGTTTAGCTCGTCGCTTTTAGATTTGTGCTTGTTTAGGGTCGTAAAGGTAAGCGATCTAATCAATCGCTTATGCTTACGAACCCGACCCATTGGTCGATCTTTAGGATCCGACCAAACACATTAGGTGACCATAGTTGTATAGGGAATAACCTTCCGAGGTTATACCTTATGGTCACGACGTTTAGTTAGTTATATGATAGGTAGTTTATATGCCTTAGGTAAATTACCAAAATGCCCTTTTTACGCATAAATTCATTTTAAGTCTATGTAACGAAATTTTTGACATCTAAACTGATTTAACAACAATATTAAACATGTCAAGGCATATCTTGCTTGTCATAGGACTAGTTAGGCATTCCAAACGCGTTTTACACAAACGACGTGTTAAAGTGGCGTAAGCTACCTAAACGGGTCGTAATGGGTCAAAAGCACTTAGGATAGGTTTCGTTTTAGTACGTAGGCTTTGTTAAACCATATTACATAAGTTCCCATACTTATTTGGTTTACGAACCCTTGTACTACCCGATCCTCCGATAGGTCCGTTTATTAATGTAGATACCTATATAGGTGCCGTTTGATTTCGTGATCTTCTAGCTTTGCTTGGTGGTTATCCTAAGACTTCTAAGCACCCTCAAGTGAGTACATAGACCCCTCTTTTACTGTTTTTCAAACATTTTGGGGTGAAACACATGTGCCTACTTGTTACTTTCATGATTTCATGCTTTTATATCATATACTTGCTATATTCATTAGTACACTATTTGTACATGATTTCATTATGTTTTCGCTATGTATGCCCATTGTGTGCATACTTAGTACATCGTTTTACATAACATTTCATGCTATGTATGTTCATCATACTTAGTACATTTTACATCACATGCTATGTATGCCCATTGTGTGCATACTTAGTACATCGTTTTACATAACATTTCATGCTATGTATGTTCATTATACTTAGTACATCGTTTTACAAGACATCTTATACTTGGTATCATGCTATGTATGTCCATCCGTCGCATACTTAGTACATTGTTTGTGCATTCTTACCTATGGTTTGGTTGTTACATATTTCACTTGCCATACATGACATTTTGTTTACACAATACTTGATTGACATTTGACAACTGTTTAGACATGGGCAATTTACATTGGTGGTTTATATGGGTAAGTGATTTGAGTAACGAGACGTGTGTAATGTGATACAAGCATGGTGGATACGCCGCTGGTACTTCCTATATATAAGTGCTTGTATTATATTACATGGCGTAGCGTTATTTAAATCATTCATTTGGATTTATACATTTTTACACAAATAACATATTTTTCACAAGACATTGTTTTACAAAACAGTTTGTTTTATACAAACTCATTTTTACTTGATTATTCATTTAACCTTACATCATTCTTTTAACTATACATATCTATCATCGATTTTCAAACGTTTTATAAAAGCAAACACTTATACTGGATTCATGACAAGTTTTGGGTTAAACATTTTCTTAAACCTAAGTCATGGATCCTATTTTTCATAAAACCTATGTACTCGCCGGCATTTTTATGCTGACGTATTTTCACATGTGTTTCAGGTACAATAGTTGATGATATTTGATGATGATATTGATGCATGCTCACATAGGATTGGACGAGACCTTAGTGACATTAAAAGATGCAAGACTAGTTAATTTTTGTTATGTTTCTTTATTGTTAAGACATTGTAACTCATTTAATTCAATAAAACGAAATTTGTTTAATCCATGGTTGTGAAACAATGATTCTGTTACAACACTCCCCGATGTTTCCGCCACGTTTTGTTGTTTTACGTGGTCGGGGTGTGACAGAAAAGTTGGTATCAGAGCCAATGGTTATAGAGAATTAGGTTATTAGTAATGCTTTGACCTATACTATAACCTTCCTAGGACCCTAACGCGAGTTTACTTGCGTTTAGTCATAAAACAATACCGTCACTTATCCTTAGGTGACGACCACAACAAGAACATAAATTTGATCTGCTTTGAAAACTAATCATCTGTTCTAGGATGATTGATTACTAGGTTTTGAACCCTTTGTTATAAGGTTTCGAACCCTTTAAGTTTTCAAAATTTCGTCAAAGTTTGGGTCTAAATAATGTGAACACGTGCAAACTGGAAGAGTGGGTGCCTGTACCCTGAGTTTTCTGTCTAAGGCTAGAGTGTTCGTACAAATCCGCAGTATCGGACCAGTCACTCTTACCTGGGAACTCTTGGGGTGAGTGTCCACTTATAGGCGAGCATGTCTTCGTGATACATTATATTGACCCGCTTACTTTGATTAGTCACTATCTCATTTGTTTGCCTTTGGTAACAAACAAATGGTCACAATCTTCATGCGTTGTCATTCTCTTTTGACTATCTTTTGCTTGTTTCCTCCTATGCCTTCCATTGTCTTCAAGATGCCTCTTCATCGCAACAATACTCAAATGTCTAAACCCGGTGCTGCAATTACCCAGCGAATAGGCGTCGTACTCAAGAGGACCGTTGATTTAGCTACCACCATGACTCGCCTCAGGGATGAAGCTGTATAAGGGAACTGCTCCTTGGTGCAATCAATGCCACCGTCATCATCCGAATCAAATACCCTGTTTTAAGTGTACCCACAGTGGACGATGGGGACATTTGGTTAACATGTGCCGCTTTGCAATCCAAAGCAAAGCTGTTACAATCTTGCTGCTGCTTAACCTTCAATTTCTGCTTCATATGTCACCTTGGCATATCTAGCGCCTCAACCTCATGAACTTTCTACCTTGTGTATCGACGTAAGCACGCCTAGTGCAGGGTGTCGGAACACCTCTCGTTACACAAACTCCAAAATCCATATAGGATCTTTCTATCCTCATAATTAGATCCTTGTGGGTGAGTAACATTCATCGGAGTCCTTAATTAAATTCTCTGTATGATTCAATACGTACATTACAATTCAATAAGGACAAAGCCGAATTCCTATTAAGATTTTTCTATCTTCATAGATAGATTCTTGAAAATGATTAAAGTGCCAAATGAAATCCACGGATTGGATTCCTGGTGTACTTTAAGTATCCGCGTCCAAAGATAACAAATTAATAACTGAGTTAAGCAACTATGTGATTATGTGCTTATGTGTTCCCTTTTATGCTTTTGGTGTAATCCAAGTTTTTGTTATCCAAATCCTCGTAGAATCGTCCATATCATTCGTATAAGGGATTCATAGTAGGATATCAAAAGGTACTACCTTAAATCCTTAATGGGCTTCTACGTAATAGTTAAGACCCATGGATTATACGGTACTATTCCAAAATTAGACCCCCTGAGTGGCCCAGTTAAATAGATTGATCCAAAAATCTGGTTAGGAATATCATGTAATGATATAGCTGAAAAGACTCCTTGGTGGTCAAATTAAAGTGATCATTTGTCGATTTAATTAAAAAGGACCCTATGGTAGTCTAGCCACACTCATTACAGGTTTGATTTTTCTTCCCCTACACATTATGATATGTACTGTGCGGACTGTGTAAGGAATTACGTAATTATGGACGCGTACATAATTATGGAATTTAGTGCACAGAAACCACAGCGAGTTTTGCCATAAGTCTAGAGTGAACCCTGTTCATTTCCAATTCTGATGAAGCACCCGTTGAAGAAAAATGAACTAGCTATTCATTTTCACTTCTGAAAGAATATCCGTTGATGGAAATGAATATCCGTTTGATTATCCTTTCATTTCCGTTTCTGAAGAAGCAACCGTTGGAAATGACTCCGTTTGTTCATTTTCGTTTTTGAAGAATATCCGTTGAAGGAAATGAATATCTGTTTGATTATCCTTTCATTTCCGTTTCTGAAGAAGCAACCGTTGGAAATGACTCCGTTTGTTCATTTTCGTTTCTGAAGAATATCCGTTGAAGGAAATGAATATCTGTTTGATTATCCTTTCATTTCCGTTTCTGAAGAAGCAACCGTTGGAAATGACTCCGTTTGTTCATTTTCGTTTCTGAAGAATATCCGTTGAAGGAAATGAATATCTGTTTGATTATCCTTTCATTTCCATTTCTGAAGAAGCAACCGTTGGAAATGACTCCGTTTGTTCATTTTCGTTTCTGAAGAATATCCGTTGAAGGAAATGAATATCTGTTTGATTACCCTTTGATTTCCGTTTCTGAAGAAGCAACCGTTGGAAATGACTCCGTTTGTTCATTTTCGTTTCTGAAGAATATCCGTTAAAGGAAATGAATATCTGTTTGATTATCCTTTCATTTCTGTTTCTGAGGAAGCATCTGTTGAAAATGACTCATTCTGTGCATTTTTCGTTTCTGAAAATTTTCCCTCGAAGGGAAATGAATATCCCTGATCTTTCCTTCATTTCTGTTTCTGAGAGTCTCCGTTAAGGAAATGACAGGATATTGCCTTGTATATCTTTGGTGGCTTTTTGACACAAAGTCACAGATAGACTCCTACGAATAAATTTCGGGACGAAATTTCCTAAAGTAGGGGAGACTGTGACACCTGCGTCACCACGACCATCAAACAAATTCCAAACCAATGAAATATTGTATTTCATACTTGGGATCTGTATATATATGTTTATCTTTTGCACGTATCAATTCTTGTTCGATTTCGGGCTTTAAATCGCTTTCTGAAAGGTTATACGCGATCTGATGCGTAAATATAACCAGTTTAATGCAACAAACACTCCGGAATAGTGAAATAGGCTTAACATACCTTAAATAACCATTACATAACTTAGAAATAAGTTTTGGATGGTTTGGTATGCCGAAATCAAGTTTATTCGCTTACAGGGACTAAATTCGACAAACTGCGAAAGTATGTCAATTTGTACTGTAACAGACCTTCCGGAACTTGATCATAAGTTAGTATGCCCTAAATATTCTTTACATAGCTTAGAAATAGGCTTTGAGGTGTTTGGTGCGCAAAAATAAACTTTATGCTCATTCAGGGACTAAAAGCGTCAAAAAGTGCATAAGTTTGCATTTTCGCGCATATTTTATGTTCTGAATACTTCCGGACTTCCAAAAGTTTATGTAAGCATTAAAATATTTTATTTTAGTGTTTGGTATGATAAATTCCATTCATCGCTTAATTTGGATCGTTTTTGCGTTCGTTACGACTCCCGTCGTAATTAAGCGAATAACGCAACCGTACGACCAAACGAACGGACATCCGTGATGTCTTTGAGCATATTTTAAGTTCCCTATACTTTAATATCATTTTAGAGCCTTGAAATGAGGTTAAAGGGGTTTAAAAGTGCCAAAAAAATCAAGTTTTACAAGTGTAGGGACCATTTTTGAAATTTCTGGCAGATTCAATGAACCTAGTCCATTTTGAAGTGTTAATGGTTTTCACCCATGGTTTTGCAAAACCATGGGATGGTATTCAATGAACATAGTCCATATTAGGGGCTCCCATGGTTTTTGAAAACCATGTGCCCACATGTAAGGTCTAGATCAAATCACGTTTTTCGACGAACGATCTTAACGGTTCAAGAAAATCTATAAATACCCCTCACCCATTTCATTCTTCCTCACATTTGAATCTGATTCTACACTCTCTAAGTGGAAGTATATGCTTCCTACCTGAGAGTGAATCGGGTTCGAATCTTGCGGGGACCTTCTGTAAGTATTCTTTCGCGTTTTTCATTCGTTTTAGCGTTAAAGTCAAACTGCGTTTGACTTTCTGCATTAACCAGTTTATGGTCAATGCGAGTCGTAGTTTCGGCCAAAATGCGTTTTCTCGCGTATTTTGTAACCAAACTACTCTAGGGTATTAAAACCGTTTGTTTTAATACCAAACCTGTTTTCTAACTTTACTAAACATGTTCTAGCATGTTTAGCTCGTCGCTTTTAGATTTGTGCTTGTTTAGGGTCGTAAAGGTAAGCGATCTAATCAATCGCTTATGCTTACGAACCCGACCCATTGGTCGATCTTTAGGATCCGACCAAACACATTAGCTGACCATAGTTGTATACGGAATAACCTTCCGAGGTTATACCTTATGGTCACGACGTTTAGTTA
The DNA here is from genome assembly GCF_002127325.2 of Helianthus annuus. Taxonomy (NCBI): domain Eukaryota; kingdom Viridiplantae; phylum Streptophyta; class Magnoliopsida; order Asterales; family Asteraceae; genus Helianthus; species Helianthus annuus. The sequence goes on from NC_035439.2 coordinate 56,417,700, forward strand.
GTTATATGATAGGTAGTTTGTATGCCTTAGGTAAATTACCAAAATGCCCTTTTTACGCATAAATTCATTTTAAGTCTATGTAACGAAATTTTTGACATCTAAACTGATTTAACAACAATATTAAACATGATAAGGCATATCTTGCTTGTCATAGGACTAGTTAGGCATTCCAAACGCGTTTTACGCAAACGACGCGTTAAAGTAGCGTAAGCTACCTAAACGGGTCGTAATGGGTCAAAAGCACTTAGGATAGGTTTCGTTTTAGTACGTAGGCTTTGTTAAACCATATTACATAAGTTCCCGTACTTATTTGGTTTACGAACCCTTGTACTACCCGATCCTCCGATAGGTCCGTTTATTAATGTAGATACCTATATAGGTGCCGTTTGATTTCGTGATCTTCTAGCTTTGCTTGGTGGTTATCCTAAGACTTCTAAGCACCCTCAAGTGAGTACATAGACCCCTCTTTTACTGTTTTTTCAAACATTTTGGGGTGAAACACATGTGCCTACTTGTTACTTTCATGATTTCATGCTTTTACATCATATACTTGCTATGTTCATTAGTACACTGTTAGTACATGATTTCATTATGTTTTTGCTATGTATGCCCATTGTGTGCATACTTAGTACATCATTTTACATAACATTTCATGCTATGTATGTTCATCATACTTAGTACATTTTACATCACATGCTATGTATGCCCATTGTGTGCATACTTAGTACATCATTTTACATAACATTTCATGCTATGTATGTTCATCATACTTAGTACATCGTTTTACAAGACATCTTATACTTGGTATCATGCTATGTATGTCCATCCGTCGCATACTTAGTACATTGTTTGTGCATTCTTACCTATGGTTTGGTTGTTACATATTTCACTTGCCATACATGACATTTTGTTTACACAATACTTGATTGACATTTGACAACGGTTTAGACATGGGCAATTTACATTGGTGGTTTATGTGGGTAAGTGATTTGAGTAACGAGACGTGTGTAATTTGATACAAGCATGGTGGATACGCCGCTGGTACTTCCTATATATAAGTGCTTGTATTATATTACATGGCGTAGCGTTATTTAAATCATTCATTTGGATTTATACATTTTTACACAAATAACATATTTTTCACAAGACATTGTTTTACAAAACAGTTTGTTTTATACAAACTCATTTTTACTTGATTATTCATTTAACCTTACATCATTCTTTTAACTATACATATCTATCATCGATTTTCAAACGTTTTATAAAAGCAAACACTTAAACTGGATTCATGACAAGTTTTTGGTTAAACATTTTCTTAAACCTAAGTCATGGATCCTATTTTTCATAAAACCTATGTACTCGCCGGCATTTTTATGCTGACGTATTTTCACATGTGTTTCAGGTACAATAGTTGATGATATTTGATGATGATATTGATGCATGCTCACATAGGATTGGACGAGACCTTAGTGACATTAAAAGATGCAAGACTAGTTAATTTTTGTTATGTTTCTTTATTGTTAAGACATTGTAACTCATTTAATTCAATAAAACGAAATTTGTTTAATCCATGGTTGTGAAACAATGATTCTGTTACAACACTCCCTGACGTTTCCGCCACGTTTTGTTGTTTTACGTGGTCGGGGTGTGACAGAATTTCAAGTCGGTGATCGTGTATTAGTTAAGGTCTCACCTTGGAAAGGTGTGATCAGATTTGGAAAGAAAGGAAAACTTGCACCTAGATACGTTGGACCATTCAAGATCGTCGAAAGAATCGGTAAGGTAGCATACAGACTTGAATTACCTCCTGAACTTGGTAATGTTCATCCAACCTTCCACGTGTCCAATCTCAAAAAGTGTCTAGCTGATGAGAACCTCCACATACCACTTGACGAAATTCGTGTTGATAAAACACTGCATTTTGTTGAGAAACCTGTGGAAATTATAGATCGTGAAGTCAAGTGGCTTAAACGCAAGCGCATTCCTTTGGTCAAAGTTCGCTGGGAATCTAAATGTGGACCTGAGTTTACTTGGGAACGTGAAGATCATATGAAGGCGAAGTATCCGCATCTATTCTCACGAGTTTCCTCTAAATAAATTTCGGGACGAAATTTCCACAAGTAGGGGAGACTGTGACATCTGTGCTTGTAATCATTGTAAACAGTTCAGTTATCAATGAAATAAAGTTATTTGATCCCAATGTTTGTTTGTTTATGTTTTATATTTTTCATGTTTTGAATTTTATTCAATTTCAAACTCTATATCGCTTTCTGCAGAGTTATACGCAAACTGGTGCGCAAACGTAATTAGTTTAACATGAAAAATACTCCGGAACATCAATTTATGCTTAACATACCTTAAATAACCTTTACATAACTTAGAAATAAGTTTTGAAGGCTTTGGTATGGCAAAATCAAGTTTATTCGTTTACAAGGACTAAATTCGACAAACTACGAAAGTATGCCAATTTGAACTGCAACGAACATTCCGGAACATGATCATAAGTTAAACACACCTTAAATATCCATTACATAGCTTAGAAATAGGCTTTGAGGGGTTCGGTGTGCTAAAATAAACTTTATGCTCATTCAGGGACTAAAAGCGTCAAAAAGTGCATAAGTTTGCATTTTCGCGCATAACTTACGTTCTGAATACATCCGGACATCCAAAATTTTCTGTAAGCATTAAAATATTTTATTTTAGTGTTTGGCATAATAAAAATCCATTCGTCGCGCAATTTGGATCGTTTTTCTCGTTCGTGCGCATTTCGTCGTAATTAAGCGAATATCGTTATCGTACGACCAAACGAACCGACATCCGACATATTTTTGAGCATGTTTCATGACCACAATTTTTAGGCATCATTTTAGGGCCTTAAAGTTGGCTTAACGAGCCTTAGAAGTGTCGGAATGAGCTTAAAACACCCAGAGACTGAAACTGCCATTTCTGAAACCTGTTTTGCTGATCTGAACCCAGGCGGGCCGCGTGAACATGTGCAGGACCCTTACGCGGGCCGCGAGGATCTCCCAGCTCTGCAAAAAAATCTGTTACAGCTTGTTCCAACTGTTTCCAACTGATTTCTTCACTTGCAACTGGTATTTTGGAGTCTATGGGCTATATTTGGGGCTCCCATGGTTTTACAAAACCATAGGCACATGTGTACGGCCTAGATAGAAGCACATTATTCGATGAACGATCTTAACTGTCCTCCAAACTCTATATAAACCCACCTCACTTCTCTTCAAACTCACAATTTGATCTGATTTCTGCTCTCTAAGTTGAAGTATATGCTTCATACCTGAGAGTAATCGGATCAAAACCTCCGTTCTTGGACCTCTTGTAAGTATTCCTTCGTTCTTTTACGTTTTAGCGTTAAAGTCAAACTTTGTTTGACCTTCTGCATTGACCAGTTTATGGTCAATGCGAAGTTCGTTTGAACTTCATAACGTGAGCGTAATCACGATGGTTATAGTCCCTAGCGACTATACCTACTGATTACCACGTTATCTAGGCTTAGTGACGAGTCGTAGTTTCGGTCAAAATGCGTATTCTAGCGTATTTTGTAACGAAACTACTTTTAGGTATCAAGACCCTTTGTCTTGATACCAAACCTATTTTTAAACCTTGTTAAACATGTTTCAACATGTTTAGCTCGTCACTTTTTAGATTTGTGCTTATATGGGGTCGTAAGATAAGCGATCTAAACAATCGCATATACTTTTTAACCCGACCCATTTGGTCGATCATTAGGATCCGACCAAATACATTAGATGACCATAGTTGTATAGGGAATAACCTTCCGAGGTTATACCTTATGGTCACTTCGTTTAAGTAGTTGTATGATAAGTAGTTTATATGCCTTAGGAAAATTACCAAAAAGCCCTTTTTGCGCCAAAATTCATTTCAAGCCTATGTAACCCAATTTTTGACATCTAAACTGATTTGGCATCTATATTAGACACGTTAAGGCATAGTTTACTCGTCATAGGACTAGTTAGGCGATCCAAACGCGTTTTACGCGAACGACGCGTTAAAGTAGCGTAAGCTACCTAAACGGGTCGTAACGGGTCAAAAGCACTTAGGATAAATTCCGTTTTAGTATGTAGGCTTTGTTAAACCATATTACATGAGTTCTTACACTCATTTGGTTTACGAACCCTCATGCTACCCGATCCTCCGCATTGGTCTGTTTATTAATGTAGGTACCTATATTAGGTGTCGTTTGGTTCCGTGATCTTCTAGCTTTGCTTGGTGGATATCTAAAGTCTATTGAGCAATCTCAAGTGAGTACATAGAACCCTCTTTTACTGTTTTTCAAACATTTTGGGGTGAAACACATGTGCCTACTTGTTAATTTCATGCTTTTCATGTTTTCATATCATAATACTTGCTATGTTCATTAGTACACTTATAGTACATGGTTTCATTACATTGTTTTGCTATGTATGTTTACTTGACATGCTAGTACATTGATTTACATGACTTTTCTGCTTTGTATGTTAACTTAGCATACTTAGTACATTGTTTTACATTACTTTTCTGCTATGTATGTTTACTGAGCATGCTAGCACATTGTTTTACATGACTTTTCTGCTTTGTATGTTAACTTAGCATAGTTAGTACATTATTTTCACATAACATGTTTACATTTGGTATGACATTTGGTTGGTTCAACGGGTCTAAATTACATTCATTAACATTAGCTATGCCACTCGGCAGTAAGTAATGGTACCATAGGACTTGACAAATCCCGTTCCTGACATCCTAGGTTTGTTTGGGTGTAAGGAATGACTGAATCCGAAAACATTTTTCTTTGATAACCTTTAGTCTAAGGTTATCCTGCTGTCTCAAGGCTTGAATGTATGCGTTTAACATACCGCATAAGTGTTTGTATCAGTAAAACATGCTTTTATCTTACAAAACATAACTTTTGATTTATTCAAAATACTTTTTTTTGTACATTATTACTTGTGGTTTAAGTAGTCTCATTTTACTTACCATACATAACGTTTGTTTACACATTACATGACTTACATTTAACTTGGGTTATACTATGGCATTTGACTATTGGCTTAAACATGAACATTTTTGTTGGTGCACGAATGTCTAAAGCCTGCGTCTTAGTCTTAGTTGATCAATGTATAGGGTCTAGATGTGTTAATTATGTATTGTATAGGGGTTGAATATGTAAATGTTGGGTTTTAATGTTGAGGTTCGCTTTTATGGACATGTGTCATATGAGCGAAACCCCAACTAGATGGTTTCGCTCATATGGACATGGTCACATAAGCGAAACCCTCACCCCTATAAATACCCAAGTTGTTTTCTCATTTTGTACGTTCATGTCCAGTGTGTAGCCGACCTGCTACCCGTGTATTTTGTGAAGAATGAATGAGAAAACTGTTTTAAAGTGAATTCCTTCTGTTTCTACACATCTCTTGCTTTGATTCATGCTGATTTTGTATTTCCGCTGCATTTTCGGTAGTTGCTAGCTCGAATTGACTCAATTGACTGTCAAATACGGTCCTACAATTTTACATTGTTGGTTGGTTTGAGTGACTTAAATAACGAGGCATGTGTAATATGATACAAGCATGGTGGATACGCCACTGGTACTACCTATATATATGTGCTTGTATGATATTACATATCGTAGCGTTATTTAAACCATTTAAGTTTAGACATGTTACATTTACAACACATTTTCACTTAAACATTTTTTTACAAATAACTTGATTTATACAAACTCTTTTTACTTGGTTATTCTTTTAACCATACATTATTCTTTTATTCATACATATCATCTGATTTAATCGCTTTTCAAATGATTTACAAAAGAAAACACTTAACAAGATTCATGACAACTTTTTATTAAACATTTTCTTTAAACATAAGTCATGAATCCTATTTTCCTAAAACCTATGTATCTCACAGGCATTTTTATGCTGACGTACCTATTTTCACATGTGTTTTCAGGAGCTGTTGCATAGGATGAACATGACATACTAGGGCGGACCTGTGCCTTAGAGACTTAAAATGAAGATAGAACTAGTTTAATTACGTTATGTACTCTTGTTTCTTTATGTTTAAGAGAATGTAATCCCTTGTTTGATAAATAAAACATAACTTTTATATACCATGGTTGTGAAACAATAATTCTGTTACAACACTCCCCAACGTTTCTGCCACGATTAGATGTTTTACGTGGTCGGGGTGTGACAGTTGTATCATCGGGTCTTGTCCTCTTGATTTCATGTCTTGTATGAATAAATTGTATAATTGTATTTTCATCAATTATATGTCATTGGGCCGAGCCCATGTCTTAGTGTTAATGGGCCTAGCCCATGAATTTATGTTATTGGGCCATAATATTATTGGGCCTGAATATTATTGGGCCCAAATGTTATTGGGCCTTAGCCCATATGTTTTGTCATTGGGCTTAGCCCATGTATTCATGTTATTGGGCTTAATGTTATTGGGCCTTAGCCCATATGTTTTGACATTGGGCTTAGCCCATGTATTCATGTTATTGGGCTTAGCCCAAGTATTTTGATAAGCCCATTTATGAAGATAAGCCCAATTGTAAATATAAGCCCATTTATAAAATAAGCCCATTTGTAAGTATAAGCACATTTATAAAAATAAGCCCTTTTGTAAAAATAAGCCCATTTTTAATTATAAACCCATTTATAAAACATCTTTCATTTTATAAAAATCACCATACATAGAGTTTTTAGTTAAATAGAAGACATATAAGTTTTTATAAGTTTCTAAAATTTCGACTTTTGTTAACGGTAATATATATGTATCCGCGTCGAAAGATCGCATAAGCGTCGTAGTAACTCCTCGGAATGGCGATATGTTTATAGATTCGCCCGCCGTCCGTTTTGACCATAAGTTGTGTCCGAAGGCTCGGAATGTCCGCAAGTTGTTTTTAAGGCGTATTTACATGTAGTCTTGTAAGACTTTAGTCGAAATGTACATTGTGTTTGTTCGTACCATTGTATTCAAGTTCCTAGTTATCATACATATAACTAATACAAACAAATAACACATAGCACATAAGTTGTTAAGTTAACTAAATATATATTTTCTCAAAAATATATATTTTGTATCAAACTTTGCTTTTATAAAAACTATTCTTTAAAATCTTTTTAATCTAATAAAGATTTTGTCAAAAATAGTAGTTTTTATAACTTATGATTTTTAAGAAAAATGGCCATATTTCCTTTGAAATATATACTTTGCCATGTTTATATAAAACATGTCTTTTTCTTATAAAATCACCAATAATCTTCTCATATTTTTCTTAATAAAAACATATGAGATTTATATCAAAATCTTAACAAGATGAAATCAATAACATGTAGGGTTTTGGTATGATCATAACATAAGTTAAGTAGTTCAAAATTCATGCTTTACTTCTAGTTTTAACAAACTTTTTATAAAAACCCATCTTGTATGTTTCTTTTTATAAATTTGTAAAAGTATTATTTTTAGTGAAAAACCTTATATACTTTAACAAAATCAAAGATTATGATCATCCATCTAAACATTTATGTTTAACAAAACCCTTAAACATTTTCATGTACACTTGTTAGATTATGTTTTTAAACATCATCTAACAAGTTATTTGTATGCAAATCATCAAAACTAGATCAAATATGCAAGTAATCATCTTTAAATCACAACATAAACACACTTTTATATCATGATTATTATTTTGCTTCTTTGTATTTTCATATTATTTTGTATGATTATTTAGTTTATTACATGTTCTTTAAACAAATAATGCATAAATAAGTATGAAAAAGAGATTTTAGAAGCTTACTTCTAGCACTAATGGCCAGGGATGATCTTGATGATGATTAAAGAAAAGAAAAAGTGTGGATCTTGGTGTTTGGAAGCTATGGAATGGGTGGAATGGCTTGCTTCTTCTTGTTGTTGCTTTAGATCACCTTAAGTAACTTCAAGCTCCATTTTGATCATCAAAAAGTGTTAAAATGGTGAATGATTTTGGTGGGTGTTCTTGGCTAGGATATGAAGGTTGAGAGAGTTTTCTTAACTAGGTGAAAGTTAAGGTGAAAATGAGATGCATGTGGTTAGTGATTATGGTAAGTTGTTATTAGTTTTCACTAACTTCACCACTAGGCCCACTTGCTTCACTAACTTGCATCAAGGGTAACAAGCAAGATATTTTTGGAAACAAGGTAAAAAAATGGGCCCCACATGGTGTTATAACCGTGAATGAAAGGGGGGGGGGTACCCTTGCCTTGTGAATTTGTTTCATGACTTTCTTTGTTAAAAAGTGTTAGGATCATTGAGGAAATTGTTTAGGAAAGTTATATGTATAAGTGTTTAAGTGTTTAAAGGGTGTTAAATGACCATTACTAGACCATAATGATCCAATTAACACTAGATGGTCACTAAAAATAGATTTGATATTGTTCGGATATTTGTTTCGAATTGTTTCGGTTAGACGTTATTTGAACGCTAAGTTGTGTAACTTGTGTGAATTGATGTAGTTATTGGTTCGGATGATACCCGAAGGTATCCTCATAAGAATTCTATGTTAAATAGCACTTTTACATGTTGCAAAAATATTAAAGGCTTATTTCTGCAGAATTTCTGCGAAAAAGTGTTGAAATCGTCGCTTTTAGTGCTTTTCGGGCAGTTTTTAGTGTTATCGGACTGCGGGAAGTGTGACAACTGTGTTCTATAGTCGTGGTTCAATGTAAAACAGTGTTGGTTATCAATAAAACAATGTGCTTTGGTGTTATTATATGTGTTTTGGTGTTGTTATGTGTGTATTTGTGTTTGGTGATTTTTCAATTTAATTAGATTCCAATTTCAAGCTTTAAATCGCTTTCTGGAAGGTTATACGCGCACTGATGCGTAAATATAACCGGTTTAATGCAACAAACACTCCGGAATAGTGAAATAGGCTTAACATACCTTAAATAACCTCCACATAACTTAGAAATAAGTTTTGGATGGTTTGGTGTGTTGAAATCAAGTTTGTTCGATCGCAGGGACTATTTGTGTCAAACTGCGAAACTATACCAATTTTTGTAGTAACGAACATTCTGGAACTTGATCATAAGTTAAACATACCCTAAATAACCTTTACATAGCTTAGAAATAGGCTTTGAGGTGTTTAGTGCGCAAAAATAAACTTATTTGATCAATAGGGACAAAATGCGTCAAAAAGTGCATAAGTTTGCATTTTCGCGCATATCTTACGTTCTGAATATATCCGGACTTCCAAAAAAAATTCATGAAATCATTAAAATATTTTATTTTAGTGATTGGCATGATAAAATCCCATTCGTCGCGTAATTTGGATCGTTTTTGCGTTCGTTACGACTTCCGTCGTAATTAACCAAATAACGCAACCGTACGGCCAAACGAAACGACATCCGTGATGTCTTTGAGCATATTTTAAGTTCCCTATACTTTAACATCATTTTAGAGCCTTGAAATGAGGTTAAAGGGGTTTAAAAGTGCCAAAAAAATCAACTTTTACAAGTGTAGGGACCATTTTTGAAATTTCTGGCAGATTCAATGAACCTAGTCCATTTTGAAGTGTTGATGGTTTTCACCCATGGTTTTGCAAAACCATGGGCTGGTATTCTATGAACATAGTCCATATTAGGGGCTCCCATGGTTTTAGAAAACCATGGGCACACATGTAAGGTCTAGATCAAAGCACGTTTTTCGACGAACGATCTTAACGGTTCTAGAAATCCTATATATACCCCATCCATTTCACTTCAAAACCCACAATTTGAAATCTGATTTATGCTCTCTAAGTGGAAGTATATGCTTCCTACCTGAGAGAAAAATCGGAATCAAATCTTGCGGGGACCTTCTGTAAGCGTTCTTTCGTTCTTTTCATTCGTTTTAGCGTTAAAGTCAAACTGCGTTTGACTTTCTGCTTTGACCAGTTTATGGTCAACGCGAAGTTCGTTTGAACTTCATAACGTGAGCGTAATCACGATGGTTATAGTCCCTAAGTGACTATACCTACTGATTACCACGTTATCTAGGCTCAGTGACGAGTCGTAGTTTCGGCCAAAATGTGTTTTCTCGCGTATTTTGTAACCAAACTACTCTAGGATGTCAAAACCGGTTGTTTTGATATCAAAACTTGTTTTCTAACTTAACTAAACATGTTCTAGCATGTTTAGCTCGTCACTTTTTAGTTTGGTGCTTGTGTAGAGTCGTAAGTCAAGCGGAATAAACACCCGCTTAGACTTTCGAACACGACCCGTTTGGTCGATCGTTAGGATCCGACCAAACATGTTTAGTGACCATAGTAAGCATAGGGAATAACCTTCTGAGGTTATACCTTATGGTCACTTTGGTTTGATTAGTCGCATGATAAGTAGTTTATATGCCTTTAGTAAATTACCAAAATACCCTTTTCATACACAATTGTTAATTTAGCATATGAAACCTAAACTTTTGACACGTAACTAATTATGTAACATAATTAAACATGTATGGGCATATAATACTTGTCATAGGACTAGTTAGACGTCTCGAACGCGCTGTTGCGTGCACGACGCGTTAAAGTAGCGTAAGCTACCTTAATGGGTCACGATGGGTCGAAAGCACTTAGGTTAGGTTCCGATTTAGAATGTAGGCTTTGTTAAACCATATCACATGAGTTCCAACACTCATTTGGTTTACAAGACCTCATTCTATCCGATCTTCCGATTTAGGCGTCTATTGTTTAACTAGTGGTTCGATTACTAGGTGCTATTTGATTTCTCTGGTTTGCTCGAGTTTGTTGAAGTTCTATTGATTGAGGATACTTTGCACTCCATGTGAGTACATAGTTCCCCTATTTTACTGTTTTCAATTGTTTTGGGGTGATTCATATGTACAAAATGTTTTCAAGGGTTAAACGATGATTTCAAAAACGATTAAAACGATGATTTCAAAAACGTTTAAAACGATTTTTACAAAACTAATAACGATTTCAATAATGTGAACAAAACTTGATGGTTGTAGTTACATAACAAATGACATTCATTAATTTTGGCCCAACCGACCAGTATTAGGTTATGGTACCATAGGATCTGACAAATCCCGTTACTTTACTACACCCATGGTTATGTGTGGGGGTTGTGGGTAGCGACTGAATCTGATGTTTGTTAACTTACCCTTTGGTGGTTTGTTAACTCGAGAAGCGAGAAGCGAGGTGATCGAGTCACGAAGGTTTGAATGTTGTTAACGAGACGACCATAAATAGTTTTTTTTCACAATTAAAACGAGGACGATTTAAACGATTTGAACGAGTTAACGATTTGGAAACGAATTGGAAAACGATTTTAACAAGTTAAACTATTTGGGTAAACGATTGGTTTTTGGTTAGTGTTTAGATAACGGGACGGGTGTGATATGGTGAAAACATGGTGGATACGCCGCTGGTACTTCCTATATATAAGTGTTTTCAACATATTACATACCGTGGCGTTATTTAGTTCACTTGGGTAAACGATTTTGGAACGATATCACACAAACGAGGTTTTCAAAATAATATAAACCATACGAGTTTTTAACGAGTTTTTACAAGATGTTTTACAAGTTGGTTTTCTAAAACAAATGTTTTTGGGGTTAAGAAGCATGGCTACGAGGTTTTATAAACTACAATCAACTTGATTTGAGTTGGTTATTTAAGTTGCAATATTATAACCCTTTTCTTAAACTAAGTTTTTAATAAAGTATTGCAACATTTAAACTAGCCATGAATCAAACACTCCTATAAAACCTATGTACTCGCCAGCATTTCTTTGCTGACTAAGTTTTTACATATGTTTCAGGTGTTGATGCTTGATGATTTCTAGGATGCATGCGTCACATAGGATCCGGACAAGGTCTTAGTGACATAATAACTATGATAGACAATATAAAACTTGTTTGTTCTATGTTAAGACAATGTTAATGCTTAATTTTATCAATAAAACGAAACACTTTTTGTATCCATGGTTGTGAAACAATAGCTTCTGTTGCAACACTCCCCGACGTTTCCGCCGCGGTTTTGTTGTTTTAACGTGGTCGGGGTGTGACAGGAAGGTTTTAAATCAAACCCTTGCATTCCTAGTTAGGGTTTAATGTATATTAGATGTTGGAACAAGAAGGTTTAATAAATAAACGATTTTGTAAAACATGTTTACAAGTTGTAAACATCTAGAATTTCCGAAAATAAAGTTTACCAAGAAGTAAATATATTTTGGAGGGTAACTAAGACTACTAACTACTTTACCAAGTTACTACGCATTTTTGTGAAATACCAAGTTCATGTTATTATATAAAGTGTATTGTTTTACACTTGGTAAGTATAATATTGTTTAGTGAATTGTTGTTGATTGTTTGAATGATTTTTGAAAAGAAAATGATTTGCTAAATAGCATGGACACCTCCCTTTACAAAGGAAACTATGGCGAAATTTTCTAAAAATTTCAACACTTAGAAAATATTTTCTAACAAGTGTTTACTAGTGTATTTTAAACTATGTTTTCAAATATAAACCTCGCCATAATTTTGTAACAAAAATACAAGTATTGGAGGGTGGTTTTTGTAAATAAAAATGGATAAATATATATTTTATATTCAGACACTTGTGTGAATATTTGTATACATTGTGGAATAGTTATATTATTTTAGGGTAAAATAATATATCTTAACAAATACCATGGAAATTACAACTCCAAAATAATACCAAAAATCTCAAGGAATAAAATATATAAGTTACACACTTGATATTGTGAAACCGAACGCAATAACGTAACTTATGAAATATTCCGGAAAATACTCTTACGACTATAATTTTTGGTAAATATTATTTTGGAAACGAAAGAGGTGAAAATATGATTTTTGAACATATTACCAAGTATATCATATTTATGGCAAAAAGAAAATATGTTATTTTTGGGAGATAAAAATATATATTTTCCTAGTATATTTAGAAGATATATAATTTTTGGGAAAAATATATATTTTCTTGGGAATACATTATTTTTGGCAAATAAGTTATATACATTTTATAAGTGGGACTTCAAAATATATTATCCAAGACTACAAATATACATGTATGAGATACCCCCATCCTTGGGAAGGAAATACGAAGTTAAAATACTTGAGAAGTATTAACACCTAAGATATTGATTAAACAATTATTCCAAACATTAAATATAATTTAAAGTTAAAATAATTATTATTTTAACAAGATATTATAACTTGGAATAACATTAGAAACGTAACTCCAAAACATTAACGCTAAGCAAAGGCACGACCGTCCGTCTAATAGACATTAGTACATTGTAAGGAGTCGTGTTAGCTGAGGAGATGGGAGTTACTAGTTCTGAAGACGCACTACTGTGAGTTCATGTCCTCCTTTTCTTTTAACTGCTTTCAGTTTTATACTTCGGGGGTGAAATACATGTTACGATTATTACAAACGTTTTATACATGGTATGATTAGCTTAAGGAGGGTTTTACTACTAGATCATGTGAAAGGTGGGTATAACACTTAAGGCCATTAATCCTCATTGTAGGACCAAGGGACATGAGTGATAGATCTATTTGGGTGTAGCGAGCCCACACCCATGCAGACCAGGGTGGCCCATGTGGTGACTATGTCTTCTTCCCGGAGACAAGTTTGGTAGGTTTGAGTCTTCCTACACCATTTCACACGTACCATTGACTTTGCAACCCATTGGTGATCTCTTTTTCCTTAATTTCTACATACCAAGGACTTACATTCATACAGACATACTTTAAAGGTTTATACACTCAGACATACACATGAACTCGCTCAACTTTTGTTGATGTTTTTCAAATTACATGTATTTCAGGAAACTAGTGGATCTGTGTAGGATCGTTTTCAGACCCGAATGAGTCGATCAGAAGAGTTTTTGCTCAATACGAGAGACGGAAACAAACGTATTGAGGTAATTCAGCTAGATATGCACTTTAAATGTCTTTACTATTGATTTGCAACGTTTTACAGCGAGCAGACACTTCGGCAGCCGTTCAGTACTGAAACCGGAAAGTTACAAATGACAAGACACCTTGGGTATTTATAGGGAAGCTTATTTCGCACGAAATATCCCAAGCGAAATCACTTTCATGCGAAATCAGTGATTTCGCGCGAAATACCAAGAGTTGATTTCGTGCGAAATAGCAATTTGCTATTTCGTGCGAAATACCCTATTCTCCTACATTTGACATTATTCTTGTCACACCCCCAAAATCCACCCGCGGAGTACCACCGCTTGGGAGCGTGACATGACCAGGATCAAGCCATCAATCATATCAAACATAGCATTTAATATAAAAGTAATTAATGTAAATCATCATGACATGATTGATGTTTCAAAACCACACATCGTTTAAGTAGCGGAAGCATAGTATGTAATCTCAAAATAATTATGAGTTCGAATAACGTTCATGAATCCAAATCCCACAACGACCTGCTCCTCCCTGTGCAAGCTCCATAAAGTACCTAAGGTCCTGCAAGGCATGCAACAAATAATCAACAAACTAGTTGAGCGAGTTCACAGAAAGTAAGTTCATAACATAATGCATAAGTATAGCTAGTGGGGGCTTCCCATACTAGTGTGTACTAAAGGTGGGGGCTTCCCATATTTATCCTGGCTAATGAGGGCTTCTCATTAACGGTACCTACTAGACTAACATCCGACCATGTGTTCTTCATTACCGAGAACAGGAAAACGTACAGGGTCACGTAGGCTTTACGTGACGTGCCCTTCCCCGAGGACAGTGGTACGCGTGGGGGCTACGTAGGCTTTACGCAGCGTGGCCTTCCGACCTGGAAGCCAGTAGATGGTATTGGGTTACGTAGGCTTTACGTAACGTGTCCTCCCGACCCGGGAGACAAATGGCAAATAAACTGGGTTACGTAGGCTTTACGTAACGTGTCCTGACTAACCTGAGGACGATGGTCTATAGTCTAGAGAATGCGTAAGTACGAGTAATCATTCCATATTCAACATATCCAACCCAATTCCCAACCCGGGAATCCCATGCCTTGGCTGTGTGAACTCACCTTGGTTTGCTCGGCAGATACACAAAGAGTACAGTTAAGCTAGTAAATGGTCAACCACGTCCTATCCTGGTTATTAATTAAGTCAGGTTCGTATATAGCACGTTTGCATCACGTATGGTATCAAGTATGATCATGGCAATTCACATAAACGTATTAGCAGTACAAATCATGTAACGAGTCCAAGTAATCGGCCCAAACAGATAAGCAGTCCAATTAGCAGTCAATCGAATTGGGCCCGTGACAAGGTAGGCCCAAATCTGTGTACGAGTAGCTAGTCTCGAGTCGCAACGGGGACCTCGAGTCGCAACCGGAGATTACGAGTCGCAACAGCCGGTTACGAGTCGCAATGGTGATCTCGGTTCGTCATGGTCTGGTTACGAGTCGCAACGGGACTCGCAACCGTGGTTACGGTTCATGCTGTTGTGGTCTCGAGTCGGGATCATGGGGTTTCGACTCGCAATCTGAGTCGCAACCGTGTGTAACTGATTTTCCTGATTACCTTAATTACCAACAACATTTATTCCGTGATTTCAGCAAACATATTCAGCAGTTTCGGAACAGATCAAACACAGAAAATTAATCAGTTTTCATATCACATTCAACCTGTTCATATTCATCATCAAGAACAACAATCGGACCAACCTACCACCCTAGACCAAATCATTTATTATCATGTAACATGCCATGGAATTTTCGAGATTATAATATCACAGCCGGTTTAATCAACAACATCAGAACTAATCATCATATAGCCAAACCTATATGCAGCCGATTTCATGTCAAGTAACCATGTAGCCTAATCATACATGTTAATCAAGTATCTAATATCATCAACATGATTATTATAAGCACACACAACAAAACATCAACAACCAATAATCAAACACTAACCGATCGGATTGAACAAAAGGGAAAGTGAGCCGAGATCCTTGATCCGAGTGAGGGTTGTTCGCCGTCGGGTTCCAAGCAAGCCGAGAAAGGGAGAGAGCAAATAGAGTTGTGTGTGTGTTTGTGATTTTCAAAAGTGGTAAAACAAACCCCTAGTCCTGGTTTTGTGTTGCGAGTGGGGAGTGGGCCGAGCCCAACTCGGGTATCAAATGGAGTCCGATTTCAAGTGTGGCCCAAAGGGCTTGTGTGACCGGTTTAATGTGCAATCGGGTTTGGCTCGATAAACATGCAAACACGTAAAACACTAAGCACATAACGACATTCAATAAATCACGTAATATTCATTAGTTCAAAATGTCACATAAGCACGTAACGTTACATCAAGGCAAGTCTAAAGTTCGAGTTGTCACATTATCCCCAACTAATTGGAAATTTCGTCCCGAAATTTGGTATGCACTCACTGAGGAAGCTAGGTAAACTGTACTGTTTACTGATTTTCCTGGGGTGTCACATCCTCCCCCCATTGATCTGGAATTTCGTCCCGAAATTCCGAAGTAGTAGCTTCAGCCTCAGTAGTGGTAGCATTGGTTTCGAATAACTGGGGGTACTTTTCTGTCATCCTGTCTTCGCGTTCCCAGGTGTACTCTGGGCCACGTTTGGAGTTCCAACGAACTCGAACAAGAGGGATTCTCTTGTGTTTGAGGACCTTCACATCCCGGTCCGTGATTTCTACTGGTTCCTCGACGAACTGCAACCGCTCGTCGATAGTGAGTTCCTTAAAAGGAATGATGAGGTTTTCATCTGATAGGCACTTCTTTAAGTTCGATACATGAAAGACATTGTGAACTGCCCCGAGTTCAGCTGGTAGGTTCAACTTGTAGGCTACCTTGCCAATCTTTTCTATAATTTCGAATGGTCCGACATACCGCGGATTTAGTTTGCCCCGTTTGCCAAAACGAACCACACCCTTCCAGGGTGAAACTTTCAATAACACCCGGTCCCCGACCTCAAATTCCAATGGCTTTCTACGCTTGTCCGCGTAGGCTTTCTGACGGTCGCGTGCTGCCGCCATGCGTTGTCGTATCTGTGCTATCTTTTCTGTGGCGTCCACTACAATCTCTGGACCCGTGATCTGACTATCCCCCACCTCTGCCCAGCAGAGGGGTGACCGGCATTTACGCCCGTACAATGCCTCGAATGGAGCGGCTTGAATGCTGGTATGGTAACTGTTATTGTAAGAGAACTCCACCAAAGGGAGGTGCTTTTCCCAGCCGTTGCCGAAATCGATGACGCATGCTCTAAGCATGTCTTCGAGAGTTTGAATCGTTCGCTCAGACTGCCCATCCGTCTGAGGGTGATAAGCTGTGCTCATGTCTAATCGTGAGCCGAAAGATTTGTGCATTGCTTGCCAAAGTTCTGACGTGAATCGTGCATCGCGATCCGAAATGATGGACGTGGGCACCCCGTGCCTCGAAACAACTTCTTTAAGATAGACGTCTGCGAGGGTGGAGAACTTATCCGTTTCCTTTATCGGCAGGAAGTGAGCAGACTTGGTGAGTCGATCAACTATGACCCATATTGTATCGTTCCCATGCTGGGATCTAGGTAGGCCTGTAACGAAATCCATGGAAATTTCTTCCCATTTCCACTGAGGTATCTTAGGCTGCTGAAGTAGGCCAGCTGGTTTCTGATATTCGACCTTGACTCTCGCACAGGTCAAGCATTTTCCAACGTACGTAGCAATGTGGGCCTTCATACTAGGCCACCAATAAGTAGTACTGATGTCGTGGTACATTTTATCCGACCCTGGATGTACCGAATAGCGAGACTTGTGAGCTTCATTCATTACAAGTTCGCGTAGACCGCCATAAAGAGGGACCCAAATCCGGCCCGTTACGTAGTAGGCGCCGTCTGCCTTCTGTTCCATCTGTTGTCGTGAGCCGCGTAAGGCTTCAGCCTTGATGTTTTCGGGCTTCAGTGCTTCTGTCTGAGCAGCTCGTATCTGAGCAGGAAGGCTAGACTGAATCGTAAGCTGTAGCGCTCGCACGCGCCGTGGTAAAGTGTCTTTCCGACTGAGGGCATCAGCCACAACATTGGCTTTGCCTGGATGGTACTTGATAGCGCATTCATAATCGTTCAGTAACTCGACCCATCGTCGTTGACGCATGTTCAAATCCTTCTGCTTAAGGATATGCTCGAGACTCCTGTGATCGGTGTAAATCGTGCACCTGGTACCGTACAGGTAGTGTCGCCATATCTTAAGCGCGAAAACAACAGCTCCCAGCTCTAGATCGTGCGTCGTGTAGTTCCGTTCATGAACCTTGAGTTGACGAGAGGCGTAAGCGATAACCTTGTCGCGCTGCATTAACACACATCCCAGTCCCCGAATGGATGCATCACAATAAACCACGAAGTCATCTGTGCCTTCTGGCAATGAGAGGATAGGTGCACTGCAAAGTCTATCCTTTAGGTGCTGAAAAGCAGTCTCCTGGGGCTCTACCCAGCGATAGGTAACACCCTTCTGTGTCAGTAGCGTAAGCGGCTGAGCAATCTTCGAAAAGTCTCTAATAAACCGTCTGTAGTAACCTGCCAGACCCAAGAATTGGCGTATTTCCGTTGGCGTACGCGGTGCAGGCCAGTTTCTGATCGAATCTACCTTGGACGGATCGACATGGATCCCATCCTTGTTCACCACGTGGCCTAAGAAGTGGACTTCACGAAGCCAGAAGTCGCATTTAGAAAGCTTGGCGTACAACTGTTCCTTCCGAAGGAGTTCCAAAATAAGGCGAAGATGCTGCTCGTGTTCCTCCTGACTCTTGGAGTAAATCAGAATGTCGTCG
The DNA here is from genome assembly GCF_002127325.2 of Helianthus annuus. NCBI lineage: Eukaryota > Viridiplantae > Streptophyta > Magnoliopsida > Asterales > Asteraceae > Helianthus > Helianthus annuus. Next base: position 56,436,507 of record NC_035439.2, read on the forward strand.
ATAAAAACAATGACGAACTTGTCGAGATAGGGTTTGCACACCCTGTTCATAAGGTCCATAAATACAGCAGGCGCGTTCGTTAACCCGAATGGCATGACGAGAAACTCGTAGTGACCGTAACGAGTTCTAAAGGCTGTCTTGGAGACGTCCTCATCCTGGACTCTCAACTGATGGTACCCAGACCTCAAGTCTATCTTCGAATAGTAACACGACCCTTGCAACTGGTCGAATAAGTCGTCGATGCGCGGAAGGGGATAACGGTTCTTCACCGTTACCTTGTTCAGTTCACGGTAGTCGATGCACATTCTGAACGTACCGTCCTTCTTTTTCACGAAAAGTACTGGAGCTCCCCAAGGCGAAGAGCTTGGACGAATGAAGCCCTTTTCCAAGAGCTCTTGTAGCTGCTTTGACAGCTCCTCCAATTCCGATGGAGCTAGACGATATGGTGCGCGAGCTATGGGTGCTGCTCCTGGAGCGAGCTCGATCTGAAATTCGACCTGACGATGAGGCGGTAAGCCAGGTAAGTCTTCAGGAAACACCTGAGGGTAATCACGTACAATTGGAATGTCCTCCAATTTCTTTTCTTTTGCAGACGCATCTGAAACAAGAGCCAAAATGGCTGTGTGACCCTTACGTAAGCATTTCTGAGCCTTCAAGAAAGAGATGATGCCAACCACTGCACCACTCTTGTCGCCTTGAACTTCTAGAGGTTCCTGACCAGAACGAGGAATGCGAATAATCTTCTCGCTGCATAAGATTTCTGCCTGTTGTTGGGATAACCAATCCATCCCAATCACGACGTCGAAACTTCCCAAAACTATGGGAATGAGATCAATAGAGAAGGCTTGACCAGCTAGGATAAGATTACAACCCTGAACTACGTGCGTGGCTTCTAGACTTTTACCGTTAGCTAACTCTACTACATGTTTGGTGGGTAAAAGTGTTGGTGCACGTTTTAGCAGTTGACACATTTTCACAGACATATAGCTTGTATCCGCACCCGAATCAAACAAAACAGTAACGTAAATATTGTCGAGGAGAAACTTACCCATAACAACGTTGGGATCGTTCACTGCGTCACCTCGACCTAGCACGAATGCACGACCACGAGCTTCATTGCCGTTGTTGTTGTTGTTTCCACCGTTGTTGTTCCCGTTGCCCTGGTTGTTGTTGTTGCGATTCTGGTTCAACTGAGGGCAATCGCGTTTGAAGTGACCTTCAGCCCCACACTGGAAACATCCCCGGTTTCCACGCTGTGGCTGCTGCTGCTGCTGCTGGTTCTGTGGAGTGGGTTGCTGAGGTTGCTGATTCTGATTCGCAGGCCGTGGACTCCTACAGTCTTTGGCCTCATGACCCATCTTTAGACACCTTTGGCAACGACCCTTGTTACATGGGCCGTGGTGATGCCTGTTGCAGTTGTGGCACCTAGGTTGGCTACCCTGATATCTCCTCTGTCTGTGACCACCAGAGGATTGCTGGCTGGGACTCTGATAGTGGTCGATCTTCTGCTGCTGAGCTTGTGGCTGAACAGTCGCTGAACCTTTACTAGAATCTTCTTCCCATTTTCTTTTACTGTCACCAGATGTAGCAGGAGTAACTGAGGTGGTGACGTTAGCAGTAGCATTAACACGCTTGGGCAGTCTATTCTGATCCACTGCCTGATCGGTGATGCGATGAGCGAGACGCTGGATTTCCTGTATGTTGTCGAGATTAGCCGACGTCACGTGGCTCTGAATTTCTGGCGCCAATCCCTTGAGATACAACTCAATGCGCTTGTATGGAGGGTCCACCATTGTAGGACACAGAACGGCCAGCTCGTTCGACCGTTTAGTATACGCTTCGATCTCTGACCCAACCATCTTCAGATTGTACAGTTCGTCTTCCAGCTTGTGAATATCTTCACGCGTGCAATACCCACGCTTGATAAGTTCCTTAAAATCGTTCCATGGGGTGGCGTTAGCAGCTGCCAACCCTAAGATTTGAACTTGGGCGTTCCACCAAGTCAATGCTATTCCCTCCAAAGTACCGGTGGCAAACTTTACCTTGCGAGCCTCAGGGCACTCGCACATTTCGAATACTGATTCTAACTTTTCAAACCAATGGAGGAGTCCCACTGCCCCCTCTGTGCCACTGAAAGAATTTGGACGACAGTCCATGAAGTTCTTGAAAGTGCAGACAGGCTGCTGCGCGTGTTGACCTATTGTGCACGAATAGGACGAAGTTAAATACGAGCGTTAATGTAGGATCTAAAGATCCTAGTGTGTGCCTATACTGCAGGATATACTACCTGCTTGAGCTGCTGCAACTGCCGCAGCAACTTGAGCTTGAACGAGAGCCTCTAGCTGGGCTTGTGTCATGTTGATTCTTCCAGACATGATCTTCATTGTAACAAGTAGCATACGTAAGAATGGTTCGCGAGTAGGGCGATGACAGAAAAGTGTAAGCACGTAGGGTTTCCCATGCTATAGTATCATGTGTATCTAAGCGTAATGCGAGCAAAGTTCTAAACAGTTCTAGCAAACAGGCAATAAACATAACCTTATTACCTAGGATGTCGAGTCTTGCACGTGGAGCGAAGCGTCGTTGTGGATCGTTGAGAGCACTGTTCTGGTTATAGTCCGGTTTTAATAAAACGTTTTCCCATATTAAAACCAAGTTCTCTATAACCAATGGCTCTGATACCAATCTGTCACACCCCCAAAATCCACCCGCGGAGTACCACCGCTTGGGAGCGTGACATGACCAGGATCAAGCCATCAATCATATCAAACATAGCATTTAATATAAAAGTAATTAATGTAAATCATCATGACATGATTGATGTTTCAAAACCACACATCGTTTAAGTAGCGGAAGCATAGTATGTAATCTCAAAATAATTATGAGTTCGAATAACGTTCATGAATCCAAATCCCACAACGACCTGCTCCTCCCTGTGCAAGCTCCATAAAGTACCTAAGGTCCTGCAAGGCATGCAGCAAATAATCAACAAACTAGTTGAGCGAGTTCACAGAAAGTAAGTTCATAACATAATGCATAAGTATAGCTAGTGGGGGCTTCCCATACTAGTGTGTACTAAAGGTCGGGGCTTCCCATATTTATCCTGGCTAATGAGGGCTTCTCATTAACGGTACCTACTAGACTAACATCCGACCATGTGTTCTTCATTACCGAGAACAGGAAAACGTACAGGGTCACGTAGGCTTTACGTGACGTGCCCTTCCCCGAGGACAGTGGTACGCGTGGGGGCTACGTAGGCTTTACGCAGCGTGGCCTTCCGACCTGGAAGCCAGTAGATGGTATTGGGTTACGTAGGCTTTACGTAACGTGTCCTCCCGACCCGGGAGACAAATGGCAAATAAACTGGGTTACGTAGGCTTTACGTAACGTGTCCTGACTAACCTGAGGACGATGGTCTATAGTCTAGAGAATGCGTAAGTACGAGTAATCATTCCATATTCAACATATCCAACCCAATTCCCAACCCGGGAATCCCATGCCTTGGCTGTGTGAACTCACCTTGGTTTGCTCGGCAGATACACAAAGAGTACAGTTAAGCTAGTAAATGGTCAACCACGTCCTATCCTGGTTATTAATTAAGTCAGGTTCGTATATAGCACGTTTGCATCACGTATGGTATCAAGTATGATCATGGCAATTCACATAAACGTATTAGCAGTACAAATCATGTAACGAGTCCAAGTAATCGGCCCAAACAGATAAGCAGTCCAATTAGCAGTCAATCGAATTGGGCCCGTGACAAGGTAGGCCCAAATCTGTGTACGAGTAGCTAGTCTCGAGTCGCAACGGGGACCTCGAGTCGCAACCGGAGATTACGAGTCGCAACAGCCGGTTACGAGTCGCAATGGTGATCTCGGTTCGTCATGGTCTGGTTACGAGTCGCAACGGGACTCGCAACCGTGGTTACGGTTCATGCTGTTGTGGTCTCGAGTCGGGATCATGGGGTTTCGACTCGCAATCTGAGTCGCAACCGTGTGTAACTGATTTTCCTGATTACCTTAATTACCAACAACATTTATTCCGTGATTTCAGCAAACATATTCAGCAGTTTTGGAACAGATCAAACACAGAAAATTAATCAGTTTTCATATCACATTCAACCTGTTCATATTCATCATCAAGAACAACAATCGGACCAACCTACCACCCTAGACCAAATCAGTTATTATCATGTAACATGCCATGGAATTTTCGAGATTATAATATCACAGCCGGTTTAATCAACAACATCAGAACTAATCATCATATAGCCAAACCTATATGCAGCCGATTTCATGTCAAGTAACCATGTAGCCTAATCATACATGTTAATCAAGTATCTAATATCATCAACATGATTATTATAAGCACACACAACAAAACATCAACAACCAATAATCAAACACTAACCGATCGGATTGAACAAAAGGGAAAGTGAGCCGAGATCCTTGATCCGAGTGAGGGTTGTTCGCCGTCGGGTTCCAAGCAAGCCGAGAAAGGGAGAGAGCAAATAGAGTTGTGTGTGTGTTTGTGATTTTCAAAAGTGGTAAAACAAACCCCTAGTCCTGGTTTTGTGTTGCGAGTGGGGAGTGGGCCGAGCCCAACTCGGGTATCAAATGGAGTCCGATTTCAAGTGTGGCCCAAAGGGCTTGTGTGACCGGTTTAATGTGCAATCGGGTTTGGCTCGATAAACATGCAAACACGTAAAACACTAAGCACATAACGACATTCAATAAATCACGTAACATTCATTAGTTCAAAATGTCACATAAGCACGTAACGTTACATCAAGGCAAGTCTAAAGTTCGAGTTGTCACAATTCTCGTACTCCATGCCCTGGTCTATCTATACAAACATAAGACTCGATACAAGACGAAGTCGACAGACATATGCACCAACAGACTCCCCCTCGGATGTTGACGAAGTCTTCAGTGTCGAGTCTTCAATCTTCAGTCTTTATCAGTCTTCCCGTACTCTACCAAAGTATCTGACAACGTAAATATCCTCAATCTCTCTCTTCTTTTCATCTACAAGATCTTGATCTGGCTCTTATCTCATTCTAATTCTCTTGATCAGATCTCTTGTTTCCTTAAGTTCATCAACATCATCAGCTTGCGTGAATGTCAGGATATGAACTTGGCTCCACAAACTTCAAATTCCCCTTTGTTAACAGACGCCCCCTTGACTTGTGCTCGAGATCATGGTCTGGCTTTCACAGGTTCAAGATCGTGACCTGGCTTTCACAAACTTCAAATTCCCCTTTGTAAAAATGTTTTGTTTTTTTTTTTGTAAAAATATTTTGTACTCTGGATATGGATGTTTAGTGTATGCAATGTAAAAAGGTTTGAAAATATTTTCATGAGAGCCCTGATGATCATAGTATAGACTCGAGAAAGAATCCTAGTTCGCTATGATCGAGGCTCTGATACCAAGCTGTCACACCCTGACTTTTGCGGAAGCGTGAGTATGGTGTGACTTTCTTAATATCATTGCATTCAATCATAACATCAACTATATGATAAAACTATAGGATTGTCATCCATTAAATAAGTTTATAACATAACAACTTCGTTTTAAAACGTAGACTTAAAATTCAAGTTTTACAAATCATACAAATGGTTTATAAGTTCATTAAAGTTACGAAAAAAAAGATACTAAATAACGGCAAGGTTTGGATGACGTGTCTCGTCCAGGAATAAGACACACTAACCAAACTCAAGACCATGGATGACATCTTTATTCTTTAACGCAGCATAAAAACTTCCAACGCCCGCCAGATCCATTAAAATTTCCTGAAATACATGTAGTTTGAAAAACATCAACATAAAGTTGAGCGAGTTCATGTGTATGTGAGTATGTATAAACCTTTATAATGTGATTGTATGTATTAAAATCCCTAGTATGTAGCATTTAAGGAAAAAGAGATCACCATTGGGTTGCAAAGCCAATGATATGTGTGAAGTGATGCAGGAAGACTCAAACCTAGCGGATTTGTGCGTCGGGCACTGATGTGTGTAAAATGCAACATATAAATCACATCAATTAAGGCATAAAACTAACCCTTTTTAAGTACTAATGTTGGAAAAAGAGTGTTTTTGTCTTCCTTTTGTATTTTCAGGATGAAATGAGCTCAAAATCACAAAAGAAGCAAAAAGACAACTAATTCTACCATAAAATACAAGAAAAGGAACAAAAGTGGACTGCCCGGACCCTCAACGGCACCTCCCAAGGCAAAGGAGAAGAAACAGAGTCTGAACACGCCCCGTGTCCAGCGAACACGGGGGCGTGCCCAGGAAGCAGTAGAAAAGACAAACCAGTAGAAGCTTCCATTGCCCACCACGGGGCCGTGTCCAGCGAGCACGGGGGCGTGGTGAAAGTACAGCAGGCGCATTAATTGTAATTCGCAATTACAATTAATGAAGTGAGAGAATGTCAGACGGGCACGGGGCCGTGTCCAGCGGACACGGGGCCGTGTCCAGCCTTCTGTTCAGCCTATAAATAGAGGAGCTTGGCTTCATTCTCTCTCATCCCTTGGCACACCACCTCTCTCACACTTCATCCACCACCCACCACCACCATAACACCATCATCCACCACCATCATCCATTGTCCATCGTAGAGTGTGTGAGTCGTCTCGGGATCCAAGATTGATCGTAAGAGTTCTTGACAATCAAGGCCATGTTTGCCTAAGTCTCTTACATCACTTGGTGAAGACAAGTGTTTAGTATAATACTTTTTATTTTTAATCTTTTGCACTTTTTATTTGGTTTTGTATTAATGACTTTAATAACTAGTTACTTATGTTGAAGGTGATCTTTCCTTATCGTTTGTCCGTGGTGTCTTGGCATTATTTTACTGTCTATATAAAATAAAAGATTTTCACCATTCATATCTCCACGGTCTATATGGAGGTATGTTGGCTACCTGGTCGGGGGTTAAGGGAACGGTTTGGTAAGGGTCTTGCCCTTGTTCAGCGTTTAGAGGTCCTGCTTGGGACCTGGGTCAAATTTAGTAGGATCTCCTTCAATGCCCATAGGTATTAGATGGCTGGGATCCAAACTCTTTGACCCCCTCATAAGTTAACTACTATTAATACTATAACCCGGCTATTTAGGACTGTATCCCTGCTGACTCAGACTACTTAGCCGAGGGTAACGTCACCGCCAAAAGCGGGGCCTACCACAATTTGCATAAATAACTTAATTCATTATCTTTCAATAATCCGACCTTTTAGGATTGTATCCTTGCTGACTCAAACTACTGGGTTGAGGGTAACGTCGCCTTCAAAAGAGGGGCCTACTACAATAACTAAGATAATCTCTTAAACAAGTGCAAAAGTGCGAAAATAATCAAAGGTTATACTAATACACGTGTCGGATCCAAGTGATTCATCTTGTCTATCTGTTTTAATTTTATTTTTATTTTTCAGCATTTAGTTAGTTTTTATTTTTCTTAGTTTAAACATTTTTCTCACTTTTTGATTTGGTTAGACGTTGAGGATAAACCGGTATTAAAAGCTCTTGTGTCCTTGGACGACCTCGGTATCTTACCAACACTATACTACGTCCACGATGGGTGCACTTGCCCATATGTGTGTTTAGTGTTAGTAAATATCGTGTTTTATAAATTTAAAACTTGGCTAAAAGTGTAAAAAGGGGCTTAAATACTCATCAAAATTATATTACACTTCACGCACATCAAGTTTTTGGCGCCGCTGCCGGGGACACAAGGATTTTAAGAAAGTTAGGAATCAACGGCCTAATCATATTTTTATTTTTCTTTGATTTTTTTTAGGATTTTTCTTAGATTTTTAGCTTCTGCAGAGCTCAGCACGGGGCCGTGCCTGGTCGGACATGGGCCGTGCTCAGCAACGTTACTGGTAGTTTTTGTTTTTCAAGTTACAGAAGGCTGACCACGGGGCCGTGCCGGTGCAACACGGGGCCGTGTCCAACTTCCAGTAACTGGGATCTGAAAAACAATCACTGTAATTCCGACCACGGGGCCGTGTTCACTCAACACGGGGCCGTGGTGAACCTTCTGACCAACATTCTTTTCTGTTTTTATTGCAGGACTTGGAACCCAACGCCATCCTCACGTAGTGTATGAGCTCCAGTTCCAATAAAGACATAAAGGAACCGCTAGAAGAACCCGAACGCTTTCTCAGAAAAAGGTTAAAAGCCAAAAACCAAGAGAAGGTTTCGGGTGATCCACCCCCAATGGCGGACCAACGTACCCTTATGGATTATCTACGGCCCACCGTAGGTAATCTAGGCGCCGCTATCAATGCTCCGAATGTCGAAGCCAATAACTTCGAACTTCGACCGCATTTGATACAAATGCTCCAAAACTCCGCAACCTTCCACGGGCTTGCGGACGAGGATCCTCATCTGCATATAACTAATTTCTTAGAAATATGTGATACCTTTCGGATCAATGGAGCATCAAACGACGCCATCCGCCTCCGTATGTTTCCATTCTCACTAAAAGACCGAGCAAAAGCTTGGCTCAACACCCTCCCAGCTGGATCGGTAAACACCTGGGATAAACTAGCCCAAAAGTTTCTATATAAGTATTTCCCTCCTTCTAAAACTGCTAAATTAATGGCTGAAATTAATACATACTCACAAGAGGACTGGGAATCCTTATATGAAACTTGGGAAAGGTTCAAGGAGCTATTACGCAAGTGTCCCCATCACGGCCTCGCAACATGGCAACAAGTATCCACTTTCTACAATGGATTGTTGCCACACACTAGGCAGACACTTGATTCTAGCTCCGGGGGACTTTTAGGTAATCGACGCCCACACGAAATATATAATCAGATTGAGGAAATTGCTCAAACCAATTTTCAATGGCACACTCCCCGGGGAAATAAGTCTATTGCCCCGGGCGCCCATAAGGTCGACGAAAGCACCTCTTTACAAGCCCAAATCGAGGCCCTTTCTTCAAAAATAAAAAAATTAGAAATGACAAAAACAGTCTCGGTTATGGCTTGTGAAGGGTGTGGTGGGTCACATGAAAATTGGAGTTGCATGAAAGAAACAGACGATCAACAAGAAATGGTAAACTACATTGATAATAGACCTAGGCCGTCGGGTCCTCCAACGGGAACTTACAACCAAGGATGGCGAAATCACCCAAACCTTGGTTGGAGGGAAACCGGCAATAGTAGTAACCAACAAACCCAACGAACAAACTTTCAGCAATCAAGAAATGAGTCACAAAATTTCACTCAACAACAAGGTGGACGAGAAAGGCTCGAAGATACTATATCTCGCCTCGTCTCTGACACTGATAAGAAAAACTCGGAAAGATTTCTACAATTAGAATCTAATTTTAGGAATCAACAAGCTAGCATTCAAAACATAGAAAAACAAATAAATCAACTAGCACAAAATTTTTCCGAGAGACCGCAAGGCGCATTACCTAGCAATACCGGAACAAACCCAAAGGCGCAAGTTCACCTCATCACACTACGAAACCGCACCGTAGGACCTGCAGAAGTACCTCCACCAACGGAAGAAACAATGCCAACACATCTGCAGGAAAAGAACTCTCCCCCATCACCAGAGCCTACTAAGGCTCCTCGAGTTCCGTACCCCGGTAGGTTAATTCGTCAAAAGACCAATGAGCAGTTCGCAAAATTCGAAAGTCTGTTAAAACAATTGCATGTCAATATTCCTTTTATCGAAGTCCTAACCCAAATGCCCAAATATTCTAAATTTATGAGGGACTTCCTTACACATAAAAAGAAAATTGAAAATTTGCAATTAGTTAATTTAGGCGAAGAATGCTCTGCCCTCGTACTCAATAAACTACCCCAAAAGAAAATCGATCCCGGAAGTTTCACGATTCCATGCTCTGTAGGGGAGTCACCCGTTCGCAATGCCTTGGCCGACTTAGGGGCTAGCATTAACTTCATGCCCTCATCGATGTTCAAAAGGCTTGGCTTGGGAACCACGAGCCCTACAAAAATAAGCATACAACTCGCTGATCGATCAGTCAAGTTCCCACAAGGTGTCATCGAGAATGTCTTGGTAAGGGTAAGCAGATTCGTTTATCCAGTTGACTTTGTCATACTCGACATGGAGGAAGACACCGAGGTCCCCCTTATCCTAGGGAGACCCTTCCTTGCGACAGCACAAGCAGTGGTAGACATGAATGACGGGACACTGACTTTGAGGTATGGGGACGATGAGGTGAAGTTCGGAGTTGGGAAGAAAATAGAGGACGACGACCCAGTCAATTACATGAAGGTTATTGATTCAAGCTTGGATGCCGCTCTCCGACGGTGTAACTTGGGAAGCAAGGCACTCCACTCAGAAGATATATAACCAGGAATCGGGTCTAGCCAAGGACCCTTATAAACGTGGCGCACCACGGAGGCATTCCGCGGATCTATCCTTAGTTTAGTTTAGTTTAGTTTAATCTTTTAGTTTTTGCAGAATAAAACACACTCATGGTGGTAATGGATGAAAAAGGGAACGAGAAAAATGGAACCATGCACGAAGAACAGAGTAACCCGACAAAAATCTCCATCACAGAAGGCTCAACACGGGCCGTGCCCAACCAACACGGCCCCGTGCTGAGCCCCTGCAGAAAATCACCCAGTTCAGGTAACTGGACACGGGCCGTGTTCTGCGGACACGCCCCCGTGTCCAGGCTTCTGTTTCAATTCTGTAATTTGTGTTACTGGCACTTGACCACGGGGCCGTGCCCGGTCAACACGGGGCCGTGTCCAGGATGCCAGTAACATAAATCTTTGCTTTTTAACACACTTTTTTACATTCTAATCAACCAAAAACATTATTTTTGGACACATTGAGGACAATGTGTAATTTAAGTGTGGGGGGGATGCTTAAACCCTTGAAATTTTGCAAAATCCTAAACACAAGCCTTACACAAAACTCTATTGGAACCGCTAAACACCCCAAATTTTTTCAAAAATGTAGGTCCCTCGGAGGTTGAGGTTTAACCTATTCCTTGTTATGTTTAACCCACTAGCGAGTGCGGAATCCAAGCTAGCAAGCAAACCGTAGTTTAGATGAAAGTAAAGCAACAAGAGAAAGAGTAGACAAGCAAAGTATCAAAGTTTTCTCTTGTATTTCAGTGGACACGGTTACAGACCTTGACCAAACTGAAAATACTCTCTTACAGGACTTGGGTTCACACACAAAAGCTCTCAACCCTTTTAACAAAACTTACACAGAACTGCCATTTGAAGTGAACCCTCATGGATATATATATACCCATATTAGACAGACATGCACGAAGGATAGGTATTCTGGTCGAAGGATCATCTATCGACCAGAAGTACCTTCGAAAGATATAGAAGGATCTCAACATACCTCGAAGGATGGTATATCCTTCGAGGTCCATCAATATCCATCGAACCATCATCTTTCGAGGTCATCGAAGGATACAATCTATCCTTCGATGACATCCTTCGAAGCATCTAATCTTTCAAACACTAAGTGTTGATGTTTGGCCAAGTCAAACCAGGAGGATGGTTGACTTGGTCAAACACGCATTCCAACACATATACAAACATACAAAGACGTAAACACAACAGACAAAAGACATCGTTTTATACATTACAAAATACAGACAAAGTACAGACACAAAGTGCACCAACAAACTCCCCCTTGTCTGTAGCTTTGTCTCGATCTTAGTGTCTTAAGTCTCTGACGTCCTTTCAGCAGTTAGGTGGAGTGATGACCACGTACTTCCTGCGTTGATCAGCAGATTAAAGCAGTATCTAGCCATCCTTTGAAACTTCATCGCTTGATCTCTATCCTGAACTAGGTAGTTTATCTCATGATCTTTCAGGATAATAATATCCGATCTGGACATGTTAGTGATCCACATCGGATCTATTATCCTAAAGTTCTCTTGATTGTCATTGAACACGATCACCGCTTCACCTGTATCAGCATCGTAAACCCAGCAACGAAAGTTCACAAGAAAGTCAGTCTTCATTTTCATCAGCGGAATCTTCTTCATCACTTTTGGAGGATCGTATACTAAACGATAACGAGCAGTGTTCGTCTCTGGATCAAGTGTAAACCTGATCTGCTCGTATCTTGGAAATTGAGGCTTGTACAGAGGATCCTTCCAACCCACTCTTCTTTCCAATCTAATCTTCTTCGCAAATAGTTCTACCATCTTCTCTTCGCTCCGATTGATCACATCAAGTTGAGCTAACACAGCGACATCATAGTAAGGCAGTGTAAGAATACTCAAAAGAGATCTGAAATACTGAAGCCCCGTCTCTCTTTTCACCACCATGCAGTGAAGATCCTTTACAAACATCCAACTGATAATGCGACCTCGAGCCTGATTCTTCTCGAGACGCAGATAGTTAACTTGTTCCAAAGGAGCGAGCGGAGGAGGATTCCTAGCAAGGAAATCCGCTCGCCATTCACTAATAGTTTTCTCACGGCTTTCTTGAGTTGACGGTGAATCAGACGAAAGATTTGCAAATTCAGCAGTCTTTTCAGCAACAAAGTCGTCATCAAGGGCATTCATTTCCGCATCATCCTTTCCAACATACACAGGATGATCAGGATCTGAACCGATGAAGATTTCATCTATTGAAGAGAAATCGGTTTGATCCTGAACTAGAGGCGTATTATCAATCATGCTTATAGCAATATCATCCAATTCCTTCAAAGCCAATATTTGTTCATCCGACATTCCAGAGATATATTCTCCCTCTTCCAACATTTCACCTGTAACTGGATGAAACATATGAGCACTTGAGGATTCAGGGAGATCTGTAAACGTTTCTGCTTCAATAATAATCTGTTCAGGCTCTGTTGACGTTTCCAGTATCTCTGTCTGCTCAGTTGGGCCAGTAGATGTTGCTGTAGGAGCAGAAGGAGCATCTTGAAGAGTACCAGATCCACAAGCAACACCGGATGCAGTTGCACCGGAGTCTGGGGCAGCCGTCTGGTCTGGGTTAGCAGCATCATCATCTTGATCATCTTCACGTCTAGATGAAACCACATCTGAAGGTTTGCACCTCTCCCTTTCTCTCCATAAAGTATTAACCCTCGAATGAACTACATTGAAGTTTGTATGCATCGGCTTAAAGGCATTTATCAGTCTTTCATCACGACTGCTAACCATTTCCCTTAACGCTTTTGCTGAATTTTCCAAATTAGTGCTGTGTCTTTTCATGATCTCCACCTCTTTATCCCTTGCCAAGTTAGCCTTCTTTAATCTATCAATTTCTTCAGCTTGTTCTTTGATCTTCATACTTTGAGCATTTACAATAGAACACAGCTGATTGTGAGCCTCTGCATCCTTCACTCGTTGTACACGATGTTCTTCAATCGTTCGTGTATGTCGACTGACAATAGAACCTAATTCACTGATTTGTCCAATCAGGAATTGAATCTTTTCAGCATCAGATAAGCCTGACAGAGTCTCTGCCAATGTCGGTAGAGATGGTTCTGGTCCTGATGACCCAGATTGACCAGTAGCTCCTGTAGGACCGGAAATAACGAGAGAAGGTCTAGTAGGTGTACCTGAGGCGGGAGTTGCAGGCGTCTGTCGATCAACAGACACCGTGCGTGTCCCAGAAGACTTTGGTGGAGAAGACATGAGCTCCAGCGTCTCAGAAGCAGTCAGCTGATCGCCAATCGGAGGAAACTGTTGCTCTGGCTCAGAAGAAGGTTGGACTGACACAGGAATAGAAGAAACATCAGCAGCCTTCTTCGATGCACGTACACCCTGTTTCTGTGCCTTCCTCTTCTTAATAAAGCCCGGAGAAGTAAGCGTATAGTCTTCATCCTTATCAGATTCTTCATCATCACCTGTCTTCTTTATCTTTACAAACCGTGGATTCCCGCGTTTGTCAAAGACTTTCTTCAACCGTGGAGGAGGAGGATTATCATCATCAGAGGATGAACCATCACCATCAGGACCTCCTTCCTCTTCAGAAGATGAACTGCTTTCATCTATTAAGTTCCTCGCCTCATCGATCTTGCCTTTACCCTTGTCAGTCGCCACAGAAGCAGACTGACCAGCTACATCACCAGTACCACCAGAACTACCACCCGTTTCAACTGCTACACCACCACCACCAATACCAGCACCAGGATCTATAGACACATCCTGAATCTCTTCAGCAGCAACGTTTATATCAACTTCAGCATGTGCTGCAGCAGCAGAACTACCAGCAGACCTTCTAGTTGCCTTGATTCCATGTTTAGCTGTGAGTTGTTCATCAGCCATAGCAATTAAAGCTGGTTCTTCATTATCAGACACACTTCCTTCACGACGCCATCTGTGATTCTGTGGAGCCTCATAGTCAGGAGCATTTAGATGACCAATCAGTTTCCTATTCGGATCCGTTCCCTTGTAAACCCCCATAGACTTGACGATTAGCAGTGTGCGTTCGTTCATCGGATTCACAGGAAACACATCTGCCTCAGCTTTAGCAAGATCAGGAATCTGATCATCTATCATCATTTGCAGAAACCGAGGATATAACCAAAACTTGGTGTTAGTTCGCTGTGTATCTGACGGAAGTGGCCTCCGAGTGTTCTCCTTCAGATTATTGAAGATATACCGAGAAATGTTGAACGGCTTGTTCAGAATCAGCGCCGTAAACAATCCCGTCAAATCAATAGGAGACAAATCATACCCAGAGCGCTTGTTGCTTAGGCAATGAATGAGAATGTGCAGAAGAAACTTATATCGAAGAGGCAGAAACTTCTTGTTGATTTGATTGGTAAGAACGTTCTCGCTGTACTTAATCCTTAACAATAACCCTCGCTGACACTGTAGCTCTATAGACGTTGGGTCTTCAGATTTATCACCAAGCTGCAAACGTTGTCTGATAGAGTTTTCAGTAATGACCACGGGCTTTTCAGCGACTACTGCCCTGATTACTTCCTGATTATCCATCGTTTCAACTACAGCTGTATTCCAGAATGCCTTGATGTATGACTGATAGGCGACATGCTGAGTTGTGATAGCGTAGTTGATTCGCGACCGATGTAGATACTCCATGATTCCATCAAACTCTGCACTGACACTTCCTTCAGGTTGTAAATACGCCACCATGTTATGTCTAGATTCAGACATAGCTTCCAGCTCTGATTTCACCTTCTTTGTTGGCTTTGCCCGCTCCTTTTTAACCTTTGGTGCCATCTCTGTGCATCAAAAACGACACGTAATAAGAACAGGTCAAACAGTCAACATTGAGTTTCACACTTAGAAAAATTTTCAATTTCTTGAAAATTTCCTAAGTGTTGAAGCTATCGAAGGATACACTGTATCCATCGAAGGATGAAATGTGGCACGAAGGATGAAGGTCTGATCGAAAGATGTCGAAAGATGTCACTTTTCTTGAAGGTTACAGCCTTATCGAAAGATCATCTTTCGGAAGATCAAGAATTTGAAAGATGTCTTGATCCTTCGAAGGATTGATCAATCGAAAGATGATCCTTCGAGATGTCTAACATATTTCGAGATATCTAATATCTTTCGAGACTCACCTCGAAGGATGTTTTTCAACACATCTATCGAGGTGATGACTCATCATCATCCTTCGTTCCGGCACTGTTCATCGGCGTATTTCCGGTGAGTTTTATGTTGAATTCCGGTGAGTTTTAATTGAAATTTCGATGATTTGGTTTACGTTTTGTTCAAATGTGTTCTGTGTCATCAATAACAACATCATCCACTATTTCAAAACATCAATGATTTGACCAAAACCGGATCTGAACACACACATACATCAGATTTTAACATAAACCCTAACCAATCCCCTGTTTAACCCAGCAAAAACACCTCTGATTTATCCAACCCAAACATCTGATATCAAGAACCAAAATGAACACACTGATGAACCGAACAAATCAACACTATCATAACAACATCTGCACATCATTATTAACACTTATCATTCATCATTTTCTTAAACTAAGAAAAAAAACAAAAAAACAAGAACACAAAGATAAGATAACATGATCAATGATGATTAATGAGCCAGTGCATGTTAAAACGATGATGATTATCCTACCGAGTGTTGTGAGTGAATCCTGATACTTTTTAACAATTTTGAAAATTTGGGCAGAGTTTCGAGAGGGATGAGAGGTTTTTGAGATGAAAATTTGAAACTGATAATGATGAATGATGAAGATGATGCTTTATATACCTTGACCTCGAAAGTCCAACCGCCTCGAAGAACTCAAACCATTCGAAAGATGAAACAGTGGTCTCGAAGGATAACTTCTGGTTCGAAGGATCCATATAAGGTTCGAAAGATCCAGATATTTAAAGGATCTGGATCGAAAGATACCAGATATTTATGGATCCTTCGAAAGATATGCTTCGATCTAAAACCATCTTTCAAGTGGTCTGGTCAAATCGAAGGATCACTTGGTCAAATCCTTCGTTGACCAAGGTATCTTTCGACTAAAACCATTGACTTTCATTGACTTTCTTGACTATCTGATCTTTCGAGGGCCATTGCTTCCTCGAAGGATCAGATTTCCCACCAACACTTTGGATTTTTGGGAATTTTCAATTTCCACACTTCAAATTTTGGAGATTTTTCAGGAATGACCATTTTGAAAAGTTGTCCGTTATGAAGTTCTGCAAGGTTAATTTTATGAAGTATCTCGGCTTGTCAGGTATCGGATCGAGCACCAACATCAGTTAATCAAAAATAATGTTTGAATTGAAAATCTTTTTGGATTTTGTGGTTTGATAAAATAAAAGGTAACAATTTTAAAATCCTTTGAATGTTATCAAACGACATCACCGCTAATGTCGTGCTGATATGCACCAAACGACAAAAACTGTTTAAAATAAAGCAGTAAATAAATATATACAAACACAACAATATTTTTGCGAGTTTCTGGCGAAGAGAATCATATCAGCTTGCGGTCTTTTGTCAAAACACACTTCCTTTTAAAATTCTTTTACATAAGCGGATAAGTATTCTACCACAATTACCGATATTGTTGTCCACTTAAACTCAACGATCAGGTGTAATCATAATACAATGAGATACGTTTAAGGTATGATTTATACTTACCGACCGGTGTTCATCCACTCACGACACATTCCCGTATCAAGGTATGCACGAGAATTCATCATACTGGGGAGTATACCGTTTATCATCCGTTTTTGACGTATATATATACAATGTGAACAAGTCACTTATTTGAATTTGAAAACAAGCCCTATGTGATAGAATCACTTATTGATGAGGAACTTGATTTTCGATGCATGAGGGCACAGGAGCAAGTCCGTGAACAGGTCAGTACTTCCGTACAGCAGAGAGACGAACTTGACTCCCGGATAAATGTGATATTTTATCACTTATTTTGATGGACATGTGATTGTTTATCACTTATTGAGGTCGAATGCAGTATGAGATATGTACACGTATGTATGGTATCATGGAAGAACTTAGACTTTGTCTTTTATAGAAACAACCATGATACCCAGATGATAAACAGCATAAACCCCGAATATCTCAGAACCTCGGCAATCTATCAAACGAAATTTCGGTACCAAGACCATATGCCAATGAACGGTTCCCACGCGGTTTTCAGTCTGTTATGTTTATATCTCCTGCATATTTTAAAATGATCGTGAGTCTACCGGTACATCATTAGTAGAGCTACTTATCATTTTCTTTTTCTTTTGATTTCTGGAAACATGTTTCAACCGACCTCTGATGTAATATCACTTTCTCTTATATTGCCAAGAAACTCATTTTTGTTTTTCTATATTTTTTTTTTGTTTTTCTGAATTTTCTCCCCCTTAAATGCAGAAAGTAAATAAATTAAAGACATATTTTTGTATTTTTGTGGTTTTACAATGTTTTTGTATTTTTCTTGAAACTTTCTCCCCCTAAAATTCAAAAATAAAGTGAAGTAAAAATATTTTTGGATTTTTGGTTTTTAGAAAAATATTTACAAAAACGATTTCCTGATGTCGGTTACTCTTGCTTCACCTTAATGCCGTTTACCAAAAGTAAATAATCAAATCTTGATTTATCAAATGCTTTGGTAAAAAGGTCGGCACGTTGGTGGTCGGTATGAATATGAACCACATCGATAAGTCTCTTTTCAAAGCAATCACGTATGAAGTGATATTTAATATCGATGTGCTTCGTTTTCGAGTGCTGTACAGGATTTCTAGTGATCTGTAAGGCAGCCTCATTATCAACATAAATAGGAGTAGTTAGGAATTCAAAACCGTAGTCCCGCATCTGTTGTTGGATCCATAGAACCTGGGAGCAGCAACTAGACGCAGCAATGTATTCTGCTTCACATGTAGACGTAGCCACACATGTCTGCTTCTTGCATTGCCAAGTGACTAGGCGATTGCCTAAGAACTGACATCCTGCTGTAGTTGATTTTCCATCTTTCTTGCAGCCGCCGAAATCAGAATCACTGAAAGCTTTAAGATCGAAGTTATCATCCTTAGGGTACCATAACCCGGTGTCAGGGTAAGTCTTCAGATAACGAAAGATCCTCTTGACAGCAGCGTAGTGAGAGACCTTCGGATTCGCTTGATACCTAGCGAGAAGACAAGTTGGATACATGATGTCGGGTCTTGATGCGGTGAGGTACATTAAAGATCCAATCATAGCACGATAGAGCGAAGAATCCACAGCATCTCCTTCGTCATCCGGAGTAATTCCATGATTCTGAGGAAGAGGAGTAGAAATTGGCTTAGAATCAGACATCTGGAACCGGCTCAAGATGTCCCCGACGTACTTGGTTTGATGAATAAAAATTCCAGATTCGGATTGATTTACTTGCAAACCCAAGAAAAACGTCATTTCACCCATCGCACTCATCTCGAATCGATCTTGCATCACCTTTTCAAATTCTTTACACAACTTATCATCGGTAGAACCAAAGATAATGTCGTCGACATACACTTGTACCAACAGAAGATCTTCACCATTCTCTTTGATAAAGAGGGTACAGTCGATCAAACCTCGTCTAAAACCATTGCTGAGCAGATAGGTAGACAACGTTTCATACCAAGCCCGAGGTGCTTAATGAAGACCATATAACGCCTTGTTTAGAAGTAAAACCCTGTCAGGATGTAATGGATCTTCAAACCCCGGTGGTTGCTCGACATATACTTCCTCCTCGACTACTCCGTGTAGAAAAGCACTTTTGACATCCATCTGGTACACCTTAAATTTCTTGAAAGATGCATAGGCTAGAAAGATTCTAATAGCCTCCAGACGAGCAACAGGAGCATACACTTCATTGTAGTCAATGCCTTCAATCTGACTAAAGCCTTGAACCACTAACCTTGCCTTGTTTCGGACAACAATCCCACGGTCGTCCTTTTTGCACTTGAACACCCAGCGAGTTCCGATCTTTTTGTAGTTATCGGGCCTATCAACCAATTTCCATACGCCCAATTTCTCAAACTGCTGAAGTTCTTCTTGCATTGCTTCCACCCAGGAATCATCCTTCAATGCCTCTTTCCAAGATTTAGGTTCTTCTTGGCTAACGTAGCAGGCAAAGGACCACTGATTCTGTTGTCCCGATTCTCGTATCTCAGCATACAAGCCAGCATTTTCGTTGTTTCTGATTTGATTTCTTGTCCTTACACCACTGAGAACATCACCTATTATATTCTGCTGAGGATGAATGTTATGAATTCGGGTTTCAGTAACTTGAGGAACTTCAACATTTGACCTCAAGTTAGTGATATTTAAATTCCCGATATCATTCTGAAGCTGGTGAGTTGTAGAAGATGATGCATTTTCTTCTTGGATAATTGGCGCAGACACTGGATCCGTTGCTTCTGAAGTACCTTGAACCGGACGCAGTGCTTCACCATCATTTGCATCAACATACTCCTCATCTTCCGATGACAAATTGTAATCGACAGCATCATTAAACACCTCATTTGAAACGAGATTGTTGACAGAAGAAGATGCTTGTGAGTCAACAATGATTGGACGAGCTAACTGAGAGCCAGTCGCATTCTCGCTTTCAGACAACATTTGAGCAATTGCATTATCATCATCAAATGTAGGCAGATTGAATGAGTCGAAAAGACCATCATAATCGAACATCCATGGTTCACCAGAAGGCTTCGGAGGATTAGAATATCTTTGGACTCTTACTTCACCCCATTCTTCAATCCTTTTGGTAGTCAGGTTCCATACTCGCAGATTAGGAGTAGCATACCCAAGGAAATAACCTTCGATAGCTTTGGCACCAAACTTCCCGTCAGGCTCAATCATGGTACATGGTGCACCAAAAGGTTCTAGATATTCCAAGTCAGGAGTCTTCTTGTGTAGGAGTTCGAAGCACGTTTTTCCATGTCTTTTCACTGTGAGAACCCTGTTTAACGTGTAGCAAGCCGAGGCAACAGCTTCAGTCCAGAATCGAACTGGAAGCTGAGACTCAACCAACATGGTTCTTGCAGTCTCTATTAAGGTTCTGTTCTTTCTTTCAGCGACTCCATTTTGTTGTGGAGTGTACCGAGAGCTGTATTCATGAAGGATTCCTTTTGTAGTGCAAAACTCATCCATAACCCTGTTTTTGAACTCGGTACCGTTGTCGCTTCGAATTCGCCTCACCTTTAGAATATACAGATTTTCCAACAGGGTGATCAAATTCTTCAGAATTTCTGGAGTCTCGCTCTTGTGGACCATGAAGTCAACCCATGAAAATCTTGAGTAGTCATCAGTAACTACCAAGCAGAAAACTTCTCCGTGCACACTCTTGTGTTTGACTGGGCCGAAAAGATCCATATGCAAACGCTCGAGTGGCATGTTGACAGTGTTAACCTTCTTCAATGGATGAGATTTCTTGGTCTGCTTTCCCTTTTGACACGGCACACAGACATCTTGAAGTTGAAAGTGTTTCACATTGACACCTCTCACCAAATTGTTTTTGACAAGGTGATTCATTTTTCTGAGGTGAATATGACCCATTCGTCTGTGCCAAGAGATTGTCTCCTTTTCAGTGGCCTTTGAAACAAAGCAAGTAACTTGTTTGGAATTTGTTACTGCTTGGCTCATGTCAAGGACATACAAATCATTCACCCTTGGAGCTGATAAGAGAATCCATTCTGGGGGGATCTTGAAACCTGGCTTCAGCACATAACAACCGGCATCATCAAAATGCACGGTGAACTTCTTGTCGCAAATTTGAGAAACACTCAGGAGATTGTGATCCAACTGTTGCACATAGTTGATCTTGTCGAAACTCACAATCCCATTAGAGATCATTCCCTCGCCGGTGATATAACCTCCCTTATCTCCCGCAAACGCAACATATCCTCCTCTTATACTTCGCACATCGAAAAGAAGACGATAGTCGCCAGTCATGTGCCTGGAAGCCCCACTATCAACAATCCAATGACTATTAATAGTTCCTCCTGGAGCCGCCTGCACATGCAATTAACACATCAGTTTGAGAGGGGGACCCAAGCCTTTGTTGACTTGGGTCGTCCTTGATCATCAAGGAAAGTGATCTCAATCACTTGATGATTAGGAAATAAAACTTCTGGTGCTCCCCCTGACTTAATTACCTGTTTTTGTTTCCAAGCTTGTTTTTGTTTACCAGTATTTGAATTAATTGTTTTTGTATTTACTGGTTTTGCATTTGTAGGTTTAGCTTGAACAGGTTTCTCATTCTTGACCTCCGATTTTAAGGCCTTCTCAATTACCTTTTTGTTCTTTTGTTTTTCTTTCTTTTTCCTTTCTTTCAAAACGCGTGGGTCTTGTTTCGGGAAAACAGACTGTTTTTGGTAATTGGTTTCTTGGGGAGCACTTGTTTTTCCCTTCAATTTTTGCAAGTATGGGCAGTATCTTACAATGTGCCCAATTGTTCCACATTCAAAACACATTCTCCGCTCTACAAACCTCGGAGAAACGTGTTGATTACCAGACGAAGAACCAGACACTGAAGTTTGTGATCTGGATGTGCTTGGACCTAAGTCACATCCGTTTGTGTGTTGGGTATAATTGTTTTGCTCATTTCGTTTCAAAATTCTAACTTGTTTTACAAATTCATTGTTAGATTTGTTTTGAAATGTTTCAAGTTTGTCCGTACCCGTTGATTCAACAAACTTCACTATCGGTTTTTGTTTCTTAACAGGGGCTTTCCTGTTTTGCACCTTTTGAACCTTAGATTGTTCAACCTTAGATTGTGGAACTTTAGGTTGTGCAACCTTAGGTTGTGGAGCCTTAGACTGTTCAACTTTAGGTTGTTGAACCCTTGGTTGTTCAGTCTTAGGCGACTGAGCTTTTGGTGCTTGAACATTCTTGTTCTGAGCCCTCTTATCCTGCACCTGGCTCTTGCCTTTTCCAGAATTCACTTGTTGTTTTCGCTCAACTGACAGTTTTTGGTTCCCATGTTGTTTTCTAATTTGTTCACGTGGAACTGGTTCACATTGAGTGACAGTGACTTTGTTACCTTTGTTTCCCAAAAACTTATCAGTTCGTCCTTCAAAAATTTTCTCAATTAAATCTTGATTTACATTTTTGATTGGAAAATCTCTGTCAGAATAAATTTTGCTGTCTCCCTTGAGCGTATACAACAAGTTATTCGTTTCACTGCTAGGTACACTGGGCTTCATTGCCTTTGGTGTTTCAGCCTTACTCGGTTTCACTGGTGGATCACACAAGATGTGATTCTCAATTGGAATGTCTGGTGCAACCGAGTTAGACTGTGGCTTCACAATTTCTTCAGATTCATCGTCTGAAGAGTCAGCATCCTCAATGATGGGAGGACTCTGTTCCTTTTCACACGATGAATTTTCCACATTCTCAGAAGCTGATTGTTCCGAGGAAGATGTACCAGTTTTGAACCCGAGGCCTGCAGCAAAGTCATCTCGCGCAAGTGGCACAGTAGGTTCAAAACGGGGCATATCCTCGTCATCAGGCAATTTTGAATAATTGTGACTCATTGGGGGAGGACATTTTTTGTATCCAATACACTTGACGTCCCCCTTTTTCTTTTGAGCATTGATGATGTGATCCAAAACAAAGCAGGAATTGGAATAACTGTCCAATTTCTGCTTGATTGCATCACACTCGCATCGAGCTGTAGCTAACTCCACCATTTGTTTCTCAATTGTGTCAATTAAATTATTATTAGCATGTTGTTTTCTCAAAACAGCCTTTTGTAATTCAGAAACATCATGTTTTAATGACTTAATTGTTTCTTTAAATTCTTTTTCATTTTTGGTTAAAAAGAAGTTAGCTTCAGATGCTTTAGCAAGATCAACAATCAATTCTTGATTGTGTTTTTGTGTGATTTCAAACAGACTTTCCTTTTCTGCATATTCTACACATTTAGCACATTCAACAGCAGCAGAAACAGAGTCAGGTTTAGAATCACATACCTGTGAGGTTTGTCCTTCAACATGAGCCATGAAGGCTGTATGAAAAGAAAAAGATCCATCTTCAGAGAAAAATTGAGAAAGCTTCTCAGAAGTTCCAGCAGCTTTCTGGCAAAGAATAGATCTTCTCTTGCATAATGCTTCAGCATCAGCCAATAGCTCATCAACCTCCAGATCTAAAGCATCACTTGATATATCACCAGCATCAAGTGATTCCCCATCGGTACTTCCACTATAACCCGAGCTATCTTCATCTTCTGAAGATTCACCTGCAGACACGGGTTCTTCAACCTTTTCAACCACCTTAGCATAACATGCTGTTCCACCATTTCCTCCTTCTCCAAGCTGAACACTCCAGTTACAAATCTCATCAGCTTGAACAACTAATCCTCTGTGGGGATTAGAGTTTGAGGATCCAGAAGTATTTCCTCCCACGGGAACTATTTGTCTGTCAGAATTGTTCTGTTGTTGTTGAGGCTGTCTTTGATTCCTGAAAGGATTCTGATTGCCTTGCTTGGGTGGCTTCTGACATTCCCGTTTGAAATGACCTTTTTCACCACAGTTGAAGCAGGTGACAGCATTTTTATCAAAACCATACTTGGTGTTGTTATTGCTTTCCAAGCTGGTTCTCCCCGTTCTCTCCATAAACTCTTTAGCTCTACGGATAGCACTAGCAAGAGCCCACTTTATATCCATCATCTCAAACTCTTCTTTATCAACCTGCTGATAATCTTCGTTGGTTAGGTTGATATTTCCAATCTGACCCGCAACCAACCCACAGTAGGCGCTAACCAAGGTGTTCAACATCTCCATATGTTCCTTGGCTATCTCAACACTGACTTTTGAAAAATTGGAAGTATCCAATCTGACAGTGTTCGGATTGGAAGTAGCTTGAAAGCTTGAAGAACTTCCATAAAATCCCTGCTGTTGTGGTTGTTGCTGTTGAGCTCTGTTAGGATCCAAGAAAGGCGGTGGAGTGAATTGTTGAGCTGTCTGCTGTTGTTGTTGTTGAGAGGAAGAATCTGGTCTTGAATACATCATTGTGTATGCTGAAGGATCAAATTGATTTGCTGTTGGAGGTCCGGTGTTGGAGATGAACGCTGTTTGAAGCTTAGCATGCTGAGAAGCTGGCTTTTCTCCAGTAATACCACCTGCAATCCCAAAATACATCTCGGGATTCTGAGGAGTGATTGTTCTTTTCGCCTTGAGCTTTTCTTCAACATCTTTGTTTTCCAATTTCTGTATTTGCTCATAAATGGTAATTGTATCCAGAACACCGTTTTCCTTGAGAATCTCAAGATAACTGCTCCACTTTGCTGGTAAGGCATCAGCAAATCTCCTCACCATATCTTGTGGAGTGGCAGAGACTTTGAAGGCAAACATTTCACTCAACAAATGGTGATATCTTGTAGACAATTCTGATAGACCTTCATTCTCCATGCACGTAAAACCTTCAAACTCTTTCTTTAGCAGCTCCTGCTTGATCTTCCTTGATTGAGCATTTCCTTCACACCTTAACGTGAGCATATCCCACAAACTTTTGGTAGTCGTACAGTAGACGAATTGGTGGTATATATCTCTGTGAAGAGCCTGCGTGAGAATCATAAATGCTTTCTTTTCCAATTCAAACTTCTTCTTATCTTCGTCAGACAGTGTGCTGTAAGTTTCTGGATTTGATCCTGCAACTTCCAACTCATTTTCAAACGAAGTGAAGAAACACATCCATAAGTCTTGACCTTGCCCCTGAACATAAGTTCTCAACCTTTCTTTCCACCATCCCCAATCATTGATGTGATTAAGCTTTGGCGGTTTCGTGCTTGTACCAGTTTCACTATCGTTCTGCATCATTGCTTGAATGCTGTTGCTTTGATTAGTGACCAATGCCCATTGATTTGCCGTTATCATTGCAGCTTGAGTTGGGGCAATAGCCTGCATCCATGCAGTTTTGTTGAACTCTGGCGCAGATTGCGTGGTTGATGATTGCGTAGATGATGACTGTGGAGTCAAAGTTGTTGTAGTCCACGCAGAAGGATCCCATTGACCGTTTGTTCCCATTTTATAATTAATATATTAGGTGAAAATAAATTTAGAAAATTGATTTTCACAAACTATATTAAAACTTGAAAAATGACAACAGCCGAAGGATAAGGATCGAAAGACCTGAAATCACAAACTGTTAAATTCAAACAGATAAGACTCGAAAGATGGACGAAAGATGACACTTGTTCGAAGGATCAACAGTGTTCGAAGGATCACTGTTGAGATTCGAACAATAACCTCGAAAGATAACCTCGAAAGATAACTTTGAAAGATTCACCTATACGAAGGATCCTTATCTTTCGAAATGAACAGTAACTCGAAGGATGTATCTTTCGAAAAAATTCCTTGACTCGAAGGATAACTCACTGACTTCGAAGGATGTTCGAAGGATGGCTATCTTTCGACTCTCCTTGATCGAAGGATGATCTTTCGAGCTCGTAAGGTATCTTTCGATGGTCTGACACAATGACAGAAAGTACGACAGGTTGGTGAAAAGGTGATGTGGTAGGTGACCAACTTTCGGCAAAGGAGTATGATCTGACAACAACTTTTCACCAAAGTCAGATTTGACTTTGAAAATAATGCCCAAAAAGGAAGCTTCTTATCCACACCAAGCAACCGGATTTTTGACCGGAATATTGGCCGGAAAACACAAACCTTTAAGGACAAGATTTTAAAGTTACCCAAACCTTCCCGTAACACACCCGGTTAGATTAGAACACGTTTTTATGGTTAAAAATGCAGAAAACACAGTAAAAACGGGTGCTAAACCAAGAAACTTTTTGTCCAAACACAACCAAAGTCTTGCACAAAACCCGGTTTTAACAAGGAAAAGAGCCACGGCTCTGATACCACTTGTAGGTCCCTCGGAGGTTGAGGTTTAACCTATTCCTTGTTATGTTTAACCCACTAGCGAGTGCGGAATCCAAGCTAGCAAGCAAACCGTAGTTTAGATGAAAGTAAAGCAACAAGAGAAAGAGTAGACAAGCAAAGTATCAAAGTTTTCTCTTGTATTTCAGTGGACACGGTTACAGACCTTGACCAAACTGAAAATACTCTCTTACAGGACTTGGGTTCACACACAAAAGCTCTCAACCCTTTTAACAAAACTTACACAGAACTGCCATTTGAAGTGAACCCTCATGGATATATATATACCCATATTAGACAGACATGCACGAAGGATAGGTATTCTGGTCGAAGGATCATCTATCGACCAGAAGTACCTTCGAAAGATATAGAAGGATCTCAACATACCTCGAAGGATGGTATATCCTTCGAGGTCCATCAATATCCATCGAACCATCATCTTTCGAGGTCATCGAAGGATACAATCTATCCTTCGATGACATCCTTCGAAGCATCTAATCTTTCAAACACTAAGTGTTGATGTTTGGCCAAGTCAAACCAGGAGGATGGTTGACTTGGTCAAACACGCATTCCAACACATATACAAACATACAAAGACGTAAACACAACAGACAAAAGACATCGTTTTATACATTACAAAATACAGACAAAGTACAGACACAAAGTGCACCAACAAAAAACTTTTTCATTTTTTTTATTTACTTGTCTTAGTTTAAGTTGGGAATAACAAGTTCTAAAAAGGTTATATTTTTACAAGTTTACAACCGATAGCGTCTTGATAAAAAAAGAACCAACATAAGAAAATTATGAAACGGTATAACAAGTCTAGTTAAAAATTCGATTATATATGCTTGGTTACATTAAAAACCCATTCCCACAATAGTGAGTTTTGAGCCTTTATTGAGCACAAAAATACACATATTTAGATTAAATGCTCATTTTTCGTTTCTTGTGTGAATAGCCGCTCGGTTCTTACAATCTAGAACTTGCCACGACGATACATTCCCGGTCCTTACCAACTTAAACCCAGGTAAGTAAATGATGGAGGCATTAGGACTAACCATTTTTCCTTTCAAAACCATTATTTTTCAATTTTTTTTACCTACCCAAAATCCCCCTAGATAGCCCCTTTGAGCCTAAACCTTTCATTTCATTACCCCAAAACCCTTTTTACCCACCAAAAACCTTTTTATTTTATTTTTTTTATTTTAGTAACAAGTTCGCTTTTTCGTAAACTCACCTTTTTATGTGACGATCAAAAAAAAAAAAAAAACAACAATGATGAAGTCAAAAACAAACAAAAGCTATAAAAGCTTGTTTGGAGAAATACTTCAAAATAAAAAGTCACTAAAAACAAGGTACTTCACGAAAACCGACGCTTGTTACGATTTTCGCCCTTTTTACTAACCACTAACCAACCACCCACCTTTAAACCCAAGCCTTCACCCAAAAAGTCCTCTTGATATTTACAAAGGTAAAAAGTTAAAAAGGAGGAGGATTGATTGCTTGGCAAGCCTATGGAAGACATGAGTTCCGTGCCGCTCTCGAGTGATTCACTAAAAATATACACCTTCGGCCGAGTGTTGAGTGATCTCCCGTGAGGTATGTGAACTTGTATATAAATGGAATTTTAATAAGGCATGCTATGCCCAAATAAGTAATTCATCTTATGAAACGTTCAAAATAAATCATAACGAATAGGATTGTAAATAAATAAAAATAAAACCTATAAAAACCTTGGATTCCCGACACTCTAGGACAAGCTAAAAAACTTCTCTTCTACCTATTCCATTTGGGAGTGTAAGCCACATTTAAAGAGTTTTGCTTGAGGACAAGCAAAAGTTCAAGTGTGGGGGTATTTGATGTGTGTAAAATGCAACATATAAATCACATCAATTAAGGCATAAAACTAACCCTTTTTAAGTACTAATGTTGGAAAAAGAGTGTTTTTGTCTTCCTTTTGTATTTTCAGGATGAAATGAGCTCAAAATCACAAAAGAAGCAAAAAGACAACTAATTCTACCATAAAATACAAGAAAAGGAACAAAAGTGGACTGCCCGGACCCTCAACGGCACCTCCCAAGGCAAAGGAGAAGAAACAGAGTCTGAACACGCCCCGTGTCCAGCGAACACGGGGGCGTGCCCAGGAAGCAGTAGAAAAGACAAACCAGTAGAAGCTTCCATTGCCCACCACGGGGCCGTGTCCAGCGAGCACGGGGGCGTGGTGAAAGTACAGCAGGCGCATTAATTGTAATTCGCAATTACAATTAATGAAGTGAGAGAATGTCAGACGGGCACGGGGCCGTGTCCAGCGGACACGGGGCCGTGTCCAGCCTTCTGTTCAGCCTATAAATAGAGGAGCTTGGCTTCATTCTCTCTCATCCCTTGGCACACCACCTCTCTCACACTTCATCCACCACCCACCACCACCATAACACCATCATCCACCACCATCATCCATTGTCCATCGTAGAGTGTGTGAGTCGTCTCGGGATCCAAGATTGATCGTAAGAGTTCTTGACAATCAAGGCCATGTTTGCCTAAGTCTCTTACATCACTTGGTGAAGACAAGTGTTTAGTATAATACTTTTTATTTTTAATCTTTTGCACTTTTTATTTGGTTTTGTATTAATGACTTTAATAACTAGTTACTTATGTTGAAGGTGATCTTTCCTTATCGTTTGTCCGTGGTGTCTTGGCATTATTTTACTGTCTATATAAAATAAAAGATTTTCACCATTCATATCTCCACGGTCTATATGGAGGTATGTTGGCTACCTGGTCGGGGGTTAAGGGAACGGTTTGGTAAGGGTCTTGCCCTTGTTCAGCGTTTAGAGGTCCTGCTTGGGACCTGGGTCAAATTTAGTAGGATGTCCTTCAATGCCCATAGGTATTGGATGGCGGGGATCCAAACTCTTTGACCCCCTCATAAGTTAACTACTATTAATACTATAACCCGGCTATTTAGGACTGTATCCCTGCTGACTCAGACTACTTAGCCGAGGGTAACGTCACCGCCAAAAGCGGGGCCTACAACAATTTGCATTAATAACTTAATTCATTATCTTTCAATAATCCGACCTTTTAGGATTGTATCCTTGCTGACTCAAACTACTGGGTTGAGGGTAACGTCGCCTTCAAAAGAGGGGCCTACTACAATAACTAAGATAATCTCTTAAACAAGTGCAAAAGTGCGAAAATAATCAAAGGTTATACTAATACACGTGTCGGATCCAAGTGATTCATCTTGTCTATCTGTTTTTATTTTATTTTTATTTTTCAGCATTTAGTTAGTTTTTATTTTTCTTAGTTTAAACATTTTTCTCACTTTTTGATTTGGTTAGACGTTGAGGATAAACCGGTATTAAAAGCTCTTGTGTCCTTGGACGACCTCGGTATCTTACCAACACTATACTACGTCCACGATGGGTGCACTTGCCCATATGTGTGTTTAGTGTTAGTAAATATCGTGTTTTATAAATTTAAAACTTGGCTAAAAGTGTAAAAAGGGGCTTAAATACTCATCAAAATTATATTACACTTCACGCACATCAGGCACATAGTCACCTCATGGTCCATTCAGCGGACTCAGGAGTGTGGGGCTCGCTACACCCAAATAGATCTATCACTCATGTCCCTAGGTCCTACAATGAGGATTAATGGCCTTAAGTTCTACCTACCCACTCACATGATCTAAGTAGTATAAACCCTCCTTAAGCTAATCATACCATGTAAGTAAATGTTTGTAATAATTGTCGCATGTATTTCACCCCCGAAGTATAAAACTGGAAACAGTAAAGAGAAAGGGGGACATAAACTCACAGTATTGCGTCTTTTGTATGTGTAACCCAAGTCCCTTCAGCCAACACGACTACCTACAGTGTACTAACGTCTATTAGACGAACGGGTCGTGCCTTGTTTCAGTATTTGTGTCTTTGGGTTACGTTTCTGTTATTATTAGTTATAATAATTATACTTAGTTTGGAATAATTGTTTATGCAGTATCTCTGTATTAATACTTCTCAAGTATTTTAACTTTGTATTTCCTTCCCAAGGATGGGGGTATCTTATACATGTGTTTTCCTTTTTTGTATTTGTATAACTCGCCAAGTAATGGCGTCGTATTTCTGTGTATTGTTTTAAATAAAAATATGTTAATATATTCCCAACATATTTTTCCCAAACCATGTATTTCAAGTCTCACTTAAATATATTTAAATCATTTGTCTAAAACATCTTAATTCTCAAAATATATATATTTTTCCCAAAAATATTATATTTTACTTCATAAATTTTCCAAAATAATATTCTACCAAAAATATACGTATAAGAGTATTCTTCCGAAATACCACGTAAGTTACGTTTTAGTGTTTCGTATTATAACAATACTTGTGTAACTTATATTATTTATTTTGCGAAAGCTTCGGTATTATTTTTGGGGTCGTAATCTCGTGATACCATAAGTTATATTATTTTTACCCTAAAAATAATATAACTAGTTTGCAAAACAAGCAAATATTCACACAAGAGTTTTAGTATAAAATACATATTCTAAATATATTTTTATTAAGTTTTATTTACGAAAATCAACCTCCGAGACTTTGTATTTCGTAACAAAATTTTTGGCGAAGTTTACATTTGAAACACAAGTTACAAATATACTTGTATCTCTTGTTTAGAAAAATATTCTCTAAGTGTTGATATTTTAGAAAAATTTCGCCAGAGTTTCCTTTGTAAATGGAGGTGTCCATGCTTACTAGCATATCATTTTCTTTTGTAAAATCAATCAAACAATTAACAATCAACACTATACAATCTTTAATCACTAATCTTGACAAACATAAGCCTAAACCATAAACTCATGAACTTGAAAGTTTGTAAAAATATGTAGTAAGTTACTAACATGCTTAGTAGGTCTTGTTATCTTTAAAAATAAGATTAGTTTCTTAAAAACTTAATTTTTAAAGAATATGCATTTTCACAACTTCTAGTCATGATTTCCAAAAATATTTCTTTGTGGAATTTTCTTGTTACACAAGTGTTCATACACTTGTTTATCTTCTAAAAATGTTTTTAGTTCATATAAGATCCGGATTTTAACAAAACTAGTATTCCTCCCTTGGTTCTTTCGAAAACCCACTCATAGATCTTTAGATCTACAAGTTTATAACTTTATTTTTCAAGAAAACTTGTATTTATTCAAGTTCAAGGTTCATGTATGGATGGTTTCATCATCCTTCATATCTCTAACATTTACATCTTGCTAGTTCATGTTCTTAAACATCATCTAGCAAGTTTAGATGATGAACCATCTTACTTTTACTAACAAACATCATCCAATAATCATAACAACACAAGAACAACATGATTTCAACTTCATTCTAACACTACTTCATCTTTTATCCATTCTTTATCCTTTATGTTCATAGACTTTGATTATGTTCTTTGGGGTTTCTTAATATTTATCATTCTTTCAACTATTAACCACCAAAAATAAGAACAAGATGATGATTTAAAGCACTTACTACTAGCACAAGCCTAGGGAAGTTTCAAAGCGTAAAAGTGGTGGACAAAAGAAAACAAGAGCGGTCCTTGAGCTTCCGAGTGCACCAAGCTTACTTGTTAGACTTCTTGCACCCTTGGATGTATGTAGAATGCATGAATGGAAGGTTGATGGTGGTGGTATGGTGGATGGAGGTGGCAGCCGAAACAAGGAAGGAGGAGAAGAGTTTGGAGCTTGTTGATGGGTATTTGATGAGAGAAGGTGAAGACCTCATGTGTTTATTTATAAACCAAATTCCATGTTTATCCAACATATAAAATGTTTCTAATTCTCCAACATAACCCATTAAAATAATGAAAAGAATATGGGGGTGTCCCCCACACCTTGTAACCGTCAATTAGGGGGGGGGGGTATGGGGTTGGGTTGTAATGTTATGGTTACAATCAAGTTAAGTTTAAAGTGTTTAGTTAGTATGTTAAGATGTGTTATGTAATATAAGGTGTGTTAGGGTGTTCGGGGACCCTAACTAGCTTAGAAAAGTAAAAACAATGTGTTTGGCAATATTTTTATGTTCCAGGTAAAGTCCGGTTGTTCGGTTTGGTGTTGTCCGTTAAAGTGCTAAATTAACCTTTAAAGTGTCTTTTATATTACTTTTAATGACACATTTAATTCCCAACACTTTGGAAAGTATCTAGGACTATTTTGCCAAGTTTTTGCACATTACTAGCATAGTTAAATGCTGAATTTTGTTTATTAAGTGCAGAATTCTGCATTTAAAGTATGTTTTAGGCACTTCCCGGCACTATATCTATCACCTAGTGACGCAGTTTAATGGTCCTCACTTCCCTACACACTACCCTAGTGTGATAATCTATCCCTGGCTCATACTGGCCTCACTGACATTGTCTGTCTAGGTGCTGGCATTGTCAGCATGTTTTTATGGTTTATCCGCTCACAGTGCTAACTGTGCTTTGTGCATCAAGTTTGTCACTAAAGTTTGTGTATAATAAATGGAGTGATAGTATAAAATGTGATGCACATGTATGTATGTAACAGAAATCAGAAAGCAGTTTAAATGTACGGTTGTAATTAAGCACAGTCACTAAGCATAAATCAATATTAATTAAATGTGCGGATGCATGCAAATTTGGCGGTTGTCACATTCTCCCCCTGTTAAGAAAATTTCATCCTCGAAATTTGTACTACCTTAACTCTTTATGGTTACGTCACACGTGTATGTATATGACTAATACCGAGGTAGATAATCACTAAACTGCATTAAACCCTACTCACCTCAGGTGAGTCTAAGAATATATAACAATCTGAATCCTATGGTTAAAGGTATGTACTTTTGACCTTTGATGTCAAAGGTACAAGTCGTAATTGACGTATAGTCTAGTGTAATCCAGCCAGCAGGGGGTTTCGCAAAGGAGGAGTTTTGGCTAATAAGATTCTCAAACGATCGATCGCGATATGCAAACGAGTTTTCACAAACCATAGCATCCGCTATATGGATTTAAATCAACAATTCAAAAGTAATAGTAAAATGATCTGTCAACTCCCGAATAAATGAATGGTAAGGTTTAGTGAGTTGACATTCTTGAATTGCGAAAGTGCGCCAAATGAAATTCAAGTGAATGTGGTATCTCATTGTAGTTGCATCGGAAATGTTTAAATGACGAGCCAAACGAAAGTATATGCAGTTTTGTGTGAAACGGTTGACCATGATTAGCACAAGCTACAAGTTTGTAATGATACCACGAGGTGTCGTAATGACATAATTTGAGTATAGTGGTGACCGAACAAGTTCACTGTTTTGGAAATCAAATGAAAGTGCACCGAAACAGGTCAGAAGATTTGATTTACACAATGTCATGGGGTTTTCAGTTGAATATGGAACATCAAGGAGTTGTTGTTTTTGATCGAAGGTGAGAAAGTAGTAAGTACCGCAAGGCATTCGACCGATCAAAAGAATCGTTAGGAGGTACACTATGATATGAAATGAATTTATGTACCTTTGCCTCAACACACAACTGTGTTGAGACCGATTTCATCGTGATAAGCAAGACAGATTTAGGGCAAATTATCAAAAAAAAATCAATTAAATCCATCTATGAAGTGAGTAACCAAACAAGCGCAAGCTTCAGTTTTGTGAAAGTATTCCCCACAAGGTGTCGTAACCAACAAATGATTTAGTGAAGTCGTAGACCAAACAAGTCTACTGCGACTCGAAACAAAAGAATCTTTGCCAATATTTTGAATATGATGCCCTCAATACATCATATGACGTCTTAAACTGAATATACGAAATGGATAAGTTCAAGCAATTGAACTTGGTTTTAGCGTAACTTGGCAATAAACGTATGTATCAACCAACGAATTCTTGGCATGGTCGCAAAGATAAACCATGAATGTAACTTAAAATAAATGAAGTTTCAAGAGGGTGTGTCGACTTGATAGCAAAAGAGTCAACAATCACAGTAATGTAGGTCATTCGAATTCACAATTCGGTAATTAGATTTAGCGTCATAACATTTGAACTTAAATGAAGTGTTTGAAACGAAGTGAAGTCGCATGCGTAGCAAATGGTGCATGTGACAAATAAGTTTCCAAGAAAAGGAAAAATGAGTATCTGCTAAAATGAAGAAATGACTAGATATCGAAGCAAATGTGTGTTCGCTCTTAGCAAAGAAAATTAACGTGATGCAACTACCATTAAAGGGGAGTAGAGATGCAAACGTCTACTCGCTAGAAGTAAAAGAAATTCAAGTACTTTTGGATTGGTCAATGGAACTGGCATATATGTCAGGTTAATGGTGTCTGCTTTGAGTTAACGGATGTGGTTCCTAAGTAACGACCTTTGTGAATTTGGACCTGGTTCCCGATGGTCCTAAATACATGTTTCCTAGATTTTCAGAGTTTCGTATTTGGTGTAGAATCGTTCTGTGCATCGTGTAGGAAACGCCATTCTTGTGTACGTTTAAAACAAGTTATTGTCTCACAAATTTCCCCCGGTATACTTTCTTCCTGGATTTACAGCTACTCGATTATCGTTCAGTCGGGAAATACTGGTTGGATCCTCGCAGTTAGTCAAATAAGTAGTTCGTCAATCCTTAGCAAGAGTCGCTGGCTCTTGTTGGCTAGCTCGTCCGGCTCCTGGTAGTTTGATGTTCATTTGAGAGTCATCGCCCTTTCCCTTGACAAGAAGAACTGGGGTAACCCCAAAATGGCAATTTTGGTCTGTTATCTTCCTTCTCTATCCACTACTGAAACTACACTGTCAATCCTTGCATTTCTGAATGTGCAAGTCTCTAGAGTGCATTTACCACAGATGCGGCGTCTGGAATCGAATCGATGCGAAATTCGACAGGTCGCTGAGGAGGTATTTCTGGCAGATCTTCGAGGAAGACCTTAGAATATCTCTTTATCACAGGAATATCTTCATGCTTTGGTTCTTCGACTCCTTTGTCCACGACATGAGTTAAGAAAACAACACATCCTATTCACAAACAACTTTCGTGACTTCAAGCAATTTGTAATTTGTAAAGGCGTACTCTGCTTCACGAGTCGAGATTGTTTCTTCATTCTCCATCCCGGTGCGGATATGCATTTCCTATCGGTCATTTGTCAACCAACCCGTCCAACTACCTTGTTGAAGTCTCCCAATTCACTGGCAGTAGATCAAGCATGAACTCATACTCTCCGGGTCCTATCTTGCCATGTCCCATTTACTTCGTTGGCTTCTACTAGCTTCCCATTAGCTAGTACTTTCGAGTGCGGGTTACCTAACTTACTTACTACTAAACCAAGCATGCTCTCAACCCTAGAGATGCGAAGCTAAAACTTGCAGTAGTATCTAACAACATGGATGTATGACGTACCGATATCCAAGCTTGAATTCCTGGCGTGCTCCCCAAGCTCTGCTACTGAGCTTTTATCCTTGTGCCTGGTTCTTCTTAGGGCAGTATTTTATGAAAAGCTTCTTGCTCCCACAGTTGAGACAACCTTCAGCACGTTTTTGTTTGTCACTCGTCTTGCCTTCGTCGTTGTTGTTGTTTCCTCCGTGATTCTCGCTATCATCTTGACCTTTATTTCCACTTTCAATAACTTGTCTACACGTCTCCTTGGGATGCCCCCTCTTACCACAGTTATCACATTTTCCATATTTACATCGCCCGACATGATAACGTAGACAATTTTCACACTTAGGTAGGATACCCATGTAGTCTTTTCCCTTTCTGGCCTTCTTCTTGTTACTCCCCCTAGTAACCACCTTGAAATTTGTAAGCTTTCTTTTGTTATCCCCAGAAAACCCTACAGGAGTCTCCTTTTTCTCCTTCGCAGTAGAAAATTCTCCTCGTCTAACTGCTTCTTCCGTGAGCGCCACGCTTATATCGATAGCCTCGGTGATCGTTGAAGGTTTAGATGTTGTTAGAGGCTTAGAATCTAAGGTGCCAGTCCCCCAATGAAACGTTCGATCTTCCTAGATTTTGGTTCCACCAAACGTGAAGCAACTTGTGATAATTCGCCAAATCTCTGCACATATTCAGCTATCTTTGGACCTTCCATCTTCAGGTTCCACAATTCAGTTTCCAACTTCTGGACTTCCGCCCTAGAGCAATATCTCTTTTGCAATAGTTCCTTTAGTTCGTCCCACGTCAAAGAATACGCAGTAGTCTCGCCCATTGTCTGAACCTGAAAGTTCCACCATGACAGAGCCCCATCTATTAATAGTCCAGCTACGTACGTGACCTGATGTTCTGGGGCACACTTGCTCAACCGTAAGACGGAATTCGTCTTCTCCACCCAACGCACAAAAGCTAAGGCACCCCCAGTGCCGTCGAATTCACGAGGTTTGTGGTTCAAGAACTGCTTGTAAGTGCAGCCGCTGGGTGGGTTACTTCCTGAGGTACCTCCGTCGTGCTCAGAGCGGAGGGCCTCGAGTTGTGCGATGGCTTGCGAGATGCGTCCTTGTAGTCCCGACTTTGCTGTTGTCGGCAGAGGGTTGTTGGTATCGACGTTCCCTTGCGTCGACATCTTCTGAGAAGAAGATCGGTTAGGTCAGGTCTTATGGTATAGAGGGTGCATACAATTGCTTAGAGATCATATGCACATACACATACTAGGTTATCATACCAACCAATCAAGCAATAGTATAATCATAGTGTAACCAAGCAACTTGGTAATTATATTTATAGCAAGTAAGCACGTAGCATTATAATTATAGTACACATATATAGGTCAATAACGCGCTTAGTGAAGACATAGCGACTGAGCTTTCGTTGGTCATTGGTCACAAAGTATTGTCGCATGCTTAATGATGATTGACTTCTCATTATTCCCTGGCCACAATTGTATCGTCTTCCAAAATGTATC
This sequence comes from Helianthus annuus, assembly GCF_002127325.2. Taxonomy (NCBI): domain Eukaryota; kingdom Viridiplantae; phylum Streptophyta; class Magnoliopsida; order Asterales; family Asteraceae; genus Helianthus; species Helianthus annuus. The sequence goes on from NC_035439.2 coordinate 56,473,657, forward strand.
ATCAGGGACACAGGGCCACCCTACCCTTGTCCATTAACTATATTAATGTATCAAAATTACGTAGTCAGATGTGGTCTTCAAGAGTCTCCACAATATCGGCTTATCATTAACGTCCTACCTAGTGTAATGCAATCCGCATAATCCAGAAACCAACTATACTGGTGACTGAGGTGAAGAAGGAAAGAAAAGTAAACTGTTAACATGCTTGAATTCCTCCTTGAGCTCGTATGTATGTCGAAGTAAGTAACTGATCTGCTGCTCGGCAGTAGAGAATCGAGCATCAAAACCTAGGAAAGGTGTAATAGCAGCAGGTGAGAGCGCAAAGGAATCTTGATGAAAGTATACTGGCAATAGACAGGGTGGAGGACGTGTTGTCAGCCCAAGCTCCAAAAACTCCGCGGCCTTTATCCCCAAACTATAGCTGATGTTACAGGAGCACCCATTCCGCGTGTAGCCTCCCTAATGTGGGGGATGGTAAGGGTCTAAAATTAGTATAGTGTATGATAGGAACCATCGAAATGGCTCGTCCAGCGCGGTAGAGTTGAAAGTAGCGAACGGTGCGGCCTGCGAGGTCGTAGAAACTGCTGCTGCGGCAAAGGAATCATTACGCGGGTGCTGACCTGGAGTACCTTCCCGGGGTGTGGGTATGTCTTGAAAGAAAGCGATAGGCATGTTGGCACATTGGACGTCGGTCTTTACAAGAGCAACATCAGCGGTTGAAGGTGCGGCAGTAAATGTCTCAACGAAAGGAGAATCACTAGGTGCAGGTATTGTGTCATGTATAAGGGGTGCAATGTCTAGTAAGCCAGAATGAAGCAGGGTCATGATCGAGTAAGGGTGCAGGGTCAGTAGGTGCAGCATCAAGCTGACCCAAGAGGTGCAGAAGCTAGCTCAGGAGCAGGCTCTAGGTTGTGTAAAAGTGTGGCGTCTTGAGTAGATGTTGGTGCAGTAGTCATAGCGATGTCATTGTTAGTAGCAGAAAGTTGTAGTCCGGCCGTCTGTAAGGCTGCAGATGTCACAGACTCAAAGGAGTTTGAGTCTGAAATTGACTGTATGCTAGAATCAGAGGATAGCTTGTTAACAGGGGTCTCAAAAAGTGAACTTAGTAACAACGTGCTCGTCAAACTTTCCATCATCATAGGTGTTATCAGAAGGACCATCAGTAACATGCCAATGTCATCATCAATTATTCGTTGAGTAGCCAACCTTCGGAAGGAATGTCCACAGGAGGCGCATTGTCGAGGTTTGGAGCCAAGAGCTGCTCTCCACCGAAGTGTCCAAATGGTAAGGCGGTCGTGGACCGAATCATGACAGGAGGATTCTTGTCAAGGAATCCATCAGCAAGGGTAATTCTTCACCAAAGTCTGGCAGCACGGACGGTTAGAAGTCATCCTCGTCCTTGGTCAGCATGTCAGGGTCGCTCTCAGGGTCTGTCGTAAATATCTTCGGCACAGGTGCAGTCTCATCATCTGTGGTGGTGGCCGTAGGGTCATCATTATCTGACAATTCGTTCCCTGTGGAAGGTGACGTGTGTGCCGGTACATAGTAGTCATAGCACGTATATCCATAATAATCATTAGAAATCAGCGTATGCAAATAAGAGTAATTTATCACATAGTCATGTATTCACATTATCTTTCCTAGTCTCTCAGACAAACCTCCCAGTCTCTCAGAGTAAACCACCCAGTCTCTCAGAGTAAACCACCCAGTCTCTCAGACTAACACATCCCGTCTCTCAGACTAAACCTCCCCAGTCTCTAAGACTGACATATCCCGTCTCTCAGACTAAACCTCCCCAGTCTCTAAGACTGACATATCCCGTCTCTTAGACTAAACCTCCCCAGTCTCTAAGACTGAACTCCCTAGTCTCTAAGACTAACTCTCTGGCCTCTAAGACCAAACCTTCCCAGTCTCTAAGACTAATTATCCCTGGTCTCTAAGACCAACTCCCAGTCTCTAAGACTAATTCTCTGGTCTCTAAGACCAACTCCCTGGCCTCTAAGACCAATCCTCCCAGTCTCTAAGACTAATTATCCCCAGCCTCTAAGGCTGATCCTCCCTCAGCCTCTAAGACTGATCCTCCCTCAGTCTCTAAGACTGAATTATAAATATGAATTTTGAAGTGTGTATTTGTGCCTTTTGTTTGTAAAAGTGTTTTGTTTTTTTTGTAAAAATATTTTGTACTTTGGATCTGGACGTTTAGTGTATGCAATGTAAAAAGGTTTGAAAATATTTTCATGAGAGCCCTGATGATCATAGTATAGACTTGAGATAGAATCCTAGTTCGCTATGATCGAGGCTCTGATACCAAGCTGTCACACCCTGACTTTTGCGGAAGCGTGAGTATGGTGTGACTTTCTTAATATCATTGCATTCAATCATCACATCAACTATATGATAAAACTATAGGATTGTCATCCATTAAATAAGTTTAAAAACATAACAACTTCGTTTTAAAACGTAGACTTAAAATTCAAGTTTTACAAATCATACAAATGGTTTATAAGTTCATTAAAGGCACGAAAAAAAAGATACTAAATAACGGCAAGGTTTGGATGACGTGTCTCGTCCAGGAATAAGACACACTAACCAAACTCAAGACCATGGATGACATCTTTATTCTTTAACGCAGCATAAAAACTTCCAACGCCCGCCAGATCCATTAAAATTTCCTGAAATACATGTAGTTTGAAAAACATCAACATAAAGTTGAGCGAGTTCATGTGTATGTGAGTATGTATAAACCTTTATAATGTGATTGTATGTATTAAAATCCCTGGTATGTAGCATTTAAGGAAAAAGAGATCACCATTGGGTTGCAAAGCCAATGATATGTGTGAAGTGATGCAGGAAGACTCAAACCTAGCGGATTTGTGCGTCGGGCACATAGTCACCTCATGGTCCATTCAGCGGACTCAGGAGTGTGGGGCTCGCTACACCCAAATAGATCTATCACTCATGTCCCTAGGTCCTACAATGAGGATTAATGGCCTTAAGTTCTACCTACCCACTCACATGATCTAAGTAGTATAAACCCTCCTTAAGCTAATCATACCATGTAAGTAAATGTTTGTAATAATTGTCGCATGTATTTCACCCCCGAAGTATAAAACTGGAAACAGTAAAGAGAAAGGGGGACATAAACTCACAGTATTGCGTCCTCAGTATGTGTAACCCAAGTCCCTTCAGCCAACACGACTACCTACAGTGTACTAACGTCTATTAGACGAACGGGTCGTGCCTTGTTTTAGTATTTGTGTCTTTGGGTTACGTTTATGTTATTATTCCAAGTTATAATAATTATACTTAGTTTGGAATAATTGTTTATGCAGTATCTCTGTATTAATACTTCTCAAGTATTTTAACTTCGTATTTCCTTCCCAAGGATGGGGGTATCTTATACATGTATTTTCGTTTTTTGTATTTGTATAACTCGCCAAGTAATGGCGCCGTATTTTGGTGTATTGTTCTAAATAAAAATATGTTAATATATTCCCAACATATTTTTCCAAAACCATATATTTCAAGTCTCACTTAAATATATTTAAATCATTTGTCTAAAACATCTTAATTCTCAAAATATATATATTTTTCCCAAAAATATTATATTTTACTTCATAAATTTTCCAAAATAATATTCTACCAAAAATATACGTATAAGAGTATTCTTCCGAAATACCACGTAAGTTACGTTTTAGTGTTTCGTATTATAACAATACTTGTGTAACTTATATTATTTATTTTGCGAAAGCTTCGGTATTATTTTAGGGGTCGTAATCTCGTGATACCATAAGTTATATTATTTTTACCCTAAAAATAATATAACTAGTTTACAAAACAAGCAAATATTCACACAAGAGTTTTAGTATAAAATATATATTCTAAATATATATTTATTAAGTTTTATTTATGAAAATCAACCTCCGAGACTTTGTATTTCGTAACAAAATTTACGGCAAAGTTTACATTTGAAACACAAGTTATAAATATACTTGTATCTCTTGTTTAGAAAAATATTCTCTAAGTGTTGATATTTTAGAAAAATTTCGCCAGAGTTTTCTTTGTAAATGGAGGTGTACATGCTTACTAGCATATCATTTTCTTTTGTAAAATCAATCAAACAATTAACAATCAACACTATACAATCTTTAATCACTAATCTTGACAAACGTAAGCCTAAACCATAAACTCATGAACTTGAAAGTTTGTAAAAATATGTAGTAAGTTACTAACATGCTTAGTAGGTCTTGTTATCTGTAAAAATAAGATTAGTTTCTTAAAAACTTTATTTTTTAAAGAATATGCATTTTCACAACTTCTAGTCATGATTTCCAAAAATATTTCTTTGTGGAATTTTCTTGTTACACAAGTGTTCATACACTTGTTTATCTTCTAAAAATGTTTTTAGTTCATATAAGATCCGGGTTTTAACAAAACTAGTATTTCTCCCTTGGTTCTTTCAAAAACCCACTCATAGATCTTTAGATCTACAAGTTTATAACTTTATTTTTCAAGAAAACTTGTATTTATTCAAGTTCAAGGTTCATGTATGGATGGTTTCATCATCCTTCATATCTCTAATATTTACATCTTGCTAGTTCATGTTCTTAAACATGGTCTAGCAAGTTTAGATGATGAACCATCTTACTTTTACTAACAAACATCATCCAATAATCATAACAACACAAGAACAACATGATTTCAACATCATTCTAACGCTACTTCATCTTTTATCCATTCTTTATCCTTTATGTTCATAGACTTTGATTATGTTCTTTGGGGTTTCTTAATATTTATCATTCTTTCAACTATTAACCACCAAAAATAAGAACAAGATGATGATTTAAAGCACTTACCACTAGCACAAGGCTAGGGAAGTTTCAAAGCGTAAAAGTGGTGGACAAAAGAAAATAAGAGCGGTCCTTGAGCTTCCGAGTGCACCAAGCTTACTTGTTGGACTTCTTGCACCCTTGGATGTATGTAGAATGCTTGAATGGAAGGTTGATGGTGGTGGTATGGTGGATGGAGGTGGCGGCCGAAACAAGGAAGGAGGAGAAGAGTTTGGAGCTTGTTGATGGGTGTTTGATGAGAGAATGTGAAGACCTCATGTGTTAATTTATAAACCAAATTCCATGTTTATCCAACATATAAAATGTTTCTAATCCTCCAACATAACCCATTAAAATAATGAAAAGAATGTGGGGGTGTCCCCCACACCTTGTAACCGTCAATTGGCGGGAAGGGGGTATGGGGTTGGGTTGTAATGTTATGGTTACAATTCAGTTAAGTTTAAAGTGTTTAGTTTAGTATGTTAGGATGTGTTATGTAATATAAGGTGTGTTAGGGTGTTCGGGGACCCTAACTAGCTTAGAAAAGTAAAAACAATGTGTTTGGCAATATTTTTATGTTCCGGGTAAAGTCCGGTTGTTCGGTTTGGTGTTGTCCGTTAAAGTGCTAAATTAACCTTTAAAGTGTCTTTTATACTACTTTTAATGACACATTTAATTCCCAACACTTTGGAAAGTATCTAGGACTATTTTGCCAAGTTTTTGCACATTGCTAGCATAGTTAAATGCTGAATTTTGTTTATTAAGTGCAGAATTCTGCATTTAAAGTATGTTTTAGGCACTTCCCGGCACTATATCTATCACCTAGTGACGAAGTTTAATGGTCCTCACTTCCCTACACACTACCCTAGTGTGATAATCTATCCCTGGCTCATACTGGCCTCAATGACATTGTCTGTCTAGGTGCTGGCATTGTCAGCATGTTTTTATGGTTTATCCGCTCACAGTGCTAACTGTGCTTTGTGCATCAAGTTTGTCGCTAAAGTTTGTGTGTAATAAATGGAGTGACAGTATAAAATGTGATGCACATGTATGTATGTATGTAACATAAATCAGAAAGCAGTTTAAATGTACGGTTGTAATTAAGCACAGTCATTAAGCATAAATCTATTGGTCCCTCTGATGGGATCTTCCTGTTCTTAAACGTAGTTGAATCGTAAAGTGATTAATGCGCGGAATTCATGTAATCACGTGGTAGATATACAAAGACAATATTCTACTCTGAATCACCGTCTGAGATTCTATTGAATGATGTGAAAGTGTATAGGAACCAGAACGAACTCAGACATACAAAAGGTAGGTAGCAAGTGAAAGTGTCAAAAGGTTCTAAATAAACTAACCTACCGGCTATTTATAGGCAAGGACAGAATAAGAGAGTGCTGGCCGATCGGCTGGGCTAGCCGATCGGCTAACAATGCTAACCAATCGAGTAGCCTGCTCGATCGGCCGGGCTGTCCGATCGGCTGGGCTAGCCGATCGGCTGGCATCAACAACACTTTAACAAAAACTTCACCGATTCTGTCCTGCTTTACATACACACAAACAAAACATACATACAACTATACAAAATACGACTACATGTTGACGGAAACTACAGACGTTATTGCACTAACAGACTCCCCCTCGGATGTAGCTGTAGTTCCTTCCAACATAGTCTTTATTTCCTCATGTTGCGTCTCCTCTCTTTAGCCTTTTGTCTTCTCTGTTCAGCTCGTTCCTCTAACATTTTCCTTCTTTTATGCCTGCCCTCATTTATCCACCACTTTCGGTATTCTGGGTCGCCATCACGCTTTCGTTCCCACTTTGGAATTTTTTTTTCTCTTCAGATTCAATAGGCGTTTGATCTGTAGGCGGCACATACCCAAGTTTTCTTCTTCCCCTCTCTGCAGCTTTTCTAGCTATCTCTTTCTGTCTTTGACTTCGCTTGTATACCTTCAGAAATTCATCAACTTCAAGATCTCTCCATTTTGTCTTCCAATTTTTCCCTGAATTGATTTCTTTTGCGAAGCAAACATCTATCACGCCTGGATACTGCATGGCTATCTCTTTGTCTTTCTTATCATAGATTATCTTGTTGACAAACAGACAATCTATATCTTTCTTCGAACAGTTGACCAACCACATAGGATCCAAAATACTTATTCTTCGTCCTTCTCCAGTGGTCTTGTCAAACAAAGAAATAACTGCTTCAGCTGTAGAGGGATTATATAGCCAAGCTTGAAATAGATCGTAGAAATCTTGTTCAATGGCTCTGAGTGGCATATTCTTCAAACATCTTGGAGGCTTCACATCTAACGTAATGTCTTTTTCTCCACTCTCCAAGTAAGTAACAATCTGCTTCGGATATTGTGGTTTCCAATCTGGATAATTGTTCTTTGCTTGCCATTTGATGTAATTCCACAAATCCTGATCACGTTCTCGAACTTCTGGACCGTAGTAGTATTGCTTGATATTCTTTGTAACCACCAACTCATCTACGTCCCACCAGGGTAAAGTAGCTATATCAGCTAAGAATTCAAAGTACTGTACACCCTGCTCCCTTCTGATTGCATAAACTTTCAAGTCTTCCAGATATCCCCAAGCTAAAATATCTCCCCAAGAAAGATCTTTGTTATGAGTGAAATATTGAAGAGCCCTGAGAGTCTTTCTTTCTTTCGGCATATTCTTGAACCATCGTTTTCTTTCTTCAGCTGTTATTTCTCTAGGAACTGGTTCAGGAATATCTGTTGTAGCAACCCTTTCTTCAATCTTTCTTCTCAATTTATCTTCATTCTTTTCTTGAAATAACTCTGTGAAAGTAGGGAATGCAACATCTTCACCTTCATAATGAAAATCCACCTTATCTTCTTCTGAATCAGATGCACTTTCAACAATCACTTCATCATAATGATCAGCTTCATGAGGGTATCTAGGCTCGAAATCCTTTACAGTTGAATGAGGAATTTCATCTTCGATATCAAATTTAAATTTTCCATCTTCCAAACCCAATTCCTCAAACATTTCAGCCCGTGTTCTTTTAACCTCTACTTCTCCTTGTTGTTTACCAGATAAGTAAATGACAGTAGGGTTAGAAAGAAGTACCTGATCAACAGGTTGTTTTCCAGACGACGATGCTTCATGATTAACTTCATCCTCTTGCTCATTTATTTCATTATTCATCAGCTCATCCACTCTTTCTTGAATATTTGGTTCACTGATTAATAAACCCGAAGCACCTTGATCATTGTCGTCATCGCCTTTGTCATCTTTATCAGACTTATCATCAGTTTTATCATCTTTATCATCAGAATCATCAGAATCATCTTCTTCTTCATCATCTCCAAACATCTCTCTATCAGAATCTTCATCCACAATCTCTCCTCATGCTATCCTTCCTTTTCTTTTTAGATCCATAAACTTTAGCAACTTTGCCACTTCTTTAGAATTATATGGCACAGGGTAAGCATTTCCAACTAACACAAATTTGTCAGTTGTATACTCCAGCAGTAGAACTTCCCTTGCTCTTCTTCTTCTTTGAATAATTTCAACTCTTCGAAGGACATTTTCAGCAATAATAGGCTCAATAGGTTCACCAACAATCAAGTATTCTGGTTCATGAGGCTCTTGAGCTTCTGCTTCAACCATCTCTTGATCATCTTCAACAACTTCTTGTTCTTGAACCTCAACCTCTTCAATCATTTCAATATCAGGTTGCGAAGAAGAACCTCCAACCTCTGGTTGACTTGAAGATGCATCGACTATCTCAACTTCTTCAATTATTCCTTTGTTCTTTAGATTTGCTTCTTCAGCCATTTGACGTTCACGCTCCAATCTCCTTTCGTTTGCTCTTATCACATCAATTTCGTCAAATGCAGCATGAATGTTCATCTTCAAATGACTTTCAACCACAGCAACCAGCATCTGAAGTTGTTGATCTTTCATTACTTTATCAGCTTTCATAGCCTCCATCTCTAATTTCATTGCCTTCATTTCATTAGACAAAGCTTCACTCAGCTCATTAAGAAGCTGATTTAACGTTTGATTCACATTCTCCAAGTCCTTTGTCTTGGCATTCAAAGAAGATATCTCTTGTGTTAACGACTCAAACACTTTAGAATTACCCTCGGCCTCATCCTTCATTTGATTCATTCTTTTCTCCTTTTCAACCAATGCTGCAACTATTTTATCGTGAGCTTCCATCAATTCATCAATTTGACTTCTCAGCATATTACGTTCTTCCTCAGCTTTTGCTTTCTCTTTTTCCAGTTCTTTAACTTTCTTAGTTAGATCTTTAACCGCCTGATCATTGAACATATCACTTTCACCTTCAAGCATATCTTCAGAGAAAATACCAGTAGCCGAGCCAATATTATGAAAATCAAAGTTAAAGTCTTTTACTTTCCGTTGTGATGACTGACGAATCTCTTGTTGAGCAGGTTTTGGACTAGCAGCTCTGAATCCAGTGATCTCTACATAATCATCATCACTTGTCTTCTTTTCTGTTTCCACAACTGGAACTTCTTTTGTTTTCACCTCCGGTTCTTTTGGAACATCAATACTTGGTGATTTTTCTTTCTGAACATGTTGAGCTGCCTTTCCTTCTTTATCTTTTTGTGATTCAGCTCCTGATTTCTTTGATCTGACATTTCTGGGAATTACACCCACTGGAGCTGCCTTTCGTTTCTTTCTCTGTCTCTTTGACTTTTCAGGATCGTAAGGAGAATCTTCTTCATCTGAACCCTTTTGTTTCTTTGACGGTCTTTTCTTCAACTGAACTTTTCCTTTACCAACAGTTTCAGGAATTAATTCAGATTCAGATTGAGTAGCTTCAGAATCTCCATCACTTGAACTCCTTAAAGCTTCTGTATCTGGTTGAACCCTTGTAACCTTTTCAGCATGAGCACTTGTTCCTAGAGCTTGTTGTGCTGCAACTTCTTCGTTCTTTTTCAGATAGCTTTCCAAAGATTGCTTTAACAAATCAGCACCTTGTTCAATCACCACAGATGGCTCTAGAACTGTCTCATCCACTAGCTTCTTCTGCGGCTCTCCAGAAGACCCTACAAGACAAACATAGACAACAAGATTAGTAACATTTAAATCATATGTGATCTAACTGTCTTAATGCTCCCCCTTTTACTATACCTTTTTCTCCTTCTTTAGGAATAACAACCGTAGGGGATGACTTAGGTGTCCTTTTCGTTTTTCCATCTCTAACATGCCACCACCTAGTCTTTTTCTCAACCATCTCACTCATCTTTGAATCTTCATTGTCTGAGTTGCTGTCGTCATGTCTCCATTTATCGTTTTCAGGAGCAACATATGCTTTATCTTTAATTATGCAAATCATCTGCTTGGTTTTCTCATCCTTATCCTTTGTAACTCTTCCTATTGTTGTCTTATTTACAACACTCATCTCCATCACATCCTCACAATCCTTCGGAAGATCTTTGATTTTGTCATTTAGCAACATCATGATGAATCTAGGATACATGATGTACTTATCTGCTCCAGCTTCACAATTCTCCTTCATGTATTCAAAGATCACTTGTGAAATGTTGTACCTTCTGTTTAGCACCAAGCTTGTTATCATATTCATGATGTAGTCAGCAACCTCATCATATGCTCCTTTTCTATGTCCCATTGAGTGTATCATGCAGTGTATTAAGTACCTATATGCTTTGGAGAAGCATCTTTTGTACATCTTTCCATTTATGACTCCAGTGAATCCCATTCTACACCACAAACCTTTTACAAGACGTTAAGACATGATTGTTGGATCATTGTCAGAATCTTGTAAATCTAGAACTCTCCTCACATCTCCTACATCAAACTTAAACTCCACATCTATATCCTTTCCAGCCTGATCTTTCTTTCTTAATACTGCATGTATCATCTTGTCTGAATCTTCATATCTAGCAGTGTTCCAGAATGTTCTAACATGTGATTCATAAATCACAGTTTTATAAGACATAGCTTTAGCTATTCTGCTCTCTCTCAAAAATGTTGCCATCTTTTCTACCACAGTACCAGTGGTTGATTCAGAATCAATTTCACAGGGTATGTTATGACTCTTGTCTTTCTCTTTTCCTCGTCCCTGTAAAAATTATTCAGTGAAGATTATTCAAACAAGAATATGAAAATTCTAAAAATTTTTCTAACACTTTGAAATTTCTATGTGACAACACTACAGAATCGACTGGTCTGGTCGATCGAAGAGCATTACTGTTCGATCGGCTGAGAATGATTATAGTGACAGTTCCTGGTCGATCGGCTGGTCCAGCCGATCGGCTGACAAAATGTGACAAAGAAGTTCTTATATATGGTGTCCGATCGGCTAGCAAATGCTCTTCGATCGGCTGACAAACTTATGCACAGAATTCTAAGTGTGTAAAGAATACTTATCCTTTCAACAAGTAATGCTGCCCTATTGATTAACAAAAGTTTTTCAATAGAAGAGCAATTCCTGTTTGATCGGCTGGTCCAGCCGATCGGCTGGCACATTGCTGTTCGATCAGCTGGTCTAGCCGATCGGCTGATAATGTTGTCATTGCTGTTCGATCGGCTGGTCTAGCCGATCGGCTGGCAATGCTATGACCAAACAGTATTCTTCAAATGATTCAAACACACAGATTTCAAGGCAACATTTAGCACACTTTTCAAGGAAACAATATTGAACTACCAACAATCTCAACACTCACACATGATCTATATTGCTACTCGATCGGCTGGTCTAGCCGATCGGTTAGCACATTGCTATTCAATCGGCTGGTCTAGCCGATCGGCTAGCACAATGCGAAACCATATTCCAAGCATTTAGCACAATCAAAGCACATTTTCAAGACATGAACTACCTAATGCAACAACAACTAAAACACATTATGATTGCTGTCCGATCGGCTGGCATCTTCGATGAAGAACAGTTTTATGAACATGAACTAATGATTCAAAAATTTATGCTAATTATCACAAATTGAGCACAGATCCATGTTCCTAATGTTGTAGCGATCAAAACCCTATGTTCATTCTTGTCTAATTCGACCTAAACAGAGTCTAATCTAACAAAGAACATGCCGACTGCCGTAATGATTTAATCTTAGATCTATCAAGTTTTAGCATGATTTTTCTGAAATTAAACCGGTAAACTTAAAGATCTTTGCATTGCGAACAAAACCCTATAACTAGATTTCATCAAAACATCCTAAATCTTCCTAAATCTGAGATCAAAGGAACCGACAGATATGAACATGAAGAACACTAAGGATTTCAAAGATTTTGATGTTGAAAAACATACCTTTGCCATTTGAGATGATGAGTGAGCCAACAAATCAAATATATTGTTGCAAAGAGAGATGAAGATCAAATGAAATTAGTGTTATCAGTGAATCGGCTGAGAACAAATGAAGCATTGAACTCCTATTTATAGTGTGTCAAGGAACCGGCTAGGCAGTTCGATCGGCTGGTCCAGCCGATCGGCTGGCCTGTTCGATTCATGGAACTTTAACTTTCAAAGCGTTTTGACTTTATGACCTTTTGCACATTATCAGTGTTCGAGAAATCCACTTAAGTATCTAGGTCCAAGCTAATGACCCTAGGTACTTAATTTGTCGACCAAGTTCAACTTAATGACCTTGGTTGACTCGAAGCAAAAACAAACTGATATTTTAACCATTTTTCTGAAAATTTTACAAGTTTCAACTTAATGAACTTGCATTTTGACTTTTTATTTTCTTTGTTTATATCAAGATTAGCTCCCAACTTGTTTTTCAGTTCAGAACAACTTCCTGCAACTTGCATCAGGTTGTGAATCTGAAGATCAATCCTCCGCTTTTGGTTTGTCAAATATAAAGCAGAAGTGTAAAATCTTTTTGAGTTTTATAAGCAGACTCTAACCTATAAAAGTATAACTGAAACTAAAAAACAGAATGTAAAGAAAGAAATCTATATACAAATACCGTTAAGCTTCATTTCATATTCAGGATTAAACAATTCACCTCGATTGTCGATATACTGATCCATTTTAAGTTTTCTCACAGATTTCAATTTATTCAGGATACGATTTAGATGTCTTATTAACTTGACTCATTTATGTGTCCCACCTTTAGAATATACTCCCGTATCAAGTTCCCAATATTCAGTCTTACAGGTGAGTATACCACAGATGATATCTGTAAGGGGTTAAATACGAGGGCCGTGAGAGCTCAGGTCGATACTTCCGTATACGCAGAGAGATGACGGCTTCGACTTTTTGGTGTGTCCCCTTTAGAGGATCTTTTGATTTCAACAGCAGCGACAATCAATTTTATTGTTTCATCAGCTTGCTGAGGGCGATGCTATGTTTCAAGCATTTTGCGTAAAGTATTATTCGGGGACTAGGTCAGAACTTCCATTCGGCAGAAGTCCCGGAATAATACCCCAGATATCACTGAGTATAAAGACCTAGTATCTCAGAATAAGGGATCTATCAAACGAGATTTCAGGGGTTACCTATATATCCAAATAGTGTTCCCCACAAATTAAGTCTCGTTTTGTATTTTTAAGTTTATATCCCGAACAAATCTATTAACTGTGCAAAAACCTATCGACACATCATTAGTGAGACTGTTTAAACCTTTTTAAAACTTTACAAATCTTTAGCATACCGTAACAGTCTAGCTGATGTACTATCATTTTCCCCTTTTTTTTACACAAGCTCTTTTTCATTTTTTATTGTTTTTTTTTTTGGATTTTGAAATTTTATCATGTTTTTGGCTTTTTGATTTTTTAATGTTTTTGGATTTTCTAAAAAATATATACAAATATACCTATCTCCTCCTAAAGACCAAAACAGGTAAAAAATCGACAACCATTGCAGATAGATTATCAACATCATCTACAGTGGTATCCTCATCAATGCCAACAATCCCATCCTTTACCGACAAAAGCATCATACCATTCAGTTTTAAAATATATTTAAAACGAGATCTATCAAATGCTTTGGTATGTAAATCAGCTTTTTGCTCGTCAGTGTGGATTTTCTCAATTCGTATCAACTTTTTCTCGAAACAATCGTGAATAAAGTGATGACGAATTTCTATATGTTTGGTTTTAGCGTGATGTACCGGATTTTTTGTTATATTAATTGCGGCCTCATTATCAACAAAAAGAGGAGTGTTAAGAAACTGCAAACCGTAATCGCGCATTTGTTGCTGTATCCACAGGATCTGAGAACAGCAACTGCTGGCAGAAATGTACTCTGCTTCACATGTGGATAGCGCCACAGACGTTTGTTTCTTACACTGCCAGGTGACCAAGCGAGATCCAAAGAACTGGCATCCTGCAGTTGTTGATTTGGCATTGACTTTGCAGCATCCAAAATCCGAGTCGGAATACCCTTCGAGCATAAAGTCACCTTTTCTAGGATACCACAACCCCAACGATGGAGTTCCCTTCAGGTAGCGTAATATCCTTTTCACAATGATCAAGTGCGAGGCTCTCGGGTTAGATTGAAATCTTGCTGCGAGGCACGTCGGATACATAATGTCGGGTCTTGAAGCAGTTAGATACATCAAAGAACCAATCATGGAACGATAAAGTGTTTCATCTGCCTTATCTCCGGTGAGATCTGGGTGAATTCCATGATTTGTTGCTAATGGGGTTGCCGCAGGAGTAGAACCTGACATTCCAAATTTCTCTAGAATATCATGAACGTACTTTGTCTGGTGTATGAAAATTCCTTCAAGAAGTTGATCAACTTGGAGCCCCAAAAAGAATTTCATTTCCCCCATTGATGACATTTCGAACTTTTGCTTCATCACTTGTTCAAAGTCTTTGCACAAGTCCTCATTTGTTGACCCAAAAATTATGTCATCCACATAAATTTGTACTATCAGCAGGTGACCGTCGACTATCTTTGTGAAGAGGGTGGCGTCAATTGTTCCCCGGATGAAGTGATTGGCTAGCAAATGCTGAGATAACGCCTCATACCAGGCTCTCGGGGCCTGGTGTAAGCCATATAACGCTTTATCCAAGAGATACACTTTATTCTTGTGGTGTTGATCGACAAAACCCGGTGGCTGTCCCACATACACTTCCTCCTTCACTTTGTCGTAGAGAAAAGCCGACTTACATCAAGCTGGTAGACTTTAAAGTTTTTCCATGATGCAAATGCTAGGAAAATTCTGATTGCTTCTAGTCGTGCCACAGGAGCGTATACTTCGGTAAAGTCAATTCCCTCCTATTGACTGAAGCCCTGAACAACAAATCGAGCTTTATTTCTGACCACTACACCTCTGTCGTCCCTCTTACACTTGAACACCCATTTGGTGTTGATTTTCCTGTGACCATCTGGTAAATCCACCAATTTCCAAACACCTAATTTCTCAAATTAGTTTAGCTCTTCTTGCATCGCGTCGACCCAAGAATCTTCAGTAAGCGCCTCTTTGTACGTTCGAGGTTCAATCTGCGAGATAAAACAACATAGTGAAAATTCAGATTGTAGAGGTGCTACTGATGAATAAAAACTAGTAAGCCCTTGGTCAATTTGATGTCTGGTGCGAACTCCTGATTGAAGCTCTCCGATGATCAGCTCCTCAGGATGATATGAAAGAGTTCTGGGCATTACTTCACTCAGAACATCCACATTGCCTTCCAGATTAGTGACATTTTGATTTGCACCTTCTTCACTGATAGGATCTGTTTGACCTAAGATCTGGATTTGCTCCCCTTCAGATTCAGAATCCCCATAATCAAAAGTTGGACCAATATCAGATGTTGTGTCATCATTTGTTGTCGTCTGATTCTCTGGAGTATCATCATGTTCACCAGTATTACTAGGACCTGCTTCATCATCATTTGAAGTTTTCTGAGATTGCCTAGAATACTGTGCTGGAAATCTTTCTTCTGATGACTCATAGTTTCTAAGAATATCCAGCTCATCAAAGAAGTCTTCTTCATCTTCAGGTTCTTCCATCACATCAAAGGAATCCCACAACGTGTCGTAATGGTAACGCCATGAATCTCCTGGGTTCTGAGGCGGCATCGTATTACCTTGACATTCAACATTTGCAGCTTCAATAATCTGCTTTTCACTTGGCACGAAGACACGACGCAGAGGACTTGCATATCCAACAAATATACCCTCAATGCATTTCGGGCCAAATTTTCCAAAAGGTTCTATCACCGTACAGGGTGACCCGAACGGTTCAAGATAATTCAAGTTAGGCTTGCGATTATTGATCAATTCAAAACATGTTTTGTTGAATTTCTTCACGGTGAGAACTCTGTTGAGAGTATAGCATGCGGCAGAAATAGCTTCAGCCCAGAAATTTATTGGAAGTTTTGAATCTGTGAGCATAGTTCTGGCTGTCTCGATTAGTGTCCGGTTTTTGCGTTCTGCAACTCCATTCTGCTGCGGAGTGTACGGAGCACTAAACTCATGCAGTATACCTCTTTCTTCACAAAATTCTTCCATCTTGTGGTTTTTGAATTCAGTACCATTATCACTTCTAATTCTTCGGATACGTCTCTGGTACAAATTCTCAATCTTTTTGAATAACGCCATCAGACTGTCAAATGTTTCATCCTTTGTCTTTAAGAAAGATACCCAAGAAAATCTAGAATAATCATCAGTGACGACCAAGCAATAGTAATCTCCTGTAATGCTTTTGACATTCACAGGACCAAATAAATCCATGTGAAGTCTTTCCAACGGTCGTGAAACTGAATTGACTTGCTTTTTGGGGTGCGACTTTTTCTTCTGTTTGCCTTTAATGCAACTTATACACTCCCCTTCTAGATGAAAACCTTTAATGTGTACTCCTGTAACCAGATCATTATGCACCAAGTGATTCATTTTTCGAAGATGTATATGCCCCATCTTTCAGTGCCACAATCTTGACTCCTTCTCAGTTGCTCTTGACACAAAACAGTGAGCCTGACCCATTGTTGTCGCTGCTATGCTCATATCCAATACATACAGATCGTTGACTCTTGGTGCCCTCATGATGACCCACTCCTCAGGAACAACAAATCCCGGTTTTAGTATCAAACATTCTTTGTCAGTGAAGTGAGTGGTGTACTTCCTGTCACAGATCTGAGAAATACTTAGTAGGTTGTTCTCTAGCTCAGCAATGTAATTGACTCTTTCAAACGTTACAATCCCGTTCGACAACGTTCCTTCACCAACTATACGACCACCTTGATTGCCCGCGAATCCGACATATCCTCCATTTATATTCCTCACATCGTACAACAATGCAGTCTTCCCTGTCATATGTCTGGAAGCTCCACTGTCCATGATCCATCTTGAAACAAGTTGTGGAAGATCCTGCACATACACAAACATGATTAAAACATTTCAATAAAGGATGCCGATACATGCTTCGCGATCAAGGAAACTCCGACAATTCAGATTGTTCAGTCAAACATCGAGTCCACCCAGGCCTCATCAGCCTTAGGTGTAACTTTGACTCTTGCAATTTGAATTTTGAAATTTTCAGCCTTGAGAGGTGGAAAATTTGCATCATAATCAACCGTAATTGATTCTTCAGACTTTTTCACCTCGGAAGTTGAAATTTTCTTCTCACTTTTTGGTTTCCAAACTTGTTGAGATAATGGAACCCTTTTCTTTTCAGGAACACTCATCTTTACCGATGTGGTAGAAGATGATTGTTTTTCCATTTCAGAAACCTTTGATTTTGAACCACTTGCTTTCATTTCTCCAATTTGGCTTCCATGTTTGTTGAGTTGTTGCGACCCGTTTGTAAAATTTACCATTTTTAATTTCCATCTTCTTTACGGGTTCATTTTTGACTTTGGTGTTTTCATTTTTCAAACTCTTTTTTCTCAACAATCAATGGAGCCTTTTCTTTCTCATCATTTTTCTTCTTTTGATTTTCAACAACATCAGTCTTAGACTTCAAGTTGGTACACTTTCGTGCAATATGCCCAACTTGATTGCATCTGAAACATGTTCGAGTGTCAACAACCCGACTAGTGCCTTCAGACTAAGGTTGTGAAGCTTTTTCCTCAAAGAACTCTTTGTTCGATTTTGAAAAGATTTCAGGTTCTTCATTAGAAAATGAACTCGAACTGTTCACAAAAACTTTCTTTTCAACAAATTTCTTGTTTTGAACATTTTTCTTCTGATAAGACTTACCCCCCTGATATCCACCCGACCAATTGTTTCGATGGTTATTAGAAAAACGTGGAGGAATAACGGGTTTCTTGTAGTAAGCTTTATCTTTTTCAAAATTCATTTGTCTTTTTGTTTGGTTCAAACTCTTCACTTCTGTCAACTCAACTTCTATCAATTTGTAAACATTTTTCAATTTGTTGACATTTACATTCTCAATCGGAAACTCAGTATCCGAAAACAACTTATCTGAACCCAACATCTTGTAGATGACAAGATTTGGTTCTTCATTTAAGTTTCGGAATGTATTTATCCAAGAAACAACCGTCATCTTCATTTGAATCAGACTCTAAGACACTTTCTGCCATGCTTTTGACAATATCAGTCTGAACACTATCATCAGATGATGATGATGAGAATGTAACATCAATTGACTCTGGAAGTTTTATTTCATCTGAATTTTCATCATCATTAACCAGTCCGGACTTTTTCTTTAAGAAATTGTTTAAAACAGGTGGTGGGACTTGATGATATCCCACTCCAGTTCCGTCCGAAAATACATCTTCGCCAGCTTTGTTTTTCCCAATGGGTTTGGGAACAATGTGCTGCAGAACAAAGCTTGCGGAGTTGTAACTGGTTAATTTTAATTGGATGCGTTCATTTTCGATTTTTGCTTCTTGAAATTGAAGCTTCAGATTAGCAATTTCATCCAATTGTTTGTTTATTAACTCCTCTTTCACCCTTAACACACCCATCAGTTGAACATTTTCCTTTGTTGTTTTCCCGTTTCGATCATCCGAATCTTTAACCGTTCGCTTAAGCTTCTCAAAATTTTCAGTGATGTGACGATTTTCAAGAATGAGTTTTTCATTTTCTTTCTTAGTTCTTTCTATGTCACTTTTATCAGTTTCAATTTTTTCAGTTAACTCTTTTGCACGATCGTTTGAAGCTTTTAGCAATTTATCCCGGTTTAAGATTTGGTTTTCAACCTCTCTGACTCTTTTAGTCAGATCTTCAACCTTTTTGTTGTTGAGATAAGCGATAGTACTACAATCTTTGCAATTTTTCATGCAATTCTTGCAGTCACTTTCGCTTTTGTCTTTCTTACCTGACACTACATTCATGTTTATCTGACTGACCTTGGCGTTTGACTTAGTTCCAGAACTAGAATCTACCTCCAGTTCTTTTGCAGCTAGAACTTTGTCTGCCATCTTCATCAGATTTTCGGCTGTGAGCTCCTGTGATGTATCTATCACTCCATCATCGATCTTCTTTTCTGCCGATTTCGCCTTTTCTTCTTTCTCTTCCACTTTCTTTTCACTTTCACCCCACCATTCTCTTTGTCTAGCTTCCTCTTCTTCAGCATATTGCTGAATGATTGCATCAACACTGAGTGAACTTGGATTGATTGCGATATTACATTGAGGATCAAGATAACATTCTCTGTCAGGATCCCCCCCTTTTAGCCCTTTTTGCTTCCTTGTAAATGGTATAGATTCTGCTTACTTTTGTTTGGGCTTTCATTCTTCTGTTCACAAACTTTTCTTCTTCTGTTCTTGTATCTTTGAACGGAACAATCTTTCCTGCTGCGAATGCGTAACCAACTGCATCTTCTTCAGGCAATATCTCACTCCAGTCGTATCCCTCATCATCATGAATGACTGCTAGAGCTCTTGACTTTTCCTTAACTTTTTCTTCAATCTGCTACAGCCTTGGAGGTTCCGACTTATTCTGATGGTAAATTGCTTTCTTATAATAGTCTTATCGGAACGGATTAGCAGACTCATCAGCATACTCGTTTCTGCATTCTCGTTTAAAGTGACCTTTTTGTTTGCATTTGAAACATGTCACTTTAGACTTATCGAAACCCAATTTGGTAGATGGACCACCAATTGTTTTCCTGCCAATTATTTCCATGAAGCGTTGTGCTCGACGAACAGCACTAGCCATAGCCCAACGAATATCAATTAGCTCCATTTCTTCAGGATCTATTTGATCATAGTCTTCCTTCGTCAGGTTGGTGTTACCTATCTTTCCAGCAACTAACCCCTCATATGACTCCAATACAGATGCCAAGAAAATCATCTGTTGTTTCGCCGACTCCTCACTAAAATTCTGACCATTTTTCAAGTCAACTGCAATGTTGCATTGAAAGACATTTTTTGGTGCAGTTTGCTGTTGGTTTGTTGTGCTTGAAGATGGTCCTTGACTTGTAGTGTTGGAAGACATTCCTCCATGAAAACCACTGTGTGAGATTTCTTGAGTCATTGGTTGTGAACTTTCTGCAGTGAAGGCTGTTTTCGGAGATCCTGTCTTTTGAATCAAGCTCTTTGGATAATAAAGTTCCACATTTTGATGATATAACGAATGATTGACTTTATGTGTTTTCTTTATTTTGAGCTCATGACTCTCAAGTTTCTCTATCAGCAAATCAACTGTCAGAACACTTGGCTGGATTGTATTCTTGATCATCATTGCGAAGTATTGCCAATCCATTTCGTCTGGCAAAGAATCAAATAATTTGTCTACAAGCTCCTCTTGAGTAAAAACAATTCCATGCCTGGCCAACTCTAGCTTTAGATGCCCGAAACGTTCAATCATTTTTGGAACAAACTCATTTTTAAGACAACCAAACAGATCAAATTCCTTTTTTAGCAGTTTCTTTTTGTTTTTAATGATTTCTGCAGTACCGACACATTTCTTTTGTAATTTATCCCAAAGATCCTTTGCGTTTGAATAATCAATCAGTGAGATAATATCTTCTCTCACTGATTGGTTAATCAACGCTAGGCATTTTTGTTCTGCCACAAAATATTCAATCTCTTCACTTTCTGACATGTTCTCAAAGTCTTCTCTTCCATTGTTAAAGCCGTTTTTTAGGCTTTTCCAACTAGGGTACGCGAAGGCTTTCAACCATTCCTCGAATCGTTTTGCCCACCGGTTGTAATCTTCAATTGCTAACAACTTTGGTGGCTTATTGTAGGTTCCATAAGAGCTTTCCACACTAAGTGCTTCTGTCAACGTCTTTCTCGTACTTGGAGTATTCTCATTTGTTCGGTTTGTTAAATCATCTCCACCATTGCCAGCAAATGCATACATTTCACTGAATGGGTTCATGAATTCTTCCATTGTTAAGTACCTGAGATGTTTATCAAACACTTAGTAAAATTTTGAATTTCAAAGATGTAAACACAAGGACACTTGGATCGAATGGTTCGTTCTATCGACCAGCACACCCACAATCGGCTGACTCATTCGATCGAGTGACTCGTTCGATCGGCTGACAAACACAACTATGTAATCAGAACACAATTACTGTCCGATCGAGTGGCGTATTCGATCGGCTAGCATTATGATGTCAGCAACAATGTCAAAAGTCAACAATGCTGTCCGATCGAATTGCTCGTTCGATCGGCTAACACTGATGATGTCAGCAACACTTGAGAATATCTGAACGGTTATGCAACTGGAATGATGACGTCAGCAAGTACATGAATCGGCTAGGTCGTTCGACCGGCTGACATCAGCAAACATGAACCGTTTTCAATGGATTCTGATCAATTTGAACAAGTTTTAGATTGAATTTGATTGTGAAACTTTGTAGGATTGTAATTCTAATGATTGCGATTCGATTGATAGCAAATTTGTCAATTTTTAACCGTAAAATTTCACTAAATTTTAAGTTTTTCTGGTTTTATGATGTAAAAGTGAAAAGTAAAGCTAGATCTGAGAAGAATATAGAAGAATCGGTCAAATTTCCGGCGAAATTTGAGTCGGAATGATAGAAATAACAAATTTCCGGTGAAATTTGTTTCTGACACAGCAAACACGACTCGAATTCCGGTGAATTCTTCTCTAAATCAACAAGAACGGCTTGAATTCCGGTGAATTCGTCTCTGTAGGTCTCGATTCAGCTTCCTAAAGCTCTGATACCACTTGTTGGTCCCTCTGATGGGATCTTCCTGTTCTTAAACGTAGTTGAATCGTAAAGTGATTAATGCGCGGAATTCATGTAATCACGTGGTAGATATACAAAGACAATATTCTACTCTGAATCACCGTCTGAGATTCTATTGAATGATGTGAAAGTGTACAGGAACCAGAATGAACTCAGACATACAAAAGGTAGGTAGCAAGTGAAAGTGTCAAAAGGTTCTAAATAAACTAACCTACCGGCTATTTATAGTCAAGGACAGAATAAGAGAGTGTTGGCCGATCGGCTAGGCTAGCCGATCGGCTGACAATGCTAACCAATCGAGTAGCCTGCTCGATCGGCCGGGCTGTCCGATCGGCTGGGCTAGCCGATCGGCTGGGCTAGCCGATCGGCTGGCATCAACAGCACTTTAACAAAAACTTCACCGATTCTGTCCTACTTTACATACACACAAACAAAACATACATGCAACTATACAAAATACGACTACATGTTGACGGAAGCTACAGACGTTATTGCACTAACAAAATCAATATTAATTAAATGTACGGATGCATGCAAATTTGACGGTTGTCACAACCTGCACATTCTCTACCTCACAATAAATTTTACAAATTTAAAATTTGACAAATTTATACACCACTTACAGGTAGACATTAATCACGAAATGATTTTACAATGTTAATTTCTGATGAACCACTTGTAAAAATAACATTTTTTCTTTTTCAAAAACATTTTCATTTCAAATTTATTTCTTGTAGGATCGGACTTCGACCTAAACGAGTCGGTTGGAAGAGCTCAGATTCGTTTCAGCGGCGGAAACAAAGAAACGAATATATACACAGCTTGTTTCACACTTTAATCCTCTCGTATATTGATATTACAAACGATTACAGTAAGAGGAAATACCGGCAGCACCTCGGTATTAATTCTGAACAACAGTTACAAATGAATTTGACACTAGCCTATTTATATACATTGTGAACCGCTCCAATGGACTGACGTTAAAGCGGTCCAGAACAATATGCCGTAAAGGCGGTTCAGCAACTTGTGTTCTTTAAGCGGTTCCCATCCTCTAAAAGCGATCCAGCTCATTTCATGTTGACATAAAGGCGATCCTCATTATTTCTCCTTAAAAGTAATTCTGACAACTTACTGAATAAGCAATTCATTTGATTCTTGTCATCTAGTAGACCTTTACTTCATTGGACCTTGGATTGGCTTCACCCCATTGGACCATATGTTGGTCCAATCAACATAAAGATGGCAACATGTTTTGTCTTCTTGTGAATGTATATATCTTGACATGAATATTAAACGGCCATCATTTATCATTTGTGAATGATGACATCACTTGTGATGTCACCTAGGTGATGTCACTCGTGATGTCATCCCCAAACAGATCCGCACCGTGACCGAGACTTGACACTAAGACGAAGACGACAGATGACTGCACCAACAGACTCCCCCTCAGATGTTGACGAGTCTAAAGTGTCGAGTCTTCAACGACTTCAGTCTTTATCAGTCTTTGAGCTTCTCTCTCTCTCTGTCTTCAGACTCCCCCTCTCGATTTGCTGGCATTCCTTTGATCTTCAGCAATATCTTCAGGATCAAAGTCTGGCTTTCCTGCAAACACTCTACCTCAGAGTAAATTTCTTTCACAAATATTTATCAAACATATGAACTTACACCAATCCAGATTCTCTATCAAAACAGACACAGATTGTGATGAACCACTTGAAAAAGGTTAGATTATGAAAACAATTAATTTCACACACACACTCCCCCTCAAGCATTGCTCATCATGTTTAGCACTCGGAATTTTGAAAATCGGCTATCCAACATCAGTTGTCGAAAATCTTTTTGAATTTTTCAAAATGTATGCTAAAACACACTGAAAATCTTTTTGGTTTTTTCGGAATGAAAGTAAATGCAGAAAATGAAATATCTACAGACAATATTTTTGTGAGCTCGTGCAAGAGGATCATATCAGTATTGAGACAAATCACCAACACCGTTAAGCTTGATTACATGATAAGTTTTAAACAATTTACCTAGATTGTCAGTATGTTTGTCCACTTAAATTTTCAACACAAATTTCAATCGATTCGAGATACGATATTAATGTTTTAGAGTCTTAAACTTAATTGTGTATCACTCCACTTGAATATACTCCCGTATCCAGATCCCAAATATTCAGTCTTACAGGTGAGTATACCACAGATGATATCTGTAAAGGGGTTAAATGCGAAACCGTGAGAGCTCAGGTCAGAACTTCCGTTCAGCAGAGAGATGACGGCTCGACTTTTGGTGGGTCCCCTTTAGAGGATCTTTTTGCATTTCAACAGCAGCGACTATCAATTTTATTGTTTCATCAGCATGCTGAGGGCGGCGCTTTTTCAAGCATTTGCAGAAAGTATTATCCGGGGACTAGGTCAGTACTTCCATACAGCAGAAGTCCCGGGATAATACCCCAGATATCACTGAGTATAAAGACCTAGTATCTCAGAATACGGGACCTTTCAAACAAGATTTCGGGGGTTACCCATATATCCAAGAATAGTTACCCACGAATTAAGCAAGTTTGATTTAGGTTTATATCTCGTTTCAATTTACTAAATGTACGAAAATCTACTGACACATCCGCTGTGACAACCCTCACAAAACCAGGTATCCGTACGACTTAATTAATTATTAATTGCTGCCTAATTACTGTGCTTTACTGAGTTTGCTGATAAACTGCTACTTGATTGTTGATACTTGTACATATCTGCATCATACTTTGATATTCCTGTCACTACACTACTTATTTACTGAACCTTAGTGACAAACATGATGCACAAAAGCACAGTAGCACTAAACGGATACACAGTGAACTTGCTGGTATAGCCAGCATCAGGCAAACACTGCCTCTAAAGGCCTGAATGAGCCAGAATTATTTTACTACACCCATAGTGTGTGTAGGGATACAAGGGTTGTATGATTACGTCTCTAGGAATAAGATATAGAGATTTGGACGTGCCTAAAACGAACTTTAAGCACAAAACACAGCACTTTTATCAACACACTAGCTTCTAGCTAAGTAATAAAGTGCCAAAATATGAGGAATTATTCCCGACACTTTGCAGAATAAATTGTGTCGCTAAAGATATTATTTATGACGCTTAACGGATATCTTAAGCACTTTAACGGATTACTATCCGACCGAACAACCGGACAATACCCGGAACATAAAAATATTGCCAAAATTAATATTAGTACTTTTCTGAGCCAGTTAGGGTCCCTGATTACCCTAACACCCGCTTTTAATGCATTAAGCAACTAACGAGGTTAGTACCTTAAAATAACGCACTTAACCAAACTGAACCGTAACTGAACGTTTGAAAACGAACCGAGCACCATTACATCCTAAAGGAATCGGCCAACTAGTGGGACCCGGGGAGTACACCTTTATTATTTTATATTGGATTGCACGAGGATCGAGACGACTTTCTCTATAAATACCTCACTACCTCTCACACACACAAACACACACTTCACCTCACCACCACTCCCTCTCCCTCTCCCTCCTCTCGGCCGAGATCACCACCACCCCCACATCCGTTTTTCGGTTCAAGTCTTGACATTCCAAGGGTATACAAGTGTCGGTGGTTACGTACAACGGAGCTCGGAACAAACGGAACGCGGAGGACCTCTACCGTTTGCTATTATCCACGCAGTTTGCGACTAGTTTCTTCCCTAGCCCCGAGCTAGAGGTATAACGTTTAAAACTCATTTTTGGTCATGTCTAAAGTGGTTAAAAAGATATTTGTCGGTTGAATGTCGGTAACCCGCTTGATGGAACTTTAAAGTTTGCTAAAACGTGAATATCGTTGGTTAAAAGCTCAAAACGCGTGTAAATGTCGTAGTACTTGAATATGTTGATTAATATGGCCTGATCTACGATGTGGTGGCTCTCATCATCGTTTAACCCGACTTTGTTCGGATCGCGTATCTTGACATACACTTGTTTCTTGTGTACAAGGGTTAAAAGGTGAAACTCCACCACACGGGAAACATGAACTTGTGTAAAAATGTTTTAACATGAAAAATAGTATTTAAAACAAGCCGATCTACGTATGTACAAGTGGTATATTCGTAGGACCGGGTGTCGAGAAAATCATGTTTTAATAAAAATGGATAAAGTGTTAACAAATACGATTTCTATAAACTACAAGTATAGAAACACTTGTAGAATAAAAGATCCGACAAAATAACAATGTTTACAAAAATTGTCGGGAAGTTGTAAGAAGTAAGTTGTTCTAAAAACGAGGTTTTTGCAAGACTAAGTTATGTTATGTATAGATCCACTAAAAATAACGAGATCTACACCGTAGTTTTTGTAAAAAACTACAAGTTCATGAAACAACGCGGTTTTACATTCTAGTCTTCTATTTGATGTGTTGAAAATTGATTTGGTTGATTTGATAAATTGTTGAGATGATTTGTAAAAGAAAATGATACGCTTGAAAGCGTGGCCACCTCCAGTTACAGGGGAAACTCTGGCGAAATTTTCTAAAAATCTAACACTTAGAATTATTTAACAAGTGTTAGACTACTTTGACATGTTTTCAAAAATATATTTTCGCCACAACTTTATTTATAAATAATCGGAGGTGGGATTTTCACAAAACTAAAAGTGATAAATATTTATTCGGTAAATATATTTTGTCACCTCACTGTTTATGATTATTTTGTGAAGATATATATAAATATTATTTTTAGAGTAAAAATAATATTTACTAACCTTGTCAAGCCCGAACTAATACAAAACGCCTTCACGGCAAACATATAAGTTACAACGGTAATTTCTATTACCACCTAATCACCAAAACGTAACTTACGCTTTATTCGGAAGTGTTCATAAGCACGTATATTGTCAATATATTATTTTGGGGAAATATTATGAGAAAAAGGAAATATATTATTTTTGAGAAAAATAAATATATTTTGGAATAAGAAATAAAATATATTAAGTGGGACTTAATAAAATGATATAAATACACATGTATTTAAATCCCCCATCCTTGGGAAGGAGAATGCGTATCAAATATATACACGGAACGGTTGTCTAACTGTTTCCAATGATGTAATCTATGAAGCTAAAGCAC
This sequence comes from Helianthus annuus, assembly GCF_002127325.2. Classification (NCBI taxonomy): domain Eukaryota; kingdom Viridiplantae; phylum Streptophyta; class Magnoliopsida; order Asterales; family Asteraceae; genus Helianthus; species Helianthus annuus. The sequence goes on from NC_035439.2 coordinate 56,500,678, forward strand.
GGCCATCCGTCTAATAGAATTAGCACATGTAGGTCGTTGCACAGCACTTGGATATTGGATTGCTTGATTTTGTGACGCGCTCACTGTGAGTTCATGTCCCCCTTTTCTCTTAACTGTTTTCAGTTTTATAAACTGCGGGGGTGAAATACATGTTACAATGATTATGGATATGTTATACATGGTATGATTAGCATAAGGAGGGTTATTACTTAGATCATGTGAGTGGGTAGGCAGAAACTTGAGGCCATTAATCCTCGTTGAGGACCGAGGGACAGGAGCGGTAGATCTATCTGGGTGTAGCGAGCCCAGCCTCAGGTCCAGCATAACGGACCTCGGGGTGACTTAGTGCCCGACGCATAAATCCGCTAGGTTTGAGTCATCCCTACTTGCACTTCACACATATCAGTGGACTTGCAACCCATTGGTGATCTCTTTTATTTCCTTATTTGCTACATACCAGGGTTTTTGATAAAGATAAAGGTTTATTTACTCATTTTCGCATGAACTCGCTCAACATTATTGTTGATTTTTCAACTTACATGTATTTCAGGGAATTAAGGATCTGGCACGGTTTAGCAGGATTTCCCGCTGCATTTAGATTCAGAGTCATCCGGGTTCAAGGTTTATGGCTCTTTCCTGGACAAGCCATAGCCTCTGAACCATGTTTATTTATGTTGCATTATGGTAGTGGTTGTACTGTTAAGACAAGTAATGGTTGTTGGGTGTTTACCCATTTAGACAATGTTTGACAATTTTATTTTCAATGGATGACTTTGCATGATTTTAAATTCATATAGCTTGTTATGGTTAAGCTATGGTATTAAGAAGTCACACCAAATTAACCACGCTTCCGCAAAGCCAGGGTGTGACAGCTTGGTATCAGAGCTCTGATCATAGCGAACTAGGGTTCATTTTGAGTCTAGACTATGATCACTAGGGCTCTCACGAAAATGTTTTTCTGCATACCACTTAAGTCCAGATCCAAAACTTTTTATAAACAAATGTTGAGCATATTTTATTATTTTAGGCTCAGTCTGGGAGGCTGAGGCTCGGTCTGGGAGGTCGAGGCTCGATCCAATCGATCGAGGTAGTTGTCTAGTGGGACTAGGGAGTCAGTCTGGGAGGCTGGGAAATGTTTGTCTAGTGGGACTAGGGAGTCAGTCTGGGAGGCTGAGAAAAGTTAGCTAGTGGGACTAGGAAGAACAGTCTGGGAGGCTGGGAGGCTAGTGGGACTAGGAGAAATATGTGATTATTATGTGGTAACTTGTGTGATTACCTGATTTACTGATATTTGTACGTACTTGTGATTGTATTACAGACTCATGGATACCTCAGATACAGGAGATTCGGACACTACTGGACCCCGACCCATGGAGTCAGACGAGAGTATGTCATCAGAGCACGAGGTGCACACCTCGGATTATACCAGTACAGACGACGACGACTTTCAGCCATTCGCACTACCTGACGGCGTCGATGAGCCCATCGTTGGTGGTCCTGCTGCGGATTTTCCTCTCGCTGTGATTCCCGCCCCGATTCCTCTTGCATCCTACCCAGCTTATGAGCTTATGCTTGATGCCGAGGCTGGTGACGATATTGATCTTTTCGATGATGAGCTATACGAGGACGAGGATCCTGACCCAGCTCTTTTGCCCGCTGGCGGTCTTTTGATGATCGCCGGTGCTCCTGCCGGAGACTCGCCTGTTCATTCTCCAGCTCCAGACTCCTTTGAGTCTGTGGCATCTGCTCCATCACATGTGGCGAGCACGCAGCTTTTCGTTCATGACTCGGATCCTGACCAGGCGTCATCTGCCGCCCCTATGCCGAGCTTTGTTTTTGAGCATGACGATATCGAGGATTCTGACCCTGTATTTCCTCCTGGATTCGATCCAGACCGTGATATTGAGTTCGTTCATATGGACCAGCCTGTAGAGGACCCCGTTGACCCTGCCGACCCTTTTGATCCTATCGATCCGGACTTTGACTTCGATATGGCGTTTGACGATCCCGAGCCTGCAGTAGCTCCAGAGCAGGCCGCTGCTCTCGATCCCGCACATGAGCATGGTTTGGCACATGCTGATGTTCCTGTTGATCCTATTTTGGCGGGTCAGCCACTTGGCGATGTTCCTGTTGATGATATTCCTTTGTTAGATGCTGACCATGTTGTTGATCCTCTTGTTGACCCTCTGATCGCTGACATTCCAGTTGACCCTCATGTCGATCATATTGATCCTGTTGTTGCTCACGTTGATCCTGTTTTAGCTCCTGTTGACCCCTTGCCTATTGAGCCCGAGCATGCTCTGTTTGCAGAGCACAGGGATCCCCCTGACGAGGAGGCTCAGCACGGTTGGATACCGGCTGACGAGGATGTTCCGCCGCTTCCTCCTCACCGCACTGATGCTCACCATCCTGAGTTCTCGTTTCAGATTCCTTCTGTCATACCTCCAGCGGGGCCTGGAGAGGGCTCTTCCGCCCATCCATTTGGCCATGTACCGATGCCATTACCTGTCATGCCTCAGTTAGCATCCATCCCATCTTCTGTTGCACCTATCGATCTTACCAGCGCGCCATTACTTTGGTCCTCTTCCTCACCCATGCCACCCACAGATCCATACCACCCATTTCATTTGGGCCATACTATTGAGGATCTTTTGATGTCATTTGTACACCAGCATGATTCCCATTCTCAGCGTTTGCAGGAGCTCGAGAGAGCTCAGTTGTCTTTTGGTCCATATCTTGGTCCGTCATCCTCATCTGCTCAGCCATTTCGATCATTTCCTCCTGACATTGTTGCTCGACTGTCGATCCTAGAGCAGCAGATTGCATCCGTGATCCGCACCCAGCAGGCCTTGGAGGAGGATTGGCTTCTCTTTCGCCGCCTACATTATCCTCCACCACCACCACCATTCTAGAGATCATCGACGTTACCAGGGTAGACACCGGTGAGACAGCCGCGATTGTTATGCACAGCTTTTGAAGACCATTTGACCACACAGATTTTTGTTGATACATGTGATGTATTGTTTGTATGTAACACTGATATGATGTATTTTGTACAGGGGTGATGTAACCCCTATGTGATTGATGGATGTACTAACACACTTACTATGCTTATGGTCTTGATATATATGCAATCGCCGCATTCTCATCATATCTGATTTACTTGATTGATTATTTTTATATTTGGACATGGGATGTTGGACATGGGATGTTGTGTGTGATATATTGATAACATGAGATGTTATATGCTATTACTATTACTATATACGTATGATTTCTATGGCCTAATCGACGTACGCACCTTTAGAGAATGGCACCAAGACGTCAACCGCAGCCGATGCCCACGACTCAAGAAGAACTGCAAGGAATCATTGCTGCCGCGATTGCTCAGTATGCTGCATCGCAGGGAGGACCCAGCTGGAGTAGCTCCAACGGCAATGGCAACCAGAATCCCACTCATGGGTGCACCTTCAAGCAGTTTCTGGACTGTAAGCCCACAAACTTCGACGGCACGGGTGGTGCTGTAGCCTTCGTTCGTTGGGCAGAGAAGACTGATTCCACCATTCGTATGAGCAAATGTGCGATCGACCAGCAGGTCACTTACATTTCAGGGCTGTTTCTAGATGGAGCCCTATCTTGGTGGAACCTTCAAGTGCAAACTCTAGGCGAAGCTGCCGCCTACGCCCTGTCTTGGGCCGAATTGAAAGAGCTTATGCGAGGGAAGTACTGCTCTCGCGCGGAGATTCAAAAGCTTGAAACTGAGTTTTGGCACTTAAAGATGGAAGGGTCGAAGATAGCGGAATATGTTCAAAGATTCCACGATCTGTCTCACGTGGTACCTTATATGGTAACACCCGAGTTTAAGAGGGTTGAGCGCTTCATCTGGGGACTGGCTCCTCAGATAATCAGTATGGTGACTTCTTCCAAGCCCGCAACCATCACAGAGGCCATTGATCTCAGTGTGGCTCTTACTGAAGAAGCGATTCGGTTAAACAAGTTCGATGAGATTGAACCCAAGAGAAAGGAGACTCATGTGGAGTCATCTAGTGGTAATAAGCGGAAGTTTTCAAGTTTCAAACAAAGCACCGGGACAGTGGTCAAGAAGGGAGAATCGAATGCACCAACTCAAGATTCAGTTGGTGGTGGAAAGAAGAGCAGGGGATACATGGGTGCACAGCCCAAGTGCAACTCATGTCAAAAACATCACTCTGGTCGCTGCAGCCTAAGGGTTTGTGAGTCTTGTGGGAAGACGGGTCATACAAAAGATTTCTGTTGGGCTAATGCTGGCCGGGGAGGCCAAGGAGGAAATGGGAATAGAAACAACCGTGGTGGTAATGGGAACCGCCCACAAGGAAATCAAGGAGGAAATGGAAACCGTGCTAACCAAGCAGGAACCGTGAACCGAAACCAGGGAAACCACCAGGCTGGGAACAATGGTGGAAACGGGCAGAGGCCCGGGTGTTTTAATTGTGGAGATCAAGGGCACTTCAAGAGGAACTGCCCGGAATTGACCCAAGCTCGTGGAAGAGTTTTCAACATGGAGGCCAGGGAAGCGCGCCAGGATCCCAATGTCGTTACTGGTACGTTCCCTGTAAACCAACGCTATGCGTCTGTTTTGTTTGATACTGGTGCCGATTATAGCTTTGTATCGCTAGAATTTAAGAACATGCTTGGTTTAGCCGCTAGTAAGTTAGATATTCCTTATTCGATCGAGCTAGCTAATGGGAAGTTAGTAGAAGCCAATGAAGTGATTAGAGGTTGCGTAATCGAGTTAGGAGAGCGTGAGTTTGCTCTCGATCTACTACCAGTCCAGTTGGGAAGCTTCGACGTGGTAGTAGGGATGGATTGGTTAGCAAGTAACAAAGCAGAGATTGTTTGTCACGAGAAGATTATCCGTATTTCGACCGACGATGGTGAGACCATTGTTGTTCATGGAGAGAAGCGTGGGACGCCGTTGCGGATTATCAGCTGTCTGAAAGCAAGGAAGTGTCTGAAGAAAGGATGTGTTGCTTTCCTAGCACACATCGTGGATAAAAAGGCTGCTGAGCCGAAGATCGAAGACATCCCTGTCGTAAGGGAATATCCGGAAGTCTTTCCAGAAGATTTGCCTGGCTTGCCGCCTCAGAGGCAAGTGGAATTTCGCATCGACTTAGTTCCAGGCGCCGCGCCTGTGGCTAAGGCACCGTATAGACTTGCCCCGTCTGAGATGCAAGAACTGTCAACGCAACTTCAAGAGTTGTTAGATAAGGGTTTTATCCGACCAAGCTTCTCGCCTTGGGGAGCTCCAGTTTTGTTTGTCAAGAAGAAGGATGGTAGTTTCCGTATGTGCATTGACTACAGAGAATTGAACAAGTTGACGATCAAGAATAGGTATCCTTTGCCAAGAATTGACGATCTGTTTGACCAACTTCAAGGTTCAAGTTTCTACTCCAAGATCGATCTTCGATCTGGATATCATCAGCTTCGGATACAGGAGGAAAGTATCCCGAAGACAGCCTTCAGAACTCGATATGGGCACTACGAGTTCCTTGTCATGCCGTTTGGTTTAACAAACGCACCTGCAGTGTTCATGGATTTGATGAACCGAGTTTGTAAGCCGTATCTGGATAAGTTCGTGATTGTGTTCATCGACGACATCTTGATCTACTCAAAGACGAAGGCAGAACACGAGCAACACCTCAGAACTATTTTAGAGCTACTGAAGAAGGAGCAGTTGTATGCCAAATTCTCTAAGTGTGAGTTTTGGCTGAGAGACGTGCAATTCCTTGGGCACGTGGTAAATGAAAGTGGAATTCATGTGGATCCAACCAAGATCGAGGCGATCAAGAATTGGGAAGCGCCTAAGACGCCAACCGAGATCCGGCAATTCTTGGGTTTGGCTGGTTATTATCGAAGATTTATTGAGGATTTTTCAAAGATCGCTCAGCCGTTGACGCTCCTCACGCAAAAGGATAAAAAGTTTGATTGGGGAATCAAACAGGATGAAGCATTTCAGTTGTTGAAGGATAAGCTTTGCAACGCGCCAATCTTAGCTCTACCGGAAGGTACCGACGATTTTGTGGTATACTGCGACGCTTCGCGTCAAGGATTGGGTTGTGTGTTGATGCAACGTCAAAAGGTTATCGCCTACGCATCACGCCAACTGAAAGTGCATGAAAAGAACTATACCACGCACGATTTGGAGCTAGGCGCAGTGGTTTTTGCTTTGAAGATTTGGAGACACTACCTTTACGGTACGAAGTGTACGATCTTTACAGATCACAAAAGCCTCCAGCATATATTCAACCAGAAGGAGTTGAATATGAGGCAAAGGCGATGGGTTGAGTTGCTGAACGATTACGACTGCGAGATCAAGTATCATCCAGGGAAGGCGAATGTGGTCGCCGATGCCCTAAGTCGCAAGGAGAGAATCAAGCCCATAAGGGCTAGGGCTATGGAAATGATTATCCAAACCGATCTTTCCTCACGCATTCGAGCAGCGCAAAAAGAAGCTCTCAAGGAGGAGAACCTTGAGAAAGAATATCTCCGTGGGATGGAGAAGATATTGGTTCCAAACAGGGAAGGAACGTTATGTTTTGAGAAAAGGATTTGGGTTCCTTTGTTTGGTGATTTAAGAGAAGTTATTTTTGATGAAGCTCACAAGTCACGGTACTCTATCCACCCGGGAGCGGATAAGATGTACCAAGATCTTAAGGATTATTATTGGTGGCCTAGGATGAAAGGCGATGTTGCTATTTATGTGAGCCAATGTTTGACTTGCGCTAAGGTTAAGGCAGAATACCAGAAGCCTTCGGGACTTCTGCAGCAACCGAAAATTCCCCAGTGGAAGTGGGAAGAAATATCCATGGATTTTGTTACAAAGCTGCCGAGAACGCCTAAGGGCCATGACACTATCTGGGTGATAGTGGATCGCTTGACGAAATCAGCACATTTCTTGCCTATCCGTGAAAAGGATCATACAAGCAAATTGGCTGAAATTTACATGAGAGAAATTGTCACTCGCCATGGAGTACCTCTCTCGATTATTTCTGATAGAGATGGAAGGTTCGTATCAAGGATATGGCAATCCTTCCAGGAAGCTTTTGGCTCGAAGCTGAATATGAGCACCGCTTTTCACCCGCAGACCGACGGCCAAAGTGAACGGACGATTCAGACATTGGAAGACATGCTGAGAGCATGTGTGATGGATTTAGGCGGTAGCTGGGATAAGCATTTACCCCTGGTTGAGTTTTCATACAACAACAGCTACCACACCAGTATTGGTGCCGCGCCATTCGAAGCTTTATATGGGCGCAAGTGCAGGTCGCCGCTCTGTTGGTCTGACGCAGGTGATAGACAACTGGTAGGTCCCGATGTAGTTCAGGAAACTACAGATAAGATCGCGCAAATCCGAGATCGCATTAGCGCGGCTCGTGATCGCCAGAAGACCTATGCAGATCTGAAAAGGAAACCTCAAGAGTTTGAGGTTGGGGATATGGTTTTGTTGAAGGTATCACCCTGGAAGGGTGTAGCACGCTTTGGGAAGCGTGGGAAGTTGAATCCACGCTACATTGGTCCTTTTAAGGTTTTGAAGAAAATTGGAACAGTAGCATACAAGTTGGATCTACCTGCCGAGCTGAATAACGTTCACGATACATTTCATGTATCCAATCTTAAGAGGAGTCCAACTCAAGTTAACGTTGCCATTCCTACCGACGAGATTCATATTGATGACACGCTCCACTTCGTTGAAGAACCTGTTGAGGTCACAGATTGGAAAGTTAACAAGACCCGCCGGAGCAGTGTCAAGCTCGTCAAAGTTCGCTGGAATGCTAGACATGGTCCTGAATTCACCTGGGAGCGTGAAGACCGAATGAAAGAGAAATACCCCCACCTGTTTCCTAAGAACCCTGCTTCTTCAAGCAGAACCTAAATTTCGGGACGAAATTTATTTAACGGGGGGAGAATGTGACAACCCTCACAAAACCAGGTATCCGTACGACTTAATTAATTATTAATTGCTGCCTAATTACTGTGCTTTACTGAGTTTGCTGATAAACTGCTACTTGATTGTTGATACTTGTACATATCTGCATCATACTTTGATATTCCTGTCACTACACTACTTATTTACTGAACCTTAGTGACAAACATGATGCACAAAAGCACAGTAGCACTAAACGGATACACAGTGAACTTGCTGGTATAGCCAGCATCAGGCAAACACTGCCTCTAAAGGCCTGAATGAGCCAGAATTATTTTACTACACCCATAGTGTGTGTAGGGATACAAGGGTTGTATGATTACGTCTCTAGGAATAAGATATAGAGATTTGGACGTGCCTAAAACGAACTTTAAGCACAAAACACAGCACTTTTATCAACACACTAGCTTCTAGCTAAGTAATAAAGTGCCAAAATATGAGGAATTATTCCCGACACTTTGCAGAATAAATTGTGTCGCTAAAGATATTATTTATGACGCTTAACGGATATCTTAAGCACTTTAACGGATTACTATCCGACCGAACAACCGGACAATACCCGGAACATAAAAATATTGCCAAAATTAATATTAGTACTTTTCTGAGCCAGTTAGGGTCCCTGATTACCCTAACACCCGCTTTTAATGCATTAAGCAACTAACGAGGTTAGTACCTTAAAGTAACGCACTTAACCAAACTGAACCGTAACTGAACGTTTGAAAACGAACCGAGCACCATTACATCCTAAAGGAATCGGCCAACTAGTGGGACCCGGGGAGTACACCTTTATTATTTTATATTGGATTGCACGAGGATCGAGACGACTTTCTCTATAAATACCTCACTACCTCTCACACACACAAACACACACTTCACCTCACCACCACTCCCTCTCCCTCTCCCTCCTCTCGGCCGAGATCACCACCACCCCCACATCCGTTTTTCGGTTCAAGTCTTGACATTCCAAGGGTATACAAGTGTCGGTGGTTACGTACAACGGAGCTCGGAACAAACGGAACGCGGAGGACCTCTACCGTTTGCTATTATCCACGCAGTTTGCGACTAGTTTCTTCCCTAGCCCCGAGCTAGAGGTATAACGTTTAAAACTCATTTTTGGTCATGTCTAAAGTGGTTAAAAAGATATTTGTCGGTTGAATGTCGGTAACCCGCTTGATGGAACTTTAAAGTTTGCTAAAACGTGAATATCGTTGGTTAAAAGCTCAAAACGCGTGTAAATGTCGTAGTACTTGAATATGTTGATTAATATGGCCTGATCTACGATGTGGTGGCTCTCATCATCGTTTAACCCGACTTTGTTCGGATCGCGTATCTTGACATACACTTGTTTCTTGTGTACAAGGGTTAAAAGGTGAAACTCCACCACACGGGAAACATGAACTTGTGTAAAAATGTTTTAACATGAAAAATAGTATTTAAAACAAGCCGATCTACGTATGTACAAGTGGTATATTCGTAGGACCGGGTGTCGAGAAAATCATGTTTTAATAAAAATGGATAAAGTGTTAACAAATACGATTTCTATAAACTACAAGTATAGAAACACTTGTAGAATAAAAGATCCGACAAAATAACAATGTTTACAAAAATTGTCGGGAAGTTGTAAGAAGTAAGTTGTTCTAAAAACGAGGTTTTTGCAAGACTAAGTTATGTTATGTATAGATCCACTAAAAATAACGAGATCTACACCGTAGTTTTTGTAAAAAACTACAAGTTCATGAAACAACGCGGTTTTACATTCTAGTCTTCTATTTGATGTGTTGAAAATTGATTTGGTTGATTTGATAAATTGTTGAGATGATTTGTAAAAGAAAATGATACGCTTGAAAGCGTGGCCACCTCCAGTTACAGGGGAAACTCTGGCGAAATTTTCTAAAAATCTAACACTTAGAATTATTTAACAAGTGTTAGACTACTTTGACATGTTTTCAAAAATATATTTTCGCCACAACTTTATTTATAAATAATCGGAGGTGGGATTTTCACAAAACTAAAAGTGATAAATATTTATTCGGTAAATATATTTTGTCACCTCACTGTTTATGATTATTTTGTGAAGATATATATAAATATTATTTTTAGAGTAAAAATAATATTTACTAACCTTGTCAAGCCCGAACTAATACAAAACGCCTTCACGGCAAACATATAAGTTACAACGGTAATTTCTATTACCACCTAATCACCAAAACGTAACTTACGCTTTATTCGGAAGTGTTCATAAGCACGTATATTGTCAATATATTATTTTGGGGAAATATTATGAGAAAAAGGAAATATATTATTTTTGAGAAAAATAAATATATTTTGGAATAAGAAATAAAATATATTAAGTGGGACTTAATAAAATGATATAAATACACATGTATTTAAATCCCCCATCCTTGGGAAGGAGAATGCGTATCAAATATATACACGGAACGGTTGTCTAACTGTTTCCAATGATGTAATCTATGAAGCTAAAGCACGGCCATCCGTCTAATAGAATTAGCACATGTAGGTCGTTGCACAGCACTTGGATATTGGATTGCTTGATTTTGTGACGCGCTCACTGTGAGTTCATGTCCCCCTTTTCTCTTAACTGTTTTCAGTTTTATAAACTGCGGGGGTGAAATACATGTTACAATGATTATGGATATGTTATACATGGTATGATTAGCATAAGGAGGGTTATTACTTAGATCATGTGAGTGGGTAGGCAGAAACTTGAGGCCATTAATCCTCGTTGAGGACCGAGGGACAGGAGCGGTAGATCTATCTGGGTGTAGCGAGCCCAGCCTCAGGTCCAGCATAACGGACCTCGGGGTGACTTAGTGCCCGACGCATAAATCCGCTAGGTTTGAGTCATCCCTACTTGCACTTCACACATATCAGTGGACTTGCAACCCATTGGTGATCTCTTTTATTTCCTTATTTGCTACATACCAGGGTTTTTGATAAAGATAAAGGTTTATTTACTCATTTTCGCATGAACTCGCTCAACATTATTGTTGATTTTTCAACTTACATGTATTTCAGGGAATTAAGGATCTGGCACGGTTTAGCAGGATTTCCCGCTGCATTTAGATTCAGAGTCATCCGGGTTCAAGGTTTATGGCTCTTTCCTGGACAAGCCATAGCCTCTGAACCATGTTTATTTATGTTGCATTATGGTAGTGGTTGTACTGTTAAGACAAGTAATGGTTGTTGGGTGTTTACCCATTTAGACAATGTTTGACAATTTTATTTTCAATGGATGACTTTGCATGATTTTAAATTCATATAGCTTGTTATGGTTAAGCTATGGTATTAAGAAGTCACACCAAATTAACCACGCTTCCGCAAAGCCAGGGTGTGACATCCGCAGTAAGATCGTTTAACACTTTTTAACTTTTCATTTCTTTAGCGTGTCGTGATAGTCCACTGATGTACTATCATTTCCTCTTTTTCGCAACAAAACTCATTTTTGAATTTTATCATGTTTTTGGCTTTTTCAAATTTTCTGATGTTTTTGGATTTTCTAAAAATTCTTACTCCCCCTAAAATTCAAATACATCTAAAGAAAATTGAAAACAGACTGTATAGAACATGACAACTGATATCAAAACACTTCAATTCTCCATCCGTTTGGCTTAAACAATCAGAACTCCCCCTCACAACAAACTATTTTCCCATAATGATTTCAAAACACTTAAGTTTGTTTTAATCAGAATGGTTTTTCCGGAAAATAAGTTTCGTTGTTTTTACCGTTTGTAAAATGGGGTTCAAATCATCACTTTGTTTACCAAATTCTTGAATGATAATTAAATCAAGTCCAATTCAATGACCTTGATTTAACCACTTGAAAGATCTACACCAATCACTACCATACAATCACTTGTAAGTTTAGCAATTCAAGCTCTTCAAACCTGTTTTTCAACCAATTACCATCTTTTGGTTGAATTCTTAAGATGCCGATTCCTACTCCTCGCTTACAAACCTGGGAGTTCCGGCAAGTCCTGCAACTTCACAAACAGATTTAGAAAGATGCCGATTCATGATCCGCAATACCATCTTGGGATCTCCGGCAAGTCAGGATTTTATTCTTGGAAAAATATATCCACCCAAGCCTGACCATCCTTGGGTGTAATCTCATCATTTTCATCCCTCTTTTCAACCGACTTGTAAACCCATCCTTTGGAAGCATAAAACTCCTGAATGCTTTGGGCCTTACCACTGGCCATTCTTCCAAAGATGCGTTTCACATTGCCGTTGAAAGTTTTTTCAACATCAATTTTCTTTTTGTCTGAATAAAATTGATTTGGAACATCAACTTTTCCGATTTTAGATTTGTAATTTTTAGCATGTAGTGGCGGAAAATTCACATCGTCCACTTTCGGAGTTCTCTTTACAACCTTTCCTTCAACACATGGCTCCTCTGATTTTATGGAATCAGATTCATCACCAGAACTGTTACCTGAACCTTTCACAACCCATATCTGATTTGATTCTTTGGCTATGCGTTTGGAAGCACTCTTTGAAGATTCTCCTTTTTCATAAGTTGAATTCTCAAAGCCTGTAAACTTCCGGGTTGATAGTTCAGTCGTTTCAACAACTTTGTCTTTCATTTTTCTTGAGATTTCCTGTTTTGGTCTGAATGTCATCGGACAATCTTTCGCAAGATGACCAACAGCTTTACACTGAAAACAGGATCTCTTTTCAACCTTCTTTAGAACTTCGGTCTTCTTTGGTTCTTCTTGCTTCTTGGCAAGGAATTCCTGATTTGTCTGATTTCTGAATAATTTTTCTTTTTCAGCTTCCGAAGTTTTCCCTGAAACAAACACATTTTTTTGTTTATAAAATTTTTCATTTTTATAGTTTTTCGGTGGAATAAAACCGAGACCTTTCTTTTTGAAATTACGATTATGGTTTGATTTCTGTTGAAAACTATAACCACAATTGTAACCCATTTTCTTGTTAATTCTTTGTTGATCTCTTGAAGTGTACTGTTTAGGTTTTCCGTTAAGATTAAAATCTTTTATTTCAGAAATATTAATTTCTGTGATTTTGAAAACCTTTTGAATCATTTCAATTCTGACACTTCTTATTGGAAAACTTTCATCTGAATATAATTTGTCAGAACCCTTCAAAGTATATGCTACTTTGACTGATTCATCATTCAAATTAGATTTTGAAAGTAAAAACTCTTTGTCATAAACCCGTTTGTCCTTTTTGACTGTTTGCTTTGACGCACTGGACCCAGACTTTGACTCGGATTTTGACTCTTCATTGTCATCTTTGTCTAACACCTGATCGACCACACTTTTTATCAACTTTGACTCATGATCAGTGTCTGATGACGTGTACGTGACATCGATACTTTCTGGCAAGTTATCCGACAGCCCAGACTCCCATTTCAGATTGATCGCTTTATTGACTCTTTCTGAATTAGGATTTCGGGGTGAATATCCATTTTCGACTGGGGGCGGACATCTGTTGTAAGATACACTCGGTTTCTTACCAGAAGCTTTCACTTTTTCTTCATCTTTTGTCACGGATTGTTCTTCTTCACCAATCTTCACTTCTTTAAAGGTCTTCAAATCTTTCACCACTGGATAAATCCTGTCAACAACAAAAGTAGAACATGAATAACTGTCTAGTAATTTCTTAACTTTTTCAGTTTCTATCTTTTGTGTTGCCAACTCAAGCTCGAGATCTGCACATTTCTTTATGTTATAGTTCGCTGTATCAAGCTGTCTCAGATATGCTATCTTCAAAGTATTCATAGCTTCAGCTTGTTCACCACCAGAATCTGTGTATTTGTTGATCTCTCTGTTCATAGTATCATATGATTCTTTCAGCTTGTGAATATTGTGCAACAGCTCATTGTTCTGCTTGATCAGCGAATCACAGTTCATGCACTTTTCTTGGACCATGACCGGTTCAGCATCCACTTTAATTTCAAATTCAGGAACTTCTTTCACTGTCCTGCCTGAATTTAAAAAATGAGCTCTTCTCAATTTTTCAGCTTTTGCTTCTTCCTTCAATCTCTCTTCCTCTTCAGCCTCCTCTTGAATCTTTCTTCGTCTCTCTTCAGCAGCTTCCATGACTTTTCTGCATCGTTCTGCACATTTTAGATCATAAGCATTAGCAAAGAAAGCATGAGAAGTATTTTTAGACATCTCTTTGGTCATAAGATTTTTATCTGGACAAAAATCATCCCAAGTAAATCCTTCAGCCAACTTCTCGTCATTATGCTCAGCTACACACACTTTGCTTTCTTTTGGAAGATATTTTTCCCAGGTAAAATTATCATATTTTCCCTGACTCACAACACATGCCCTTTTATCAACCACATCTCTTCCATGAGCTGTTTGTGCCTGATGCTGCTGTGCTGGTTGAGTGATTTGATGATAAATGGCCTTCTTGTGATATTCATTGTTTCCGAAAGGATTCTGGGCACCGGTAGCTTCACGGTTTTTGCATTCCCTCTTGAAATGCCCCTTCTCCCTGCAACGAAAACATGTAACTTTAGATTTGTCAAAACCTAAAGCTGAAACATTCGCATCACGAAAATCATCACGGCCAGTAATTTGTTTGAACTTTTCGGCATGTCTCATCACACTCGCCATACACCATTTTATATCCATCAACTCCATTTCTTCAGCATCAATTTGATCGTAATCCTCTTTCGTAAGCATTGGATTTCCGATCTTTCCTGCAACAAAACAACTATAAGATTCTAAAATCATCCCTAACAAAGACATTTGATTCTTAGCAATATCTTCAGTGTAGTCTTGATCATTTTCAAGGCTCAACACTATATTACACTGAAGTTTTCTACCACTCTTTGTTACAGAGATGTTAGGATCAAAAGTTGAAAATCTTGTGCTGCTGCTTGATCCCTGGGGTGTCGTCTTCTCAGCAGAATCTTTGACACTGTAAGCAGTTTCAATCTTAGGAGAGAACTTTGTTGAATCAGTAGCACCATGCTTGTAGTACAGACTGATATCCTGCTCTCCATCGTAGTTCTTCATCCTAGCGATCTTTCTCTGCTCCATCTCTTGGGCTTCTAAATGCTTTATGAAGTCTCCGAGTTTCATCTTTTTGTATTCCACTTTGTTAGACTTCAGCATCATCAAGAATGTTCCCCAGATTTCATATGGAAGTGCATCTGCAAGTTTTTCAATTAATTCATCAGTATCTTTCTTAACCCCCAATTTTGTCATATTTCTCACCAAATTACAGTATCGATCAATAATTTGTTTGGTGGTTTCATTTTTCAATCCCCGAAACAAATCAAATTCTTTCTTCATGAGAGACATTTTGTTCTTTAACATATCGTCACTTCCTGTAAACTTGGCTTCCAATTCTGTCCATATTGAATATGCAGTTCCGTCATGTTGAAGCAAGATCAGAATATCTTCTTTTATCGCTTGCTGAAGTAGACTCACCATAAGCTTCTCATCCCGATATTTCTTTTTCTCATCTGTACTCATCTCTCGAAGTGTTAGTTGCACACCATTTTTAACTGGTTTAACATATGGTTCCTCGGTGTGTTCCCATGCATCAAGATGATAAGCTTCAACCCAATTTCCGAATCGTTCTGACCACACATTATAATCGTCAATATCCATGAGTTTCGGTGGTTTTTGAGACGTTCCGGTTTCATTTTCAATCAAAGCACTTTGGGTAATCGAGGTCGGAGTAGCAAAAGCGTTATAAAAATCAGAATCCATTCTTCAAGAATCAGATAATACTTCGAGCAATACAGTAATGCTTCGGGAAAATACCTGAAAGACAAACAAACAACACAATCAGTTTACGGTATTATCAATTAATAGAAACGAACTGGTACTCGAACTGATAATCAATTCTGTGCGGATTTGAATGAAACACTGAGCAGACTGCTTTGACTCGGATCAATTTTCAACAAACAAACTCGGTATGAGCGAACTGATGAACTTTCGGACAACGTGAACAATTTTTGAACTCCAAATCGTACGGACTAGAATCGACAAGCGAATGTGACCTTCCACACGATTTCACGCGACCAAAACACAACTTGGATTTCCAAACACCGTATGCGAACAAGTAACACCTGACGAACTGGAACAAACTTTTAAGTAGACATAACTAAGATCAACTGACCCTGTATTCACCAAACACAATTTGAACCGCCAAACAACCTGAACACTTTTAACCAATCACATAAAATCACATAAACTGTTGAAAAAATGGGCGGTGGGTTAAGTTTCTTTTTATGAAATGTGTGGGGCGGTGGCTTATAAGGTAGTGGGGCGGCAAGTGGGCTAAGATTAGGCCATTTTGTGAGCCAATGATTTTCAAGTGGGCGGCAAAATATGTGGGCGGTGCAATTAATGATGTATCAGTATATAGGTGAATGTCATAAAAGCGAGTCACGTGTATTTCTTTGAGCGATCCAGGTTTTACCAAAAGCGATTCAGAAATTTAATGTAATGACATATGAGCGGTCCAGGTAGGGTCACAAGAGCGAGCCATGATGTAACTTTGAGCGAACCAAGACAATATTCCTATGAGCGGTCCAGGGGGTATAATGATGACTTATAAGCGGTCCACGTTATGATGTAGTCCTATGAGCGAGCCACAACAGTGTCTTTAAGCGATTCAGAAGTATTTTATGAGCGAACCAGACGAATCTTTGAGCGATTCAGACGAAACTTCGAGCGGTCCACAAATATTTCGAGCGGTTCAGGAATTTTCGAGCGATCCAGAACAATTTTCGAGCGAACCAGCTATGACATCAGCAAACACGAAACATTTTTGACCAAAATTTCAATTTTAATCAGTTTTAAATCGATTTTAGATCTGAAAATCTCAAAGTTTTGTTAAAACATGTTTACGCACACAATATGTAAATTTGAAGCGTT
This sequence comes from Helianthus annuus, assembly GCF_002127325.2. Classification (NCBI taxonomy): domain Eukaryota; kingdom Viridiplantae; phylum Streptophyta; class Magnoliopsida; order Asterales; family Asteraceae; genus Helianthus; species Helianthus annuus. The sequence continues at coordinate 56,517,529 of NC_035439.2, forward strand.
TTCGACCGTAAAAAGTTGCGTTTTTTCGAAAAAGAAAGGTGTAGAAGCAGAAAAACGATGAAAAACGAGCTGTATATGCGAGATCTCCTCCTCCTTGGCTCTGATACCAATTGTAGGATCGGACTTCGACCTAAACGAGTCGGTTGGAAGAGCTCAGATTCGTTTCAGCGGCGGAAACAAAGAAACGAATATATACACAGCTTGTTTCACACTTTAATCCTCTCGTATATTGATATTACAAACGATTACAGTAAGAGGAAATACCGGCAGCACCTCGGTATTAATTCTGAACAACAGTTACAAATGAATTTGACACTAGCCTATTTATATACATTGTGAACCGCTCCAATGGACTGACGTTAAAGCGGTCCAGAACAATATGCCGTAAAGGCGGTTCAGCAACTTGTGTTCTTTAAGCGGTTCCCATCCTCTAAAAGCGATCCAGCTCATTTCATGTTGACATAAAGGCGATCCTCATTATTTCTCCTTAAAAGTAATTCTGACAACTTACTGAATAAGCAATTCATTTGATTCTTGTCATCTAGTAGACCTTTACTTCATTGGACCTTGGATTGGCTTCACCCCATTGGACCATATGTTGGTCCAATCAACATAAAGATGGCAACATGTTTTGTCTTCTTGTGAATGTATATATCTTGACATGAATATTAAACGGCCATCATTTATCATTTGTGAATGATGACATCACTTGTGATGTCACCTAGGTGATGTCACTCGTGATGTCATCCCCAAACAGATCCGCACCGTGACCGAGACTTGACACTAAGACGAAGACGACAGATGACTGCACCAACATTTCTTATTTCAAACAGACTCCCCCTCACTGATTGTCCATCATGTTCATCACTTGGAATTTTGAAAATCAGCTTTTCCAACAACAGTTGTCGAAAATAAGATGAAGTAAAATCTTTTTGGATTTTTGAATGAAATGAAATGCAACAAAGAAATATTTACATCGAATATTTTTTGTGAGTTTGTGTAAGAGGATCATATCAGTTTATGAGACAAATCACTAACACCGTTATGCTTTAAACATTTTAAGTTCTAAACAATTCACCTAGATTGTCAGTATACTGATCCACTTAAATTTTCACCCAAAGTTCAACTGTTTCGAGATACGAGATGAATGTTTTAAGACCTTAAACTTATTCGCGTGTCCCACCATTTGAATATGCTCCCGTATCCAGATCCCAATATTCAGTCTTACAGGTGAGTATACCTAGATGATATATGTTCAAGGGTTAAATGCGAAGCCATGCGAGCTCAGGCTATTGCTTCCACAAAATCAGAGAGATGATGGTTCGACTTTAGGTAAGTTCCCTTTAGAGAATCTTTTATTCAACAGCACATGATTAGCATTTTTCAATGTTTCATCATTTTTTGTACTGAGGTTGAGCATTAAGTTTAAAGCAAATGCAAAGTATTATACGGGGACTAGGCCATTGCTTCCACAAAATCAGAAGTCCCGGGATAATACCCCAGATATCACTGAGTGTAAAGACCTAGTATCTCAGAAAGAGGGACCTTTCAAACAAGATTTCGGGGGTTACCCATATATCCGAGAGATGTTCTCCACGAGATAAGTAAGTATTCATATTTATGCTTATATCTCGAAAACAATCTACTGAATGTGCAAAAACGTACTGACACGTCCTCAGTGAGACCGTTTATCACATTTGACTTTCCAATTCTTTACCGTGCTGTGATAATCCACTGATGTACTATCATTTCCTCTTTTTCACAACAAAACTCTTTTTTGTTTTTTATCATGTTTTTGGCTATTTCAAACTTTCTAATGTTTTTGGATTTTCTGAAATTCTGACTCCCCCTAAAATTAAAAATCATATAAAGAAAATTTTGAAAACAAACTATACAAGTAAAGTGACAACTGATTTTCAAGCTTCAAATCGTCATCCACTTGGCATAAACAATCAGAACTCCCCCTTACAACAAACTATTTTCCCATTATGATTTCAAAACACTTAAGTTTATTTTAATCAAAATGGTTTTCCCGGAAAATAAGTTTTGTTGATTTTACCACTTGTAGGAAATGGGGATCAATTCATCACCTTGTTCTTTCAACCACTTGTATGAAAAATTTAACAAATTTAGGTTCTTCCAACAAATACCACTTGTAGAAAATCAAGTACAACTTGATGTCCCTTATTAACCACTTGTAAATCGAAATATCACAGTTACCAACCTGTGAGTTTCTCAAGAAAGATGTCGATTCCTACTCCCCAATTACCAACCTGGGAGTTCCGGCAAGTTAGGTTTTTCAGCTAAAGAGATTCTCCCAAGCCTGACAGACCATGGGAGATTCCGAGTTACCAACACTCGGTTTCTTTCCTTTCATCTTCTTTTCATAATATCCCTTTGCCCCTTTAACTTTCCCGTCAATCATTTTTCCAAAAAATATGTTTCACTTTGGGGTTAAAGACTTTTTCAACATCAAATTCTTTCTTTTCAGAAAAAAATTGATTTGAATCTCAACTTTGCCAACTTTTTGTTTAAAATTTTTAGCCCTCAATGGTGAAAAATGTCACACCCCGACCACGTAAAACAACAAAACGTGGCGGAAACGTCGGGGAGTGTTGTAACAGAATCATTGTTTCACAACCATGGATTAAACATATTTCGTTTTATTGAATTAAATGAGTTACAATGTCTTAACAACAAAGAAACATAACATAATTAACTAGTCTTGCATCTTTTAATGTCACTAAGGCCTCGTCCATTCCTATGTGAGCATACACCAATATCATCATCAAATATCATCAACTATTGTACCTGAAACACATGTGAAAATAGGTACGTCAGCATAAAAATGTCGACGAGTACATAGGTTTTGTATGAGTGTCAGATTCATGGCTCGTTTTACATGCTGCAATACTTATTTAAAAATCTTGTCTTGAAAAGTATAGTATTGCGACATAATTAACCAACTCAAATCAAGTTGATTATAATTTATAAAATCTCACAGCCATGATTCTTAACTCCAGAACATTTGTTTAATTAAACCCAGATTGTAAATTGTTTTTGAAATAAAAACTTGAATAGTATATATATATCGTTAGAAAAACCTTGTAGTATAACTTTGTTTTGATAACCTTGCCCAAGTGATCTAGATAACGCAACGATATATAATGTGTTAAAAGCACTTATATATAGGAAGTACCAGCGGCGTATCCACCATGCTTTTAGCACATTACACCCGCCCCATTACCTAATCACTCCCTTAACCCAACGGTTCAAACAGATTTCAAACGGTTCATGTCAAACAACAGTTACAAACGGTTCACATGGTTTAACAGTTACAAACGGTTCACATAATTCAACGGTTACAAAAGGTTCACATAATCAAATGGTCACAACGGTTCACATAGTCAAATAGTTACAACGGTTCACATAGTCAAATAGTTACAACGGTTCACATAGTCAAATAGTTACAAGCGGTTCAAAATGTAATTCAATGTGTCCATATGCTGGACGAGCATATGCGGCAAAATGTAATGTAAAGCAATGTACTAAGTATGCACTATATGGACATACATAGCATAAAACATAATGAAATCATGTACTAATAGCGTACTAATGAACATAGCAAGTATATGATATAATAACATGAAAAACATGAAAGTAACAAGTAGGCACATGTGTTTCACCCCAAAACATTTGAAAACGTAAAAGAGGGGACTATGTACTCACTTGAGGGTGCTTAGAAGTCTTGAACAAAAACCAAGCAAGGCTAGAGGGATCACGGAATCAAACGGCACCCTATATAGGTAACTATGTAAATAACCGGACCTAAATCGGGAGATCGGATAGGATGAGCTTCGTAAACCAAATGAGTAAAGGAACTCATGTAATATGGTCTAACAAAGCCTACATTCTAAAAGGAAACCTAACCTAAGTGCTTACGACCCGTTTAGGTAGCTTACGCTACTTTAACGCGTCGTTCACGTAAAACACGTTCGAACCGCTTAACTAGTCCTATGACAAGTAAAATATGCCTTAGTATGTCTAATATTGTTGCTAAATCAGTTTAGATGTCAAAAATTATGTTACACATGCTTAAAATGAATTTATGCGTGAAAACGGCATTTTGGTAATTTTTCCTAAGGCATATAAACTACCTATCATACGTGTAGGATCGTGTGGTGACCCGAATGAGTCGTTCAGAGAAGTTTTTATCTGTTTCAGAGGCGGAAACTAAGAAACAGACTTCGATACAGCTTGAATATCTGTTGGTGCACTACATCTGTCGACTTCGTCTTGTATCGAGTCTTTCCTTGTATTGTATAGATTAGGGCGCGTTTTACGAGAAAACTGGAGAGTATATGTGTTTTAGAGAGTAGGTCCGCTTATGTGTCATGTCCGTATATGGGAACCTACCAGGTCAGGTCCGCTTATTCGTTCATGTCCGTATGTGGGAACCTACCAGGTCAGGTCCGCTTATTCGTACATGTCCGTATGTGGGAACCTACCAGGTCATGTCCGCTTATTCGTACATGTCCGTATGTGGGAACCTACCAACACTATAAATACCACATGAGCGGATCTCATTTAAAAACTTGGTCAAATTCCATACCGAAGTGCTGCCGGTGTGAAGATCGAGCTGTAATCATTGTCAAATCAATAAACCAGTAGATTAAGTGAATTGCAAGCTGTCTCTACCTTCGTTTCTTGTTATTCTGCACCTGAAACGTAGTTGAACGCCTCTGAACGACTCATTCGGGTCGAATCACGATCCTACAATTGGTATCAGAGCTTGGGAGGAGGTTTTCTACAGAGAATAGCTGGAATTCATCATCATTTCTTACTTCTACACCTTCTATTTTCAGTTCAGAAAGTTGTACCGGTCAGAATTGGGTCAAAATTGCACAGATTGCGTGTTATTGAACATTGATAAACCCTTGAAAGTTTCAGACTGAAATACGGACTAAAAATGGGTGAAATCATCTTCGGACTTAGGTCCGCTTATTCGGACATTTGAGTAGATCCGCTTATTTGACAGTTCAAGTCCGCTTATCCGGACATATTTTTGATCAGGTCCGCTCAAAATTGCATATAGGTTCGCTCAAAAGTTCATTCAAGTCCGCTTATTGTGACATTATTTGATTGGTCCGCTCCAATGGTTCGCTCATTTGACATCATGGTCCGCTTATTAGACACCTAGGTTCGCTTTTAGTGAAAAATTTCAATAGATCCGCTTTTCTGACAAAATTCAAGTCCGCTCATTAGGTCCGCTCTTATGGTCCAATAGAAATCTGCAAATATAAATGTGTCGGATATAAGGTGACAGGTCTTATACGGGAGGCCCAATCACATTTAAAGTTGTAAAGTTGTTGTCGGTTCAAAAGAATTATGTTGTCAAGTTATTTTCAAGTGTGGTCAAATGAATTGAATTGAAAAATTAACGTTTGTCAGCCCACTACAGACTTGCGGCCCAATCAATGGATTTGTGTCAGCTAGCCCATGTGATTGTCTTCAAGTAGTAAGGAGGTCCAATCAGTTTGTTCTAATTTTTGCGGCCCAACTATAAAAATTTTTAGAAGAAAATCATTGAATGTTGCTTGTTCACATGATCAAGATTATACGGCCCAATCAATAAATTTTGAAAAGAGGTTGGTGGATTGTGCGGCCCTATCAACTAAGATTAGTTGTCGGCCATATTTTAAAGAGTATAGGTCCAATCATCTTTTACAAACTGTTGATTGCATGTGAAAAAGGTTCATCGGCCCAATCATAGTTATGTTTTAAAGCGGCCCGATCAAAATCACTGTGATTTAAAGTGAATCAAAGTCGGTGATTAATTGGTTTGTCTAATTTGAAAGGTCCAGTTCATTTGGAGTAAGGTCAAGTTGTTTGATTTTGATCCGGGTCATAGCAGTCCGCACAGTTTGTCAAACTTCAGTTCGCACAGAATATTCATCAGTTCGAGTGATTCAGTTTGCACGGAGTATCAGTTTGATTCAGTTAGTTTGATAAGTTTTTTTTTTTTTAAACTGATTGTGTTTTGTTTGTTTATGTACATCAGGTGATACAGGTGTGAATCATGGATACCAATTTCTTTAATATGACTAAAGAAACATTTGATAGAATAAATGTATTAAAGAAAGAATTTGACTCGTTTTCAGGTTGTCCAGGAGAGAATACAAGGAGTATCATTGAGAGGTATAGCCATCTTGTTCGTTCGATGTCTGGGATAGGTATAACTAAAAATCCAGATGAATGGGTCAATAAATTTGTCAAAGCTTTACCTCAAGAAGAATGGGGAGAATATCTTTTGAAGTTAAAGTACTCCGGAGAATTTTCTCGATTGACAATTTATCAACTCATTGAAAAGCTTGAAGAACAGATGGAGAAAAATGCTATGAAAAAGAAAAGTCAAGAAGGAAAATCGTTATTAAAAATGAGCAAGAATATAGGTGTCCAAGTGGGAGAGGAACAGATTGGAGAAATTTCAGTTTTGGAAGATGAAAAGCAAACTGATGATAAACATATTTTTGTTTTGCAGGGAAATTGTGCAAAGCTGAAATCTGAAAATGACAGACTGTTAAGTGACTTGAACAGTTTGACATTGGAAAACCAGAAATTGAAAGAAAATGCAAAGATGTTTGAAGATAAAATCAAAAGGTTTGAAATTGAGAAATTAAAAACTGAGAAAGAATTTCAAAGTTAAATAAAAATTCTTGAAGATGGGAGAGATGTGTTTAGCAAAAACAACATCGAAAAGCAAAAAATGATAAATTCCCATCTTCAGAAAATTATTAGACTTGAAAAAGAAGGTGAATGTGCTTGAAAGAAAATCAAAGAGTTAGAAAAAGACTTTGAAAGCAACAAGAAATCCTCAGAAAATGAAGATTTCTGGATAAAGCTTGAGAACAAAAATTTGAAAGCAAATGAAACGAAATTTCAAGAACAGATAAAAGATTTGGAAAATGAAAAGTCTGTTCTTGAAAACATGAAGAATGAGAATGAAAAATCAATCAAGTCTCATCTTGAAAGAATATCTCAGCTTGAACATGAAGCTGAGAATTCAAGAAACAAGATTGATGAACTTGAAAAGAAATTGATAGGTTTTGTGACTACATCAGACAGTTTGAATTTTCCTTGTACGAAACCAATCAATTCAGTTCCAATAAGTGACAATGTCAAAGTTGAAGATTGGGATGAGAAATCTGATGATGAAAATGATAAAATTGAAAAACAAAAATTGTTTTTGAAATTAAAATAAAAATTTCAGAAAACTGTTCTACAATCAACTGAAAAAGGTGAATGCTCTAAGCAAAAACCTTTGAAGAAGAAAGTGGAACAGAAACAAAAAATTAAAAAAAGAAAATTGTTCAAAAAGAAAATAACAGCTCATCAGATCGATCATCCAATCAAAATAAAAAATTACAAAAAGTAAAAATTGATAACTCAAAAAGTGTTGGTAATAAGTGGTGCAGGTTGGACCACAGTGCTCACAAGTCAAATCCAGCAATCAAGAGGAAAAAGGAGTATCACCAAGCCAAACAATGCTATGATTTGAGTATCTGGTGTGAAAATGGTGATTGGTACGATAACAAAGTGTGTTACCAATGCGGTTATCAAAGACACATTGCTGTTAACTGCCAAGGTTGGAATTATGAAACGAGAAGATGCTTTAACTGTCAATCAGAGGTCACATTGCCAGAGATTGCCCAAGGAGATCAAATGACAGATTGAGGGATAAGTCTAAAAAATTGGCAAAGATTCCAGTCAATGTCAAGCCCCATGAACAGAAGGTTCTAAAACCTAAAGTTCTAGAACAGACAATTCAAGAAAAGAAAGTTAAACTTTCACAGGGGCAGAAAGATAGACTGAGGAAGAAGAGGAAGAAGGCGAGAGAGTATCTCGAGAAGATCTTGTCCTCGGGTTCATCTGTTGGTAAAAATAATAGTTCTGATGAATCGACTCCCTCGATTGCAAAGTCAAGCAAGACGAATTCATCGGATACAAATATGAGGACGAAAGAAGAAAAGAAGAAGAAGAAAGTTATTGGCGATGAATCTGTTTCTTTGGAAACAAAGGAGCCACATGTCGGCGATGAATCTGACTCATCAAAGTCAGACAAGCCACATTCAGGCAATGAATCTGGTGTGGTAAAGCCAGAAGAGCCATATGTTGAGGTAAAAGTCGAGAATTCTGGTTTAACAATGGATGATGCAAACTTTCCACCATTGTTGAACAAGAATTCGAAAGCACCCAAGGACCGTCAGGCTTGGGTGAATCTGTTTAAATAGAAAACCTGATATGCCGGAGATCCCAAGTTTATATCGTGGATCAGGAATCGGCATCATTCTAGTGTTTGAAAAGTTTGTTTGAAAGATTTTGAATAGTATTTGAATTTTACAGTTTGAAGGACTACGCCGGAGCTTCCAGGTTGGTAATTGAGAAGCAGGAATCGGCATCTTTCTGACTAATTTGACAAGTGGTAAAGAGGTTTCTATAGATGTCTCATTCCTACAGGAAAACCTTCAAGTGGTATTATTTGGTTTACTTACAAGTGGTATTTGTTGGTTATACTTTGAAGAGATTATGTTTACAAGTGATACAGAGGTTTCTGAACTGAAAATGGTAAATCAGGGACATTAAGTTATACTTGATTTACTATACATATGAGATTGGTAAACAAGATGATGAACCATATTCCCATGCTTCACAAGTGGTAAACTTAAAAGTGGTAAAAACAAACTCATTTTCTGGAAAAATCATTTTGATTAAAACAAACTTAAGTGTTTTGAGATCTAAATGAGAAAATGGTTTGTGATAGGGGGAGTTCAGATTGTTTATGCCGAGTGAATGGCGATTTGATGTGATTCGATGTCAGTTGTCAAGTTTCTGTACAGTTTGTTTTACTTTTTACTTTTCAAGTGGGTCAAGAGTCTAGTAGTTTTCAAATTTCCTTTGAAATGTGTTTGCATTTTAGGGGGAGTAGGAAAATTTCAGCAGAAAATCCAAAAACATTTGAAAATTTGAAAAAGACAAAAACATGATAAAATTCAAAAATGAGTTTTGTTGTGAAAAGAGGAAATGATAGTACATCAGTAGGCTGTCACAACATGCTAAAGAAAGGTAAAGATAAAATGTGATAAACAATCTCACTGAGGATGTGCCAGTAGGTTTTTACACACTTAGTAAATTGTGACGAGATATAAACTAAATTTCAAACTTGCTTGTTCTGTGGGTTAACACAAACTTGGATATATAGGTAACCCCTGAAATCTTGTTTGAAAGGTCCCTTATTCTGAGATACTAGGTCTTTATGCTCAGTGATATCTGGGGTATTATCCCGGGACTTCTGTTGTATGGAAATACTGACCTAGTCCCTGGATAATGCTTTCCGCAAAATCTTGAAACATAGCTTCGCCCTCAGCATGCTGATGAAACAATAAAATTGATAGTCGCTGCTGTTGAAATAAAAAGATCCTCTAAAGGGGACACACCATTTGTAGGTTAGGGGTTCATTTCATCACATTGTTTATCATCATAACACATGAAAGATTATATCAAGTTCAACTTAATGACCCTGATTAACCACTTGTAAAATTACCACCTGTACCACTTGTAGGAATAAAACAACTACACAAATTCATTTTACCCATAAAGATGCCGATTCCTGCTTCACACTTACCAACCTTGAAGCTCCGGCAATTCCACAACCTGTAGAGTTTAACAATTTTAAGATATATTCACAAAATCATTTTTTAAGAAAGATGCTGATTCATGCTCCGTGATAACCATCTTGGGAGCTCCGTCAAGTCAGGTTTTTCAAGTAAAAAATACAGACACCCAAGCCTGACCAGCCTTGGGTGTAACCAACTCATCTGCAGTTGGGGTGTAAGTTGCCTTCTTAGATTTATAAAAATCTTTAGCCCCTTTACCCTTCCCCTCGATCATCTTCCCAAAAATCTTCTTCACATTCCCATTAAAAGCTTTCTCAACATCAAATTCATTCTTTTCAGAATAAAATTGATTTGAGATTTCCACTTTACCAATCTTTTGTTTAAAATTCTCAATCCTCAATGGTGGAAAGTTCTCATCATCCATTGGAGGAACTGATTTCTCTTCACTTACCTCAAATTTTGGCTCCTCTGATTTTGTGGAATCAGATTCATCACCAGGTTTTACATTTGATTTCTTAACAACCCATGCTTGGTTGTCAAGATTTCCCCTTCGTTTCTAAAACCTTTTCGAACACTCACCAACTTCATATGTTGAATTTTTAAACACTTTAACTTTCTCAGTTGGTGGTTCAGTTTTATCAACAACTATTTCTTAGAGTTTTTTTGAGACTCCCTGTTTTGTGTTAGTTGCCTTTGGACAGTTCCAGGCGATATGACCAACTTCTTGACACCTGTAACAGGTTCTAGTCTCTTTTCTCTGATGAACTTCATACTTTGCAATCTTCTATTTTTCAGCTAAGAACTCTTTATTTGTTTGTCCCCAGAAATAGCTCTTCTTTTCATCCTCAGCTGAACTACCTGAAACAAATTTTGTATTTGTTTTAAAAATTTTCTCATTTTTATGATTTTCTGGTGGAGTAAAACCCAATCCTTTCTTTTTGAAATTACCATTATGGTTTGGTTTCTTTTGAAAACCAGAACCAGAATTGTAACCCATTTTCTTATTTAATCTTTGTTTAATTCTTGAAGTGTAAGGTCTAGGTTTTGCAGAAAGATTTTCATATTTTATTTTAGAAATATTAATTTCTGTTAATTTGAAAACCTTTTTAATCAATTCTGTTTTAACACCTCTTATTGGAAATTCTTTATTAAAATATAATTTGTCAAAATCATTCAAAGTATATGCAACTTCAAATGTTTCGTCATTCAAATTAGATTTTGACAACAAAAATTCTTTACTATAAACCCGTTTTCCCGACGACTTAGAACTCTTGACAGACAAACTCGAACTTCCGGACTCGGACATTGACTCAGACTCCTCATCCTTATCCAACACCTGATCGACCATCCTTTTTATTAAATCAGACTCATGATCTGTGTCAGACGCTGTGAATGTGATGTCAATATCGTCTGGTAATACATCGGTTATCTCGGACTCTAACTTTATATTGACAGCCTTTTTTACTTGTTCCTCATTTGGTTTTCTAGGCGAATACCCTTCCCAAATCGAAGGCGGACACTTATTATAACTGACACTCTGTTTCTTACCAGTATCCTTCTTTTTCGACTTCTTTTCTTCAAACACTTCAAAACCTGCAATAGTTGGATAAATTCTGTCAATTAAATAATCAGAATTCGAATAACTTTTCAGTAATTGTCTGATTCTTTCATTTTCAACATTTTCAACATTTTCAACTTTTTCAATTTCCAAATCCTGTTTCAACTTCGCACATTCTTCAATGTAAAAATTTATCTCTTTTTGCTTAGACATCATTGTAGCATTCATCATTGTCAAAGCATCTTCTCTTTCCGAGTTTGTCTTCTGCAAACTATTCACAGTTCTGTTTAACACATCGTATGATTCTTTCACATTCTTAACATCAAACAATAACTTTTCTTTCAACTTTTCTTGTTCACTCAACCTCTCATCTTTTTCATCACATTGTTTGCATGGTTCCAAACATGTAAGACAAGGTTTTGTGATTTCAACAATCTTTTCAATCTCCACAATCTTCTCGACTTCAACTACCTTCTCCACTTCAACTATCTTCTCAACAACCTTAACTTCTTTCATTTCTTTTGCAGCTTTTCTCTCTTTAAGTTTCTTCAATTTATCTGCAAAATAAAATTCAAAACTGTCAGAAGATAAATGAGTTTTTACAATATTTATCTGTTCAATTTCTTCATCATCATCACTAGTATCTGTTGAACTATTTTCAGAAGAAACAAATTCTTCATCTTGACTTTTCTCCTCATCAGTTAACACTGCTATCTATTCTTTCATCAATTCTGGATTTTTAACAATTTGAGCAATGAAAGCTTTAACCTCCATATTATCATCCACATACTTATCCCAGCTAAAGCCTGGAGCCATTTTCTCATCATCTTGATCAATGATACCATAATAAGCTTTCTTATTTGCATCTTCGATCATTCTAGCATGTGCAGTTTGTGGTTCCTTTTGTTGATGCGGTTGATGAGCAACCTGTTGATATATGGCTTTTCGATAGTAATCATCTTTTCCAAAAGGATTCTTTGCTCCACTAGCTTCTTGATTCTTGCATTCTCTCTTGAAATGACCTTTCTCCCTGCATCGAAAACAAGTAACTTTAGATTTATCAAAACCCAAAGTAGACACATGTGCATCCAAAAAATCATTTCTTCCTGTAATCATTTTGAACTTTTCAGCTCTCTTCAAAACACTAGCTAAACACCATTTGATGTCCATGAGTTCCATTTCTTCAGCATCTATCTGATCGTAATCCTCTTTTGTTAGCATAGGATTTCCGATCCTCTCTGCAACCAATCCCTCATAGGATTCCAGCACAGTTGCAAGTAATGCCATGTGATCTTCAGCAACTTCTTCAGAAAAACTTTGACCTTTCTGAAGATGCAACGCAATGTTGCAAAGTAGCACCTGATCGTTACCATTTCCTAAACTTTGAACACTCGGATTAACAGTCGGAAATGAAGAAACTCCACTGGACTTGACTGAACTCTGGTTGACTGATCCTGATGAATTTTCTGCACTGAAGGCAGTTTGGATCTTTGGACTTGCTTCAACAGTTTGAACATTTCCTTTATAGTACAATTTGATGTCTTGTTGATTGCTCGAGCTATTCATTCTGGCAATCTTTTGTTGTTCGAGATCTTGTCCCTCAAGCTTTTCAATAAACTGTCCAATAGACAATCTACTAAACTCTCCAGAATTCTTCAAGATCATGAGATAAGTACCCCATTCTTTCTGCGGTAACGCGTCAGCTAGTTTCTCAACCCATTCATCTGGAGCTTTAGTAATTTTCAACTGAGACATAGAACGCACAAGATGACAATATCTTTCAATGAGAGTCTTTGTAGTTTCTCCTGGCACACTCGTAAACAACTCAAACTCTTTCTTTAACAACGATTTTTTACTCCTGATCATTTCTGCACTTCCTTCAAACTTCTTCTTGAGTGCTTTCCAAATCGAATAAGCACTACCATCATGCTGAAGCAAAACAAATATATCTTCTTTAACAGCTTGTTGTAGAAGACTAATCATCATTTTCTCTCCTTTGTAACTATCTCTCTCTTTGTCTGAAAATTCTGAGATGATTTTATCTACATTCAAAGCAGTCTGTGGTCTAACATATTTTGTTTCAATGCTTTCCCAAGATTTTAGATGATTTTCCTGAACCTAGTTTTCAAATCTTTCTTTCCAGCTATGGTATTCTTCAATACCCATTAGCTTCGGGGGTTTTTGCAAAGTTCCGGTTTCGTTTTCCATGTTCATGTTTTGAACCATAGCAACCGGAGTAGTCGGAGATGTGGCAAATGCGTTGTAGAACTCTTCTTCCATGATTCGGTAACACGGTTATCAAGACAAACACTTTTCAAGCGAAATCAGGTCCTACAAACGAAATTACTTCCAAGCGTAAATACCCTTAAAGCGAGATTAACCTGAAACAACAACTTCAAACGGAATTAAAAATTCAAGCGAAATTACACTCTTCAAACGAGATTACCTAATTTCGTTTGAATTGATCAAACGAAATTTAATTTCGCTTGGAATTAGGAACCATTTTAAAACGAAATTATAATTTCCACCGGAATTATGATTTCGTTTGAAAACTTTCAAGCAGGATTACTAATTCCGTGCGGAATTAGCTAAGTTTTCAAACGAGATTACTCAAATGTTGTAATTCCGTGCGGAATTAAAAAACAATTCCAAGCGAAATTAAGATGATGTCAGCATATCCGATCTAATATTCAAGCAAAATTATCAATTTTATCAGAAATAATTCGAATTAAGGTCCAATTTTCTCAAGGATTTGTTAAAACACAATTTCACTTATGATATAAGAAATTCAGATCATTTAGACCGTTAAAACTTGTTCAATTGAGAAAAGGTGTAGAAGTTAGAAAACACGATGAAATCAAGCTGAAATCTGCAGAACTCCTCCTCCTGAGCTCTGATACCACTTGTAGGATCGTGTACGGACCCGAAACGAGTCGTTCAGAGGCGTTCTACACAATATGAAAGGCGGAAACAGACATATTGAGTGTGATTCAGCAAGATATTCATTTAAACTGTTTCTCTGATTAATCTGACAAAGTTTTACAGCGAAACAAGACTTCGGCAGCACTTCGACTCCGAAAACACCAATCTAATTCCGTTCCAAATGACACGGACCTAGCACATATATATAGACAATCTAATTCCGTGTGAACAGTACAAACAAAATTACATTTGAAGCAGAATTATAACCTCGCGCGGAATTACATAGTAATTCCGCACGGAATTGCACACTGATCATTACAAGCGGAATTAGCTCTTTCAAGCGGAAATAGCTTTTGTCTTGATTTCTCGATCTTCGTGCCCTGAACAATGCAAGACTCGATACAAGACGAAGTCGACAGACGTACGCACCAACATTAACGTCGATTCGAACATGGGTATTCAAGGTATACCAAGAACCCAGTCGATGGACTTCAACGTCCTTAAGCATCTATCTGAAAAGATAGGATGATCTTCCAAAAATTCGATATTTTTTATTACAAGGAATCACCACATTCGAATTAAGGTATACAAAAATTAAGGAGTTACGGAAATACCCTTACGTATCCCATCAAGGATTGGGTATTCGTCCAGAGTTGTAACTTGCGCCTTGTACTTCGTTTTCCTTGGAGAAAACGGGTACTTATGATTTATGTGGAAAACGCAAGAGATCATAAAGTGGGAGAATTTTGGGGGTAGTATGTTCTTCAAGGAATACGATTCCTTGATTGTCGTTATTGCAGGGGATATGTTGTTTATACATGCAACCACATCAATATATTGCAATGTAAATAAAAGATTTATTTATAAACAACAATTACAACTGTTTCATGGATCATGACAACAAAAGAAAATAATATATAAAGCTTGATTATTTCTAAACAGTGTTGTCTTTCCATCGGTCAGATGCTCATCCCAGTGCTGGATTCGCATTAGCAAGCCTTGGGCAATTTCTTTGAAAATGGCCCATCTCGCCACAGTTGAAGCAAGAACCTGGTGGAAAACGACCTTGAGCAGGGTTGTTGCCAGCTTGATTTGGTGCAGCTGCAGCTGGGCAAACTCTTGCTGTATGGCCTATGAGTCCACAAGTTTGGCATTTGCGGCACTTTACATTGGCATGATGATGGAGGCTACATTGGTTGCACAAGGGTGCAGTTCCGTTGTAGGGCTTCCTAGTAGGGGGTTGAGCTGGTTGGTTGGGGATGGCTTGATCATTGTGAGTAACCATGACAAAGTTCTAAGAAGCCTTTCGCTTTTTTGACTTCTTAGGGGATCCAGTCTATTCCTCCTTTGGTTTCGATTCCTCGACCGGTTTCTTGTCACTTTTTCGTGAAAGTTTACCTTTCCTGATCTGAGATTCAGTCAAGGTAGCGAATAGCTCAATGGCCTGTCTAACTGTAGTGGGATTACTACCAGTCACGATGTCTTGTACTGAGTCAGGGAGGCCATCAACGTACTTTTCGATTGCCTTATCCAAAGGTGTGACCATATTTGGGCATAACAGATTAACTCCTCATAACGATCCGTGTAGGCTCGATGCTCACCGCCATCTTGCTTTAGAAAATCAAATTCCCTTTCCAAGGCCCTGATCTCGTGACGAGGACAGAATTCCTTCATCATCAGAGCTCGAAGCTCTTCCCATGTTTGAGCCAGTGCCACATCGGCACCCCTATCTCTCATCACACCATTCCACCATGTCAAAGTTCGCTTCTCAAAGACACTAGATGCGAAATCTACCTTTCGCTCGTTTGGACATTGAATATGTCTGAAGGTGCTCTCTAAACTCTCGAACCATTGCAGAAGTGCAGTCGCTCCTTGAGACCCAGAAAACGTTGAAGGCTTAGCCGAGTTGAACATCTTGAAGTTGCAGGGGGCATTATTGTTGTTGAGAGCTTGGTTACATTGAGCAACGATGTTCGGGATTGCAACAGTCATTTGCTGCGTAATGACAGCTGCCGGTTCTTCGATAGGTACCTGATTCTCGCGTCGTGGAGGCATTCTAAAAGGGGAAACAAGAGAGGAAACATGTGAAATGGAATTGGGTAAGAATAGGATGTTACAATTACCGACCAAAAGCATGGGTGATGGTCATTTGTTTGAATCACGAAGCAAACAAACGACACTCAAAGGCTGAATCAAAGTAAATAGGTCCTCATAATGTATCGCGAAGACATGCTCGCCTATAAGTGGACACTCACCCCAAGAGTTCCCAGGTAAGAGTGACTGGTCCGATACTGCGGATTTGTACGAACACTCTGGCCTTAGACATAAAACTCAGGGTACAGGCACCCACCCTTCCAGTTTGCACGTGTTCACATTATTTAGACCCAAACCTTGACGAGAATTTGAAAACTTTGAAGGTTCGAAACCTTATAATAAATCATCCTAGAACAGATGATTAGTTTTCAAAGCAGATTCGAATTTTGTGTTCTTATTGTGGTTGTCACCCAAGGATAGGCGACGGTATTGTTTTATGACTAAACGCAAGTAAACTCGCGTTAGGGTCCTAGGAAGGTTATAGACTAAGTCAAAGCATTACTAATAACCTAATTCCCTGTAACAGAACATGGCGGAAACGTCGGGAGTGTTGTAACAGAATCATTGTTTCACAACCATGGATTAAAGATATTTCGTTTTATTGAATTAAATGAGTTACAATGTTTTAACAACAAAGAAACATAACATAATTAACTAGTCTTGCATCTTTTAATGTCACTAAGGCCTCGTCCATTCCTATATGAGCATAAACCAATATCATCATCAAATATCATCAACTATTGTACCTGAAACACATGTGAAAATAGGTACGTCAGCATAAAAATGTCGGCGAGTACATAGGTTTTGTATGAGTGTCAGATTCATGGCTCGTCTTACATGCTGCAATGCTTATTTAAAAATCTTGTCTTGAAAAGTATAGTTTTGCGACATAATTAACCAACTCAAATCAAGTTGATTATAATTTATAAAATCTCGCCGCCATGATTCTTAACTCCAAAACATTTGTTTAATTAAACCCAGATTGTAAATTGTTTTTGAAATAAAAACTTGACTAGTATATATATATATATATATATATATATATATATATATATATATATATATATATATATATATATATATATCGTTAGAAAAACCTTGTAGTATAACTTTGGTTTGATAACCTTTCCCAAGTGATCTAGATAACGCAACGATATATAATGTGTTAAAAGCACTTATATATAGGAAGTACCAGCGGTGTATCCACCATGCTTTTAGCACATTACACCCGCCCCGTTACCTAATCACTCCCTTAACCCAACGGTTCAAACAGATTTCAAACGGTTCATCTCAAACAACAGATACAAACAGTTCACACTGTTTAACAGTTACAAACGGTTCACATAATTCAACGGTTACAAAAGGTTCACATAATCAAATGGCTACAACGGTTCACATAGTCAAATAGTTACAACGGTTCACATAATCAAATAGTTACAACGGTTCACATAGTTAAACAGTTACAAACGGTTCAAAATGTAATTCAATGTGTCCATATGCTGGATGAGCATATGCGGCAAAATGTAATGTAAAACAATGTACTAAGTATGCACTATATGGACATACATAGCACAAAACATAATGAAATCATGTACTAATAGCGTACTAGTGAACACAGCAAGTATATGATATAATAACATGAAAAACATGAAAGTAACAAGTAGGCACGTGTGTTTCACCCCAAAACATTTGAAAACGTAAAAGAGGGGACTATGTACTCACTTGAGGGTGCTTAGAAGTCTTGATCAAATACCAAGCAAGGCTAGAGGAATCACGGAATGTTGGACCGTTGTTTTGACCCGAAAAGTCAGCCGAGACAGTTCATCATCACATATAAAGGCGGAATCAGTATATATGACGTTACAACAGCTTGTCCTTTCAATTCCACTGCTTTTATAGCTTTCTAAGTAAATTTTGACAGAGTTTCGCTCCAGAGCACATACATCACCACCAGATCTGCTCAAACTGATCCCCTATATATAGCCTATGGTGGTTCGCTCATATGACAGTTCATATGAGCGGACCTGTATCATTGACACATAAGCGAACCACTTTAAGTACTGACGTGATGTCGTGGGTCACGCAAATTTAATCCCTAAACAACTGTAGTTAGCGGTAGTAGGGTATCGAACTCAGGGAGTATGTGGAAAATGTGTTGATTGTATAGCTTTGTATTTAAACTAGAATTAAACTAACTTGCAGAAAATTAAAATTCAAGATTGTGGGTTGTTGTTTTAGAAAACTAAATTAAGAACTAATTCAAATCAAAGTAGGTTGTAAACAATTAGGAGAGAACAATGATCACCCTAGGTTTCAGTTTCTTTAAACAATTGTGTGCAATTTCACTAGAAAGAGTTACATAGACATAACTCGTGTATGTGTGATTGAAGTGATAAAAGGGAACAAAGTACTCGGATTAGATAATGCGAGGTTGTTTCCCGATGACCTATTAACCAATAACCAACCCTAACCCTTCCCGTGATATCTCGGTTGCCAACGGCACCAAGAACGTACGATCAAGACTAGAAATTGTGATATAGATTAACGCACTACAAACAATCAAACATACACCATGACATTCAAGCAACGCAAAATATCATTCTAGAAATGCAGAAATTAACACACAAAAGTCTTAGAAACATTCACCTAGGATGATCACCGAAGAGTTTAGCCGGACATGGCTTGGTGAATCATCATCAACATTAATCTAGTGTTCATACGAATTAAAAACACAAACCGAATGTTTAGAATTGTTCACAAAGCAAGCAAATACTCCAAATTCGCCTCCC
Organism: Helianthus annuus; assembly: GCF_002127325.2. Lineage (NCBI taxonomy): Eukaryota > Viridiplantae > Streptophyta > Magnoliopsida > Asterales > Asteraceae > Helianthus > Helianthus annuus. Next base: position 56,536,566 of record NC_035439.2, read on the forward strand.
AAGTCTCCAAGAACCGTCAATGATAAGATAATACCAAAAGACACACCAAAAAACGAGTATATTGTGGCAGTTACACTTTTCACGTTCAGGCACCACCGTAAATTACGGCTCCACCGTAATTTACGGTGGTCATCAAAGTGTTACGGTGAGTCAAGCCTGGTTTACGGTGCAAGAATCAACAAAAATCATGTCTACCGTAAATTACGGTAGGACCGTAATTTACGGTACTCAGCAGCCTTGTCTCCTTTGTTGCGTCTTGTGTTCTTCTCTCGACCCGTTTCCACCAAAGCATTCATGAGCTGCCTTTTATCCATCTCTTATCTCCTAATTCGCACCTGAAACAATAGCATCGTAGTTATCTAATCCAAGATAATTACACGGCTAAATGGAGGATTATTTCATGTTTTAACATACTTAAGGGTTGTCCAAAGGACCACCCGTCACATCCCCACACTTAACTGTTGCTTGTCCCAAGCAACTCATCAACATAGTTTCGAAACAAGTGATCAAATCAGCCAAACAAATCATGCAATTTCTTTACCAACCCCCTTTTTAATGCCCCAAGCAATACACCCCTCACAATTTCTCTCCTCTCGGCTACAAGTGGAAACTAGCAAAGATAAGCTAGACACACACTAGGCAAACGGGTGGTTGCGCAATCATAAGCTTGTACCTGAATCAACTATCCTCCTATAACGGGTCAAACATGAATGCAAATCAAAAGGGGCTTAAAGGTTGTAATGTGGCTAGGTATATGGGTAGGAAATGGAATATATATGAGTAGCGAAAATTCGACCCGGACTTTTTATTACAACTACCAAAAACAACTAACAATGCATACTACTATATACAAGACAATGAAACCTTCTTCTTTTTTTTTTTTTCATTTTTTTTTCTTTTCATTTTTTTTTTCAATCACACAATACGATAATACACTAACCATGACTATTTCAAACTCATAAACTACTAATTATATCACTAATGCTATAAGACCGGGTCAAATTTGGGTACATTTTCAAGTAAGTAGCTAGGGGAAACAAATGATAGGCTTTAGGCACAAAATTGGGCAACTAAATGACCAAACCCCCGCCCCTCTCACTACCATGCTCATATATATAACTTATGAGGTCCAACCCCCCAAATCCCACACTCACTCACACAACCGACGAGGCTACCTAATGCCCTTATCCTTTCTACATTCATGTCTAACAAAGATTCAAATTGCATTCAAGCACAAGTTCTAACGCACCCCCACCCGTAGCCACTCTCATCAAAGATTATTTATATACACGTGTGGCTACAACTCTTACCAAGAATGAAAAGGGTAATAAGGGTTGCCGGTGTATTGACTTGGGGATAAATTGGGGTGACAAGATTTCACATCGTTTTGCTCGGCTTAAAATTTTTTCAAAAATCTTCAAAAAATTCCCCCCATCCCCACACTTGGGATACATTGACCCCAATGTATGGCTTTGAGAGGCTTTGATCACTAACCCACTTCGACATCCACAAGAAGCTTCTCATCTCAAACCCCAAATTTCTTTTTTTTGTATTTTTTTCATTTTATATTTTTTTTATGTTTTTCATTTTAAACACAACACCACCAACCAACCAAACCCAACAATCAATCATATGATCAATCACCACCCATCCTCCCACCATAATCAACATAAACCAACAAATATATACAAACTATACAAGAGAGAGAATACCACCTGATCAATAATAACGCGGTCCTGGGGGCCCAAAAATGGACGACATCATATCGTTCCATTCTCCAAACCCGAACGAGCCGCTACTGCTTCCCTCTTGTTGTTGTGGTCCCTCTTGCCGTCTTGGATCAAGCCACTGAGAATGGTGGAGTTGTGGAGTCGGATACGAAACGCTGCCATCATACGGTGGCAATGAGGCATAATCCACATGTTGTGGATCCTCAGCCACCGGCCTTCCGGCATGCCAATCCGCATGCATCCGCCTCATCTGATCATCGTGATATCGGTTATTCATTTCCACCTCCTGCGAATATGCGTGGGTCCGGTGCCATAATTCATTGCGGTCGAAGCTATGTTTAAGCGCCCGCTCAATACTAGCGCTATTCCGCGTGCCTTGATCAAATAACGACCTCTCCGAACCCGACCAAGTATCAAAGATGGCCGCCGGCGGGCGTTGGCTCTCGATCACCTCCTGCATTGAACCACTATAAGCCCACCCCGGCTCATATGGTTGCTGCGCATAGTCGTAAAATGTGCCACCATGACCACCATGAAAAGCCCCAAAACCAACATTAGCACCACCCGTTGGCTCGTCTGCGTAATCATCATCCCCACTCGGAATTAACTCTTCATCGCTTTCAGGTTCATCCGGTTCTCCCGGTAACAACTCCCTTGCACCTAATTTCAACGCCCTCCACCGTTGACCCTCCGATTTCAGCTTGTGATAACGTTCAGACGAAGTGTATGTCCAAACGTTTCCCAACCTATCCAAAGTAAAAGGCAAGTGCCTTTTCGTTAAACCACGGTCTTCAGATGTGAGTGCCTTCTGCTGTTTCATTAAGCCCGTTATGATGCGGCAGTACGGGACAATGTCTCTCCCGTATTTGTTCCGGCATATCCACAAATGGTGCATAATCAGGTAGCGTATTGGAAACCGTGGGGACCCGTGCATCAATGAATACAGAACAGGTATCTCTGGAAACCTCACCTGTTCTTTATCCCCTCTCCTTGGGATGACATTAAGTAAACAGATCGTATGCAAGAGCTTGGCTTCTATCTTCAGATTTTTTCGGTATAACACGCCACCATACCTACCGGGCAAAAACAAATCAGCCAACATACTGTTCCATGTCACGTGCTTCTCGGGTTTGAGCAATAAATCATCAAGCGTGGGAATCATGTACTCCCTAGTTGGAAGGCTATCATATTTTCCCAACTTCTTCAACGTATCGAATGACATTTCAACTGGTACCCCATGTACCGTCCCAACCAACTTCATTTGTGATGGCCTGTGGAAGTTGTGACATTTAAGCGTTGCCATCCACTCCTGAATCTCAGTCAAAAACAAATTGCTCTTATCCTTATCCCAACACTTGAGTGCTCCTTCCCAACCCAAAGCACGGAACTTGTCATACACCCCAAACTGGCCCAACTGAGGCTCATCAACATCTCTTTCACAGATGAATGCGGCCGCTTTATTCTTTAACTTGTTCATGCAATCGTTATACAGAGTTGGCTGCCAAATTTCGGGTTGGTCATCCAACGACCCCGAATTCCACACCGGTTTATCTCTTGGGTCTAACTGCATCTCTTCTTCTTCCTCGCTTTCGCTTTCACTAACCCTACCCAGATATTGCCTCTTCTTCGATGGCTGCTCCTTCTCCTTGCCCTTGCCTCTTGATGAGGATGAACTTGACCCCGGCTTTTCCTTTGTCTTTGCCATCTCCTACACACATGAAGAAACAACAAAACAACACAAAAATTAACATTCTCTTCACAAATCATCCCCACACTTGCTTGTTGCCATGGTTGTAGATGTTAGTGAACCCAAAATGTATCAAGGATTTTTCAAAAATTGGGCATGGTGTCTCTACAATGTAGAACATCCCAAAAGTTCACTACTTTAACCATAATTCCTACATCTACAACCATCAACCATGTTCAATAACAATTCCATACTCATATCCTAGCAACAAGCAAGTGGGCAAGAACATATAACCTAAATCACCTTGTTTTTCACAATGCATCTCCATAATATAGTAAAATAAGTGTTCATACCTTGTTTCAAGATGAGAGGATGCTTGTGAAACTAAAAATCCCAAAACCCCCAAATTATCTCAACCTAGGGTTTCAAACTTCGACCCCAAAACCGCGTTTTCTCTGGAATTCCTCCTCACAATCACGAAGCTTGGGAAAAATTAGTCGATTTAGACCAAAACCTCACTTGATTTGGACAAAGATTGAGGATTTTATGAAGAAAAGAAGGTGGAAGAAGAAGAAGAATGAAGGTTCTTGGAGAAGAAGAGGTTGGTGAAAAAGTGGAGAGAAAATGGATGGATGGGGTTTAATGCACGTGAAAGGCTGTTTATTTTCGCTTTTATTGTTTTGTTTTTTTTTTTTATATACATACGGAATCCTAGCGACCGACAACATTTTTCACCGTACCGTAATTTACGGTCTCACCGTAAATTACGGTGAGACCTGGATGTCAAATATTCACCGTAATTCAGGCTGTTTCCACCGTAAACCCCAACCATTTTTTTCACCACCGTAAATTACGGCATTACCGTAATTTACGGTAATCGCTGAACTAGAATTCTTACCGTAACACAGGGGGTTTTCACCATAAATTCCAAAAAATTTTTAACAACCACCGTAAATTACGGCTCCACCGTAATTTACGGTGGATACTGGGCATGTACATTTTGGCAAAACTTTGAAGTTTATATGACCAATTTTTTAAATTTTTAAAATTTTTCGATTTTTTTTATGTTTTTTAATTATTTCAAAAACTTGGAAAAATCACCCTACCCCCTCAAAAATCCCGTGTTGTCCTCAACACGATGTAAGAGCAATTCGCGACCCGAACTTCCCCACACTTGTTTCGAACACGGACTTCGAGGAACTATGGCAATTATGCAACTATACAAACAAAACAAAACAAAACTACTATGTACACTATCACCAAACCTGGGCCTCTTACGATTGTTCCTCCTCAACCGGGCGTAGGATGTAGCCCGCTTTGTCAAGCTCCAAGTTGTTGATGTCATTGCCATCCAAATACGGCTTTAACCGGTGACCGTTCACCGTTTGTTGTTTCAATGTTCGCTCGTCTTGAATGTCAACATCTCCGAACCTTCCCACTCGTCAGACAACATAAGGGCCCATCCACTTGCTCTTTAGTTTCCCCGCGAACATTTTCAACCTTGAATTGTATAACCACACTTTTTGACCCACTTCAAAGTTCTTCTTCTTTATCTTCGCATCATGAACCTTTTTCAGTTTGTCTTTGTATGCGGATGCACACTCATACGCTTGGTCCCTTATCTCTTCAATTTCATTCAGTTGAAGCTTCCTCGCCCGACCCGCTTCATCATAGTCCGCATTCACTGTTTTAATTGCCCAATATGCCCTATGTGCCAACTCCATAGGCAAATGACATCCTTTCCCGTAAACCATTCGATACGGAGTGGTATCAAGTGGGGTTTTGAAAGCCGTGCGATATGCCCACAATGCATCATCAAGCTTGCTTGACCAATCTTTCCTATCCGTTCTAACCGTTTTCATTAGAATTTCTTTGATTTGCCGGTTAGATACCTCCACTTGACCACTTGTTTGTGGGTGGTACGGTGTAGCCACACGGTGATTCACACTATATCTCTTCAACAACTTTCCAAAATTGAAATTTTTAAAATGTGAACCACCATCACTTATTATCACCCGAGGTACACCGAAACGAGAAAAAATGTTGGATTGCACAAACTTACATACAACGGAATGATCGTTGGTCCTTGTGGCAATAGCTTCAATCCATTTCGATACATAATCAACCGCAACCAATATGTATAAAAACCCATTTGAGTTTGGGAAAGGACCCATGAAGTCTATTCCCCAAACATCAAATACCTCCACTACCAAAATTGGTTGCAACGGCATTTCATCACGTTTCGAAATGCTTCCCATTCTTTGACAATTGATGCAATTTCGGGCATACTCACGAGCATCCTTGAAAATGGTGGGCCAATAAAACCCACTCGATAACACCCGATAGCCTGTCTTATTCCCACTAAAATGGCCCCCACATGCGGATGAATGAGCATGGGTCAATATCTCTAAAACTTCAGTTTCGGGAACACATCTTCTTATCACTTGATCAGCCCCGATTTTGAACAAGTCGGGTTCGTCCCATATATATTGCTTCACTTGACTAGAAAACTGTTGTCGTCTCTTCTTAGTCCAATGATTTGGAATCGCACCCTTGGCCAAATAGTTAACATAATGAGCATACCAAGGGGCAACATAAGTAGAAACGGCCAACAATTGTTCATCGGGGAACCGTTCATTGATTTCACTTGCATCATCTACACCTTCCAACGGGATTCGGGACAAATGATCCGCGACAACATTCTCACATCCCTTTTTGTCTCGGATCTCAAGATCAAACTCTTGTAACAATAAGACCCACCGAATCAACCGCGGCTTTGCATCCTTTTTCTCCATCAAGTACCGAACCGCACTATGATCCGAGTAAACCACTACCTTGCTTCCCCAAATATACGAGCGAAACTTATCCAAAGCATACACTACCGCTAGTAACTCCTTCTCGGTTGTGGTGTAATTAAGTTGCGCTTCGGATAAAGTTTTGCTTGCATAGTAAATAACCACCGGCTTCTTGTCAACCCGTTGACCCAAAACTGCACCAATAGTGGTATCGCTGGCATCACACATTATCTCGAACGGCTTTGACCAATCAGGTGGTTGCAAGATAGGCGCCTTGACCAAATGTTCCTTCAAAACAGTAAACGCTTGCATACATTCATTAGTAAAGTCAAACGGGACATCTTTTAATAACAAATTGCATAAGGGTTTGGTGATAACACTAAAACCCTTAATGAAACGTCGATAAAAACCCGCGTGTCCCAAGAATGACCGTACACCCTTAACATTTTTAGGAGGTGGCAACGATGAAATTACCCGTATCTTTGCCTTATCCACCTCCATCCCCCTTTCCGAAATCACGTGTCCCAACACAATGCCCTCTTGCACCATGAAGTGACTTTTCTCCCAACTTAGCACCAAATTTTTCTCAACGCACCTTTTTAAAACCTTTTCCAATTCGTTGAGACAAGCATCAAAAGTAGTGCCAAAAATGGAAAAATCATCCATGAACACTTCGAGCGACTCTCCAACCATGTCCGAGAAAATACTCATCATACATCGTTGAAAAGTTGCCGGAGCATTACACAACCCAAACGGCATTCGCCTAAAGGCAAAAGTGCCGTATGGGCATGTGAAAGTGGTCTTGTGTTGGTCATCCGGGTGTATGGCAATTTGATTATAACCCGAATACCCATCTAAGAAGCAATAATATTTTTGACCCGACAATTTTTCAATAATTTGGTCAATAAAAGGTAACGGGAAATGGTCCTTAGAAGTGGCGGCATTCAGTTTTCGGTAGTCAATACACACCCGCCATCCGGTAACCGGTCGGGTGGCAATTTGTTCACCACTTTCGTCCTTGACTACTTGAATGCCGGCCTTCTTAGGCACAACTTGGGTGGGACTCACCCAAGCACTATCCGAAATCGGATAGATGATTCCCGCATCCAACCATTTAATTACCTCCTTTTTTACTACCTCCCTTAGGTTCGGGTTCAACCGCCTTTGAGCTTCTCGTGTCGGTTTGGCATCCTCGGTTGTGATAATTTTGTGCATGACGATGGATGGACTAATTCCTTTGAGATCGGCAATCGTCCATCCAATAGCACCCTTGTTCGCTTTTAACACCTCCAGCAACGCTTGCTCTTGTACCACTTCCAAATTAGAGGCAATAATGACCGGCAAAGTGTCATTATCCCCTAAAAATACATACTTCAAATGGCCGGGCAAGTCCTTGAGCTCTAACTTTGGTGGTTCCTCCAACGATGGTTTGGTACCCGAATCGATTTCCACCGGTAGACCCTCGAATTGATGAGTCCATGGTGGTCTACCTTCTTTCATCGCCATAACATCTTGTGCCTCCTCTTCAACCCGTAGTGCATAAGCATGTACCTGTTCAGAAAAGTCACACAGGTAAATATCCAAACCATCCTCCTCATACTCATGCGGGTTGCATCCATCTACTATGTCTGCCATAAAACACTCATCAACACCGTTAGCATTAGAATTGTTTGTGAAAACATTCAAACGCATTTTTCGATTTCCGAATGCCATATCAACCGTACCAAATCTACAATCGATAATAGCATGTGCGGTGCTTAAAAATGGACGACCCAAAATTATGTTTTGTTGTTGTTTAGGGTCCGCCGATGAGTAGTCCAAAACCAAAAAGTCCACCGGGTAGTAAAACTCATCAATTTTAACAATAACATTTTGAACCATACCCCGGGGCAACTTATGAGACAAATCGGCCAAAACAACCGTCGTCTCCACCCGTGCTAATGGACCAAAGTCATATTGGTCGTATAATCCCCCCGGTAAAATGCTAACTCCGGCTCCAAGATCTAGCAACGCCTTAGCCATTTGAAAATTACCAACTTGTACATTAATCAATGGCGTGCCTGGATCTTGGAGCTTAGGAGGAAGCTCCCCATTCAACACCGCACTCACTTGCCCGGTCAAATCTACCCGCTTAGGCACTTTTTTCTTGTTTTGCCTCTTTTGTGTGCATAATTCTTTTAAGAATTTTGCATAAGCGGGAACTTGTTTTATTGCATCAAGAAGTGGGAGATTTATTTTAACTTGTTTGAACATATCCCACATTTCCTCTTTTTGAGGACCCCTTGACACAATAACATTTTTCTTTCCCGGGTCAAGTAAAGCCGATGGGAATGGCACTTGACTCGGTTCACCCTCTATTTTTTCATTCTTTTCATTTTTACTTTTTTCACTTTCACCCAACCCCGGTTTTTTAATAGTTGTTTCTTTTGGTTTAACCGGTGCAAGTTCATCATCACTTTCCATTCCCGTGATGTCCTCAACCACCCCCTCGACCAATTCGGGTGACAAATTGGCCTTAAACTCTTTACCACTTCTCAACACACTAACATGGTTAATATTAACATTACCTCGTGACGAACCATGTGAAGGGTTTACCTTTGTGTCGCTTGGAAGTTGACCCTTACCTTTCTTCAATTCGGCCACTTCGGTCGCTAATTGACCCATTTGGGTTGTTAGTGAATGGATGCTTTTATCGCGAACCTCATCTTTTTGCATCCGCACTTCATCAAGTTGATTTCGCTTTTGCATTTCCAATTGCATGCTTTTAAGCATCTCCATCACCTCATTTCCACCCGAAGATCCCCCTTGATCTTGACCCGTTTGGTATTGTTTTTGATACCCTTGGTTATTTCCGCCCCGGTACCCACCTTGATTATTATAAGATGGCCGTGAACCAAAATTACCTTGGCTACCTTGAAAATTTGGGTTCGCTTGATTTGACGGGTTCCCATATCTAAAGTTCGGGTGATTCCTCAACCCGGGGTGGTAGGTATTAGAATTCATGTTGTTGTAGTTCCTACCACCTCCTCCTTGGCCTTGACCTTGGACCGCATGAACTTCCTCATATTGCCCTTCCAACATTCCTTGGCAATTTTCAGCCGCGTGACCTATTTCATTACACAAAGCACACACATCATAAATTTGATTAGTAGTTTGAACGTTACCTTCATCTATAGCATGCACTTGTGGTCGGTTAGTTGTCGGTCGGGCTCTCCTCGAAGCTTGGGCTTTCCTTTTTGATGTAGTTGCCATACTCTCCAAAAACTCCCAATCTTCATTCTCATAATTCGTTCCAAATGTCCCTCCGGTGATAGACATTAAATCCCGTGCATCTTCGGCACTTAACCCCTCATGAAAAGCGTTCATTAACTCCCATAACTCAATCCCATGATGAGGGCAGTTTTTAATCATCATGTTAAAACGCTCAAACGCCTCATGGAACATCTCACCATGTTGTTGTTGAAAACTTCTCAACCCCTTCCGCGCATCATTGGTCTTTTGGGCGGTGTAGAATTCATCCAAAAAGGTTTGTTGCATCTCCCCCCATGTATATATTGATGCCGAAGGCAAAGTGTAGAACCACTTCTTTGCCTTATCCTCCAAAGAAAACTGAAATAAGACTAACTTGACTTCATCGGCCGAAAAACCTTGACTCCCAAAAGTATTGCAAATTGAGTCATAGGCCTCTAGATGGAAATACGGCTCCTCCGTTGCTAACCTTTATACTTCGGTAAACTTTGCAACGAGTTTGTTCTTACTTCAAAAGTTCTCCCTTGGTTGTTGTGAGGGATAACCACCGGTGAGGGATTTTGAGTAATGATTGGCCTGAAATGTGCCTCTATTCCCCTTGCTTGTTCTCTAAGGTGTCTTCGTGGCACACCATACCTACCTCTCGGAATAATCGGCCCATTCGGTCTTGGTACTTTCCCTTGTGGTGCGATCGGTTGTTGAAACTGTTGTGGTCGCATCGGTGGGCGCTGAGGCGGTCTTTGAAATGGTTGTTGGTGTACATGTGGTGGCCGGACCTGTTGCAATGGAATCGGTTGTGGCATTGGTGGCCCTTGTGGTCTTGGCCGAATATGTTGTGGTATAAGTTGTTGATGTTGCATTCCACCAACACTCGCCATCCCTTGAGATTGACTCTGAACATACCCAAAATCCCCTTGATCACCATAATCTCCATAACCATACCCATCATCTTCATACCCCTCAAAGTCTTCAAATCCCTCATCATAATCACCCCCTTGCATTCCCGAGGTTTGCCCAAATGGAATGTTTGAATACTGAAAACCCGATTGTTGTGGTCTAAGGGATGGGGTAGTATGCACAATAGTTGAATTGGGTGCAATTGTGAAGGTAGATGATGATTGACCCGTAGTTGGGGGAAAGAAGTGAGATAATGGTGGGATTGTGGTGGATGGATCGTAAGTGATGGTAGGCTCATTTTGAGTGGTGATTGGTTGAGTGGAATTGGTTGGTGTAAATCCAGCGGTGGTATTAGGTAATGTAGTGTTTGGTGATGGTTGGGTGGAAGTAGGTATAAAGGATGAGGTTGTTTGACTGGTTGTAAGTGGAATCTGAGAATCAGCCATGATGTTTCTCGGTGTAATGGGTGAAGTAGGTGAACCAATAATTTTGTTTTCTCGCACTAAAACTCGGTTTTGTCGTAGCGTTCTTTCAATTTCCGGATCAAACGATAGCGGTGATGACCTGTGAGAGCCTCTAGTATGCATACACCTCAAGTACCTGCACACTAAACACAACCAGCGTAAACCCGAAAATAACAAACAAAACTATGAAATTAACACACGTTGAGCACCACTCCCCGGCAACGGCGCCAAAATTTGACGTGATGTCGTGGGTCACGCAAATTTAATCCCTAAACAACTGTAGTTAGCGGTAGTAGGCTATCGAACTCAGGGAGTATGTGGAAAATGTGTTGATTGTATAGCTTTGTATTTAAACTAGAATTAAACTAACTTGCAGAAAATTAAAATTCAAGATTGTGGGTTGTTGTTTTAGAAAACTAAATTAAGAACTAATTCAAATCAAAGTAGGTTGTAAACAATTAGGAGAGAACAATGATCACCCTAGGTTTCAGTTTCTTTAAACAATTGTGTGCAATTTCACTAGAAAGAGTTACATAGACATAACTCGTGTATGTGTGATTGAAGTGATAAAAGGGAACAAAGTACTCGGATTAGATAATGCGAGGTTGTTTCCCGATGACCTATTAACCAATAACCAACCCTAACCCTTCCCGTGATATCTCGGTTGCCAACGGCACCAAGAACGTACGATCAAGACTAGAAATTGTGATATAGATTAACGCACTACAAACAATCAAACATACACCATGACATTCAAGCAACGCAAAATATCATTCTAGAAATGCAGAAATTAACACACAAAAGTCTTAGAAACATTCACCTAGGATGATCACCGAAGAGTTTAGCCGGACATGGCTTGGTGAATCATCATCAACATTAATCTAGTGTTCATACGAATTAAAAACACAAACCGAATGTTTAGAATTGTTCACAAAGCAAGCAAATACTCCAAATTCGCCTCCCAAGTCTCCAAGAACCGTCAATGATAAGATAATACCAAAAGACACACCAAAAAACGAGTATATTGTGGCAGTTACACTTTTCACGTTCAGGCACCACCGTAAATTACGGCTCCACCGTAATTTACGGTGGTCATCAAAGTGTTACGGTGAGTCAAGCCTGGTTTACGGTGCAAGAATCAACAAAAATCATGTCTACCGTAAATTACGGTAGGACCGTAATTTACGGTACTCAGCAGCCTTGTCTCCTTTGTTGCGTCTTGTGTTCTTCTCTCGACCCGTTTCCACCAAAGCATTCATGAGCTGCCTTTTATCCATCTCTTATCTCCTAATTCGCACCTGAAACAATAGCATCGTAGTTATCTAATCCAAGATAATTACACGGCTAAATGGAGGATTATTTCATGTTTTAACATACTTAAGGGTTGTCCAAAGGACCACCCGTCAAGTACCTATGAGCGAACCTATAAACCCTATGAGCGGATCTACTTATATATTGTACATATAAGCGAATCTACAACATAACTTTCTAATATTGACAATCTAGACCCTCTTTTGACCTATCTTGACCTAAGAATTTACGTAGACGTAGTCAACAGACATCCTATGCATCAACAGACTCCCCCTTGGATGTTGACGTAGTCTTTATCAGTCTTCAGATCCAGAGTCTTCGGTCTTGGTCTTTTCTTCCAACTCTGTCTTCTCCTCGTAAGCATTCTTCACAGGTTTCAGAATTAACACCTGGCTCTAACTTTCATCTTCCCTTTAGCAGTTGATCCAGACTCCCCCTTTCACAGACTCCCCCTCTCAGTATGCTGGGATCTGAGGTATCTGGTTCAAGCTTTGACAATTTGCCTCCATTGGGAATAATGAAATATCCAAACCTGTTACTCAACCAATAACATTACGATCTATCTCTTCTAACAAAAAACACAAATTCAATCAGTTTTAGAAATCCACTCAAGTCTTCAAGTTCAAATTAATGACCCTGATCACTTGATTAATCTACCAAGTTCAATTTAATGACCCTGGTTGATCTTTTGACGAATCAAACTGATTTAGTAACATCATTTTCAACTTTTTCTGAAAATAACAAGTATCAAGTTAATGAACTTGTTTGTGACTTTGAAAACAATCAAACTTCCAACAATGTAAGCTCTCCTCATTCTTCAGCTCAAATCTCCTGCATCTGCTTCATCTTTCTAGAATCCGACAATCAACTTTCCACTCTGGTTTGTCTAAAATAAAGCAGAAATAAAATCTTTTTGGAATTTTAATGTGATCTAAACTAAGAAATGAAATAACAGAAAACTTAAATTGCAGAAAGTAAACTATTTACAAGTTTATTTTGGCGAGCATGTCAGGGAATCATATCAACTTTACAGACAAATTACTAGTACCGTTAAGCTACATTACATACTCAGATTTAAAAAATTCACCTCGATTATCGATATACTGATCCATCTTAAATTCTCATACAAATTTCAATCTATTCAGGATACAGTTTAAGTGTCTTAAGAACTTAGATCAATTCATGTGTCCCACCTCTTGAATATACTCCCGTATCCAGAATCCCAGATATTCAGTCTTACAGGTGAGTATACCACAGATGATATCTGTAAGGGGTTAGATGCGAAACCGTGAGAGCTCAGGTCAGAACTTCCGTTCAGCAGAGAGATGACGACTCGACTTTTGGTGTGTCCCCTTTAGAGGATCTTTTAATTACAACAACAGCGACTATCAATTTTATTGTTTCATCAGCTTGCTGAGGGCGATGCTATGTTTCAAGCATTTTCAGAAAGTATTATTTGGGGACTAGGTCAGTACTTCCATACAGCAGAAGTCCCGGAATAATACCCCAGATATCACTGAGTATAAAGACCTAGTATCTCAGAATATGGGACCTTTCAAACGAGATTTCAGGGGTTACCTATATATCCAAGTAGTGTTCCCCACGAATTTCACAAGTTTGAAATTTTAGGTTTATATCCCGAATAAATTTACTAAATGTATGAAAACCTATCGACACATCGTTAGTGAGACTGTTTAACTCTTTTTGACTTTCCAAATCTTTAGCATACTGTAATTGTCTAGCTGATGTACAATCATTTTCCCTATATACACAAGCTCTTTTTCAATTTTATCATGTTTTTGTATTTTTCATTTTTTACTGTTTTTGTATTATTCTGAAAATAAACTATGTACAACTATCTATCTCCCCCTAAATACCAAAACACGTAAAAAATCGACAAACCATCGCAGATTGTTTCTCGTCTTCATCCGCAACAGTACTCTCATCAACGCTCACAATTCCATCCGACACTGAAAGCAATTTCATACCATTAAGTTTTAACAAATATTGAAACCGGTTTTTATCAAAAGCTTTGGTATGCAAATCAGCTTTTTGTTCGTCAGTGTGGATTTTCTCAATTCGTATCAACTTTTTCTCGAAACAATCGCGAATAAAGTGATGACAAATGTCTATATGTTTAGTTTTAGTGTGATGTACTGGATTTTTTGTAATGTTAATTGCGGCCTCATTATCAACAAACAGAGGTGTGTTAAGAAACTGCAAACCGTAGTCGCGCATCTGTTGCTGTATCCACAGGATCTGAGAGCAGCAACTGCTAGCAGAAACATACTCCGCTTCACATGTAGATAACGCCACAGACGTTTGTTTCTTACACTGCCAGGTAACCAATCTAGGTCCAAAGAACTGGCATCCTGTAGTTGTTGATTTCGCGTTGACTTTGCAGCATCCGAAATCTGAATCGGAATACCCTTCGAGCGTAAAATCGCCTTTCCTAGGATACCATAACCCCAATGACGGAGTACCTTTCAGGTAACGTAATATCCTCTTGACAATAATCATGTGCGATGCTCTCGGGTTAGACTGAAATCTTGCTGCGAGGCACGTTGGGTACATGATGTCAGGACGTGAAGCAGTCAGATACATCAAAGAACCTATCATGGAATGGTAGAACATTTCATCAGCCCTGTCTCCGGTGAGATCTGGGTGAATCCCATGATTAGTCGCAAGTGGGGTAGCAGCTGGAGTAGAACTTGACATTCCAAATTTCTCTAGAATATCATGCACGTACTTCGTTTGATGAATGAAAATTCCCTCAGGTAGTTGTTCAACTTGTAAACCCAGAAAGAATTTCATCTCCCCCATTGATGACATTTCGAATTTCTGCTTCATCACCTGTTCGAAATCTTTGCACAATTTCTCATTCGTTGACCCAAAAATTATATCGTCCACATAAATTTGTACTATCAGAAGATGACCATCAACGACTTTAGTGAAGAGAGTGGCATCCACTTTTCCACGTATGAACTGGTTAGCGAGTAGGTGTTGAGACAAAGTCTCGTACCAGGCTCTCGGTGCCTGATGTAGACCATACAACGCTTTGTCCAGCAGATAAACTTTGTTCTTGTGGATTGGGTCAGTAAAGCCTGGCGGCTGACCAACATAAACCTCCTCTTTGACCTTCCCATAAAGAAACGCTGACTTCACATCCAATTGATATACTTTGAAATTCTTCCAAGACGCAAATGCTAGGAAAATTCTGATAGCCTCTAGTCGTGCGACAGGAGCATAGACTTCGGTAAAATCAATCCCCTCCTGTTGACTAAAGCCCTGAACAACGAGTCGAGCTTTGTTCCTTACAACCACTCCTCTGTCGTCCCTTTTACATTTGAAAACCCTTTTTGTATTGATTTTCCTTTGACCATCCGGCAAATCAACTAACTTCCACACCCCCAACTTTTCAAACTGACTTAACTCTTCTTGCATCGCTATGACCCAAGAGTCTTCAGTAAGCGCCTCTTTGTAAGTTCTCGGTTCAACCTGCGAGATAAAACAACTTAATGAAAATTCAGTTTGTAAAGGTGCTACTGTAGAATAAAAACATGTTAAGCCCTGGTCAATTTGACGTCTCGTGCGAACGCCCGATTGCAATTCTCCTATGATCAACTCTTCTGGATGATAAGAAAGAGTTCGCGGCATCACTTCGCTTCGAACTTCTACATTTCCCTCCAGATTAGTAACATTCTGCTCTGCATCTTGTTCACCAACTTGGTTTGTTTGACTTGATAACTGGATCTGCTCCCCCTCAAGATCTGAATCACCATGGTCAAATACTGACATGTTATCAGCTTCTTGATCATCATTCACCTCCAACTGATTACCAGGAGCAACTTCATCATCATGTTCACCAGCATTACTAGGACCTGCTTCATCATCATTTGAAGTTTCCCGATGTCTTCCAGAATACTCTGTTGGGAACCTGAGTTGCGACTCATACTCTCGCAAAATATCCAGCTCATCAAAGAAATCTTCTTCTTCCTCTGATTCTTCTCTCATGTCAAACGAATCCCAAAGTTTGTCATAATGATAACGCCATGAATCATCAGGATTCTGTGGCGGCATAGTGTAACCTTGACATTCAACATTCGCTGCCTCAATAATCCGCTTCTCACTTGGAACGAAGACACGCCGTGTAGGACTTGAATAGCCAACAAAGATACCCTCAATGCTCTTCGGACCAAACTTTCCATTAGGCTCTATCACCGTACAGGGTGACCCGAACAGTTCTAGATACTTCAAATTCGGCTTGCGGTTATTGATTAGCTCAAAACACGTCTTGTTGAACTTCTTGATAGTAAGAACTCTGTTGAGAGTATAGCATGCAGCAGAAACAGCTTCAGCCCAGAAATTAATTGGTAACGTAGAGTCTGCAAGCATCGTTCTGGCTGTCTCGATTAGCGTCCGGTTTTTGCGTTCTGCAACTCCATTCTGCTGCGGATTGTACGGAGCACTAAACTCATGCAATATACCTCTTTCATCACAAAATTCTTCCATCTTACTGTTTTTGAACTCAGTACCATTATCACTTCGAATTCTACAAATTGGCCTCTGGTACAAATTCTCAATTCTCTTAAACAACGCCATCAGGCTGTCAAACGTTTCGTCTTTTGACTTCAAAAACATAACCCAAGAAAATCTGGAATAATCATCAGTCACGACCAAACAGTAGGAATCTTCTGTTATACTCTTGACATTCAGTGGACCGAACAAATCCATGTGAAGTCTTTCCAATGGTCTTGAAACTGAATTAACTTGCTTTGTAGGGTGTGACTTTTTCTTCTGTTTGCCTTTGACACAACTTATGCACTCCCCTTCCAGATGAAAACCTTTGACATGCACTCCTGTGACCAAACCGTTATGCACCAAATGATTCATTTTCCTTAGGTGAATATGCCCCATCTTTCGGTGCCACAATCTTGACTCTTTTTCCGTTGCTCTGGACACAAAACAATGAGCCTGACCCGTGGTTGTAGTAGCGACGCTCATGTCCAACACGTACAGATCATTGACCCTTGGTGCCCTCATGATGATCCATTCTTCAGGTATCACAAATCCCGGTTTCAAGATCAAACATTCTTTGTCAGTGAAATAAGTAGTATACATCCTGTCACAGATCTGGGAGATACTCAGCAGGTTGTTCTCCAACTCAGCGATGTAGTTAACCCTCTCAAACGTTACGATGCCGTTCGATAACGTTCCTTCACCTATGATCTTTCCTCCTTGATTACCCGCAAAACCCACGTAACCACCGTTAATGTTATTCACATCATACAGCAACGCAGTCTTCCCTGTCATATGTCTCAATGCTCCACTATCCATGATTTACCTGGATACAAGTTTTGGAAGATCCTGCACATAACAAATCATCATTTAAACAACTTCAAGAAAAATGCCGATTCATGCTTCGCAAACCAGGAAGCTCCGGCATTTCAAACTGTTTAGTCAAACATGGTGTCCACCCAGGCCTCATCAGCCTTAGGTGTAACCTTGACTCTCGCAATTTGAATTTTGAAATTTTCAGCCTTGAGAGGTAGAAAATTTACATCATAATCAACCGTAATTGATTCTTCAGCCTTTTTCACCTCAGAAGTTGAAACTATCTTCTCAACTTTTGATTCAATTTTAGGTTTCCACACCTGTTGAGTTACTGCAACCCTTTTGTAAAATGTGTCATTTTTAGTTACCGACTTCTTTACGGGTTCATTTTTCACTTTTAAGTTGTCAATTTTAACATTTTTCTTCTCAACAACCTTCTTCTCAACAAACATCGGTGCTTTACCCTTCACATCAACCTTCTTTTGTTGAACTTTCACAGCTTCAGTCTTAGGCTTCACATAAGTACACTTTCGTGCAATGTGACCAACCTTATCGCATCTAAAACAAGTACGAGTATCAGCTACTCGACTCGTGCCTTCAGACTGAGCCTGTGAAGCTCTCTTCTCAAAAAATTCTTTGTTAGATTTTGAAAAAATTTCTTTTTCTTCATCAGCAAGTGAACTTGAACTGTTCACAAACTTTTTTTTCTCGACAAACCTCTTGTTTGTAACATTTCTTTTCTGATACGGTTTACCCCCCTGATAACCACCCGACCAGTTGTTTCTGTTGTTATTATAAAAACGCGGTGGATAAACAGATTTCTTGTTATAAACCTTTTCTTTCACAAATTTCATTTTATCTTTCTTTTGACACAGATTATTCACTGCTGACAACTCAACTTCAACAAGTTTGAAAACATTTGTCAATTTGTTCATGTTAACATTCTCGATCGGAAACTCTGAATCCGAAAACAACTTATCCGAACCCATCATCTAGTACATGACAAGGTATGATTCTTCATTTAAGTTGTTTTTGGACTGTTGTTTCGGAATGTATTTGTCCAGAAAACACCCATCCTCCTCAGAAGTGTCACAATCCGGTTTTAGCACTTTGTCAACCACACTTTTTACCACATCATTCTGGACACTATCGTCATTGGAAGACGTGAACATGACATCAATGTTCTCAGGAAGTTGCACTTCACTTCCCTCCTCAAGTTCAACCAACCCAAATTCCTTTTTAGTGTAATTATGCAAAATCGGCGGTGGAACTTTGTGAAACCCTACACCGGTACTGTTAGAAAACACATCTTCGCCAGCTTTGTTTTTCCCTATAGGTTTAGGAACAATGTTCTGCAACACAAAGCTTGCGGAGCTATAACTGTTAAGTTTCAACTGAATTCGCTCGTTCTCAATTTCAGCTTCTTGAACTTTAAGTTTCAATTTAGCGATTTCATCCAGTTGTTTATTAATTGATTCTTCTTTTATTCTTACCACAGCTCTCAGATGTTCATTTTCTTTAAACGTTTTACCATTTCGATCATCACTTTCTTTAACAGTGCTTTTGAGTTTTTCAAATTTTTCAGAAATCTTATGGTTTTCAAGAATTAACTTTTCATTTTCATTTTTAACTTTTTCATGATCAATTTTATCTTTTTCAATTTGACTAGTTAATTCTCTAATCCGTTCAGTTGAAGCTTTCACAGTTTTGTCACGACCAAGTATTTGATCCTCAACACTTCTGACCTTCGCTGTCAGATTTTTAATTTTCTCACTGTTGAGGTACGTGACAGTGCTACAAAAATTACATTCTTTGGTGCAATTTTTGCAGTCAGCATTTCCATCGATCTTTTTACCTGACGCATTTGTTGACGCACTTGGACTGACTTGGCCCTTAGACTCGGTCATAGAATTAGAGTCTACCTCAAGTGCTTTCGCAGCTAGCACTTTGTCAGCCATTTTTCCCAGGTTCTCTTCCGTCAACACCTGCGTAGTATCGATGATGCCCGTATCAACCTTCTTTGATTTTTCGATTTCTTCTTTTTCTATCTTCTCTTTCTCCTCTTTCTCTTTCTCTTCTTCAATCATTTTCTTGGTTGGCGTTCTCCACCATTTGTGTTGCCAATACTCATCCTCTTCTTGGTACTCCTTGACGATGGCTTCTATATCAAGTGTCTTGTCATCAATTGCAATGTTGCCATACGGATCAAGGTAGCATTCTCTGTCCGGATCCCATCTTTTCGCTCTTCTAGCTTCCAGAAATATACCAGAAATTCTAATGATTTTGTTTTGGGCAATCATTTTCCTATAGTTATACTTCTGCTCTTCTGTTCGATTATCTTTCCACGGAATGGGTTCATTCTTTGCCATGAAAGCATAACCGACAGCGTCTTCTTCCGGTAAAACTTCCTTACTCCAATCGTACCCCTCATCATCGTAAACCACAGCCAGAGCCCTTGATTTGTCTCTGTTATCTTCAGACTGCTTCAATCTAGGCGGCTCGGATATATTCTGATGGTAGATTGCCTTTTTTGTAATAATCATCTCGAAACGGATTCTCTGACTCATCACCATATGCATTCCTGCATTCCCGCTTGAAGTGACCCTTCTGCTTACACTTAAAGCACGTCACCTTCGATTTATCGAACCCCAACTTTGTAGACGGACCACCGATCGTCTTCCTCCCGGTAATTTCCATGAAACGCTGAGCACGTCGAACAGCACTCGCCATCGCCCAATGAATATCGATAAGCTCCATTTCTTCGGGGTCTATCTGATCGTAATCTTCTTTCGTCAGATTTGTGTTCCCAATCTTACCAGCCACCAACCCTTCATAAGACTCTAGCACAGATGCCAAAAAGACCATCTGCTGCTTAGCCGACTCCTCATCAAAATTCTGTGCGTTCTTCAGATCTATCGCGATGTTGCAAGAAAACTTCGCATCAGAACGATTTGCAGAAGATGAAGATCCACTGTGATAACCACTGTGACTTCCGCTGCTTGGACTGCTTTGACTTTCTTTGCTTGCTGGAGATACATTCTCAGCTGAAAATGCAGTCTTTGGAGAAGTTGCTTTTGGCATCATGCTTTTTGGATAATAGAGTTCCAAATTCTGCTGATAAGAAGAGTGATTGACTTTGTAAGTTTTCTTCAGTTCCAGCTCGTGACTTTCAAGTCTCTCAATCACCAAATCTGGAGTCAATTTTTCAGGAGCAATAGTGTTCTTCAACATAAGCGCATAATATCTCCAATCAACCTCATCTGGTAATGAATCGAACAGTTTGTCAACTAGTTCTTCATCAGAAAACTTGATTTCATGTCTTGCTAATTCCAGCTTCAGATGACCGAACCTTTCTATCATTTTACAAACCGATTCATTCTTTAGACATCCAAAAAGATCAAATTCTTTTCTAAGAAGCTTTCGTTTGTTTTTTTCACTATTTCCGAACTTCCTAGACATTTCTTTAAAAGCTTATTCCACAAATCTTTCGCATTTGAATAGTCCATTAAAGAAATAATATCCTCCCGAACTGATTGGAACAACAAGGCTACACACTTCTGTTCGGCTACAAAAAAATTCAATTTCTTCAGCTGATGATAAAGTTTCTCCAGTTTTGTCTCCAAGTATGTACCCATTTTTCAGGCTTTTCCAACTTGCATACGCAAATGCCATCAACCAATCTTCAAATTTTCTTGACCAACGGCTGTACTCCTCGATTGCTATAAGCTTCGGAGGTTTGTTGAATGTTCCGAATGCACTCTCGGACTCTCAAGCTTCTTTCTTTTTCTCTTTCGGTTGATTCTCGTTCGTATTGCTCGGCGACGTATCATTGTTTCCTGAACTTCCCGTGAATGCGTACATGTCGTTGAATGGATTCATGAAAATATCATCCATTTTGACTGTACCTGCAAAATCAACCGACACTTAGAAAAATTTTTCAAAATTTTTGAAAAACAGGACACAAAAGCGGATCTATCTGTATAAGTTACAGATAAGCGGACCAAATAAGCGAATCTGATTGAGCGGACCAGGTAATGTACGTTCGAGCGAACCAGGTAATGTTCGTTCGAGCGGACCAAAAACTGTCCGAATAAACGGACCGGATGAGCGAACCTGTCTCCTGATCAAATGAGCGAACCAGAAATGTTCGAAAAAACGAATCTCTTGTTCGAAAAAGTGGATCACTGTTTTTACCCTGTTTTAACCATTTTTAGTCCGAATTTCAATCTAAAACTTTCTAGGGTTTGTTATTAGTATGTTTTACACGTTATACTCCATTTTCAGACAATTTCAACCGTAGGAACCACTGTAAATCAAAAAAGTATGAGAGAAAGTGAGTAGAAAAGAGAGATTTCTGCAGATATAAGCTGTAGTAGTATGAACTCCTCGTCCTGAGCTCTGATACCACTTGTTGGACCGTTGTTTTGACCCGAAAAGTCAGCCGAGACAGTTCATCATCACATATAAAGGAGGAATCAGTAAATATGATGTTACAACAGCTTGTCCTTTCAATTCCACTGCTTTTATAGCTTTCTAAGTAAATTTTGACAGAGTTTCGCTCCAGAGCACATACATCACCACCAGATCCGCTCAAACTGATCCCCTATATATAGCCTATGGTGGTTCGCTCATATGACAGTTCATATGAGCGGACCTGTATCATTGACACATAAGCGAACCACTTTAAGTTCCTATGAGCGAACCTATAAACCCTATGAGCGGATCTACTTATATATTGTACATATAAGCGAATCTACAACATAACTTTCTAATATTGACAATCTAGACCCTCTGTTGACCTATCTTGACCTAAGACTTTACGTAGACGTAGTCAACAGACATCCTATGCATCAACACGGAATCAAACGGCACCCTATATAGGTAACTATTAAATAACCGGACCTAAATCGGGAGATCGGATAGGATGAGGTTCGTAAACCAAATGAGTAAAGGAACTCATGTAATATGGTTTAACAAAGCCTACATTCTAAAAGAAAACCTAACCTAAGTGCTTACGACCCATTAAGACCCGTTTAGGTAGCTTACGCTACTTTAACGCGTCGTTCGCGTAAAATGCGTTCGGACCGCTTAACTAGTCCTATGACAAGTAAAATATGCCTTAATATATCTAATATTGTTGCTAAATCAGTTTAGATGTCAAAAATTATGTTACATATGCTTAAAATGAACTTATGCATGAAAAGGGCATTTTGGTAATTTTTCCTAAGGCATATAAACTACCTATCATACGACTAACTAAACGAAGTGACCATAAGGTATAAGCTCGGAAGGTTATTCCTTATACAATTATCATCACCTAATATGTTTGGTCGGATCCTAAATATCGACTAAACGGGTCTAGTTCGAAAGTCTAAGCGGTTGTTTAGACCACTTGACTTACGACTCTACATAAGCACTAAACCTAAAGTGACGAGCTAAACATGCTAAAACATGTTTAGTTAAGTTAGAAAACAAGTTTGGTATCAAAACAAACGGTTTTGATACCTAAAAGTAGTTTGGTTACAAAATACGCAAGAATACGCATTTTGGCCGAAACTACGACTCGTCACTAAGCCTAGATAACGTGGTAATCAGTAGGTATAGTCACTAGGGACTATAACCATCGTGATTACGCTCACGTTATGAAGCTCAAACGAACTTTGTTTTGACCATAAACTGGTCAAAGCAAAAAGTCAAACAAAGTTCAACTTTTAAACGAAAACACATAAAAAGAACGAAGGAATACTTACAAAGGGTCCCCACAAGCAAATCTTGATCCAATAAGCTCAGGTATGAAGCAAAGGCTTCAACTTAGAGCACTTTAGATCAGATTTGTGTGAGTTGCAACAATGCAGGTTGGGTATTTATAGGAAAATCACAACCGTTAGGATCGTTCCTCGATAAACGAGCTTCAATCTTAGCCTTCCATGTGTGCCCCTTGTTTTGAGAACCATTAAAGCCCCTAGAATGAGCCCATAGTTTGATAAATACCATTTGCAAGTGGTAAAACCATGTAGAACGGCTGGAATCACAATTTTGCAGACCTGGCAGGTTCACACGGCCCGCGTAAGACCCAAGGGGGGTCTACGCGGCCCGCCTGGGCTTCTCAGACTAGCAAACAGTTTGCAAAATTGCAGTTTTGATCCCTGTTATGTGTTTAAAGCCATTTTCACATGTTTAAGGCCCATTAAGCCAACTTTAAGGCCCTAAAATGATGCCTAACCATTGTGGACATGAAACATGCTCAAAAATATGCCGGATGTCGGTTCGTTTGTTCGTACGATCGCGATATTCGCTCATTTATGACGAAATGCGCACGAATGCGAAAAACGATCCAAACTACGCGACGAATGGATTTTTCTTATGACAAACACTAAAATAAAATGTTTTAATGCTTACATACACTTTTGGATGTCCGGATCTATTCAAAACGTAAGATATGCGCGAAAATGCAAATTTATGCACTTTTTGACGCTTTTAATCCCTGAATGAACATAAAGTTTATTTTTGCGCACAAAACACCTCAAAGCCTATTTCTAAGCTATGAAAAGGATATTTAGGGTATATATAACTTATGATCAAATTCCGGATTGTTCGTTACAGTTCAAATCAGCATACTTTCACAGTTTGTCGATTTTAGTCCTTGTAAGCGAGCAAACTTGATTTCGGCATACCAAACCATCCAAAACTTATTTCTAAGTTATGTAAAGGATATTTAAGGTATGTTAAGCCTATATCACTGTTCTGGAGTGTTTGTTGCATTAAACTGGTTATATTTACGCATCAGATCGCGTATAACCTTCAAGAAAGCGATTTAAAGCCCGAAATCGAACAAGAATTAATATGTGCAAATGATACACATATTTTTACAAATCCCAAGTATGAAACACAATATTTCATTGGTTTGGTATTTGTTTGACGGTCACAGTGACCCAGGTCTCATAGAAAATTTGCATCATCCATTGAAGGTACTGATTCCTCAACTTTTGATTCAACATGTGGCTCCTCTGATTTTGTGGAATCAGATTCATCGCCAGAAGATAGCTCCTCTGATTTTGACAAATCAGGCTCATCGCTAGAACTATCATCAGATTTCTTAACAACCCATTTTTGATTGTCAAGATTTGCTTTTCTCTTGTAAAACCGTTTTGAACATTCACCAACCTCAAATTTTGAATTTTTGAAAATTGTAAAAGGTTTGGTTGGTGATTCATTTTCAACCATTTTTCTTTCATTTTGAGAGACACTCCCTGTTTTGATTGAATTGCCTATGGACAATTCCAGGAAATATGACCAATTGTTTTGCATTGAAAACAAGTTCTTGTCACCTTTTGTTGAAGAACTTCACTCTTCAATCCTTCTTGCGTCTTCGCAAGGAATTCTCTGTTTGTCTGCTTCCAGGATGAACTTTTCTCCTCTTCTTCCGAGCTTGCTCCTGAAACAAACACTGTTTTTGGTTTATAATTTTCTCATTTTTATGATTTTCTGGTGGTATAAATCCAAGACCTTTCTTTTTGAAATTACCATTATGGTTTGGTTTCTTTTGAAAAACCAGAACCAGAACTGTAACCCTTTTTCTTGTTTTCTCTTTGTTGAACTCTTGAAGTGTAAGGTTTAGGTTTTTCAGAAAGATTTTCATCTTTTATTTCAGAAATATTAATTTCTGTTAGTTTGAAAACTTTTTTTATCATTTCAGTTTTGACACCTCTTATTGGAAATTCATCATCAGAATATAATTTGTCAGAATCATTCAAAGTATGTGCTACTTTGAATGTTTCATCATTCAGATTAGATTTTGATAACAAGAATTCTTTATTGTAAACCCTTTTATCCTTTTTGACTGTTGGACTAGGAGTGCTAGACTCAGACTTTGACTTTGACTCCTACATGTGACACCTGTGTCACTTCAACCATCAAACAAATGCCAAATAAATGAAATATTGTATTTCATAGTTGGGATTTGTAAAAATATGTGCATCGTTCGCACATATCAATTCATGTTCGATTTCAAGCCTTAAATCGCTTTCTGGAAGGTTATACGCAAACTGATGCGTAAATATAACCAGTTAAATGCAACAAACACTCCGGAATAGTGAAATAGGCTTAACATACCTTAAATAACCTTTACATAACTTAGAAACAAGTTTTGGAGGGTTTGGTGTGTTGAAATCAAGTTTGTTCAATCGCAGGGACTAATTGTGTCAAACTGCGAAACTATACCGATTTGTATAGTAACGAACCTTCCAGAACTTGACCATAAGTTAAATATGCCCTAAATATCCCTTACATAGCTTAGAAATAGGCTTTGAGGTGTTTGGTGCGCAAAAATAAACTTTTGGTCATTCAGGGACTAAAAGCGTCAAAAAGTGCACAAGTTTGCATTTTCGCTCATATCTTACGTTCTGAATACATCCGGACATCCAAAAATTTATGTAATCTTTAAAATACTTTATTTTAGTGATTGGCATGATAAAATTCCATTCGTCGCTTAATTTGGATAGTTTTTGCGTTCATTACGACTTCCGTCGTAATTTACCGAACAACGCAACCGTACGACCAAACGAGCCGACATCCGGGATACTTTTGAGCACATTTCAAGTTCCCTATACTTTAACTTCATTTTAGAGCCTTGAAATGAGGTTAACGGGGCTTAAACGTGTCAAAAATGAGCCGAAATGCAAGATTCTGAAGTTTAGGGACCAAAATTGACATTCTGCCATAGTTATCTTAGGAAGGGACCAAAATGAAAAATCTAAATTCTAGCTTTTTCCAGCTGTTCCCCTCATTTTCACATGGTTTTAATGAAACTATGGGCTCCCATGGTTTCACAAAACCATGGGCACATGTGTACGGATGAGATCGAAGCTCGTTTTACGATGAACGATCCTAACGGTTCTAGATTTCCTATAAATACCCACCATGTTTTCATTCATTCCTCACATTTGAATCTGATTCAAGCTCTCTAAGTGGAAGTATATGCTTCCTACCTGAGAGAGAATCGGGTTCAAATCTTGCGGGGACCTTCTGTAAGTATTCTTTCGCGTTTTTCATTCGTTTTTATCGTTAAAGTCAAACTGCGTTTGACTTTCTGCATTAACCAGTTTATGGTCAATGCGAAGTTCATTTGAACTTCATAACGTGAGCGTAGTCACGATGGTTATAGTCCCTAGTGACTATACCTACTGATTACCACGTTATCTAGGCTCAGTGACGAGTCGCAGTTTCGGCCAAAATGCGTTTTCTCGCGTATTTTGTAACCAAACTACTCTAGGGTATTAAAACCATTTGTTTTAATGCCAAACATGTTTTCTAACTTAACTAAACATGTTCTAGCATGTTTAGCTCGTCACTTTTTAGATTAGTGCTTATGTAGGGTCGTAAGGTAAGCGATCTAAACAATCGCTTATACTTTCGAACCCGACCCGTTTGGTCGATCATTAGGATCCGACCAAACATGTTTAGTGACCATAGTTGTATAGGGAATAACCTTCTGAGGTTATACCCTATGTTCACTTCGTTTAAGTAGTTGTATGATAAGTAGTTTATATGCCTTAGGTAAATTACCAAAATGCCCTTTTCATACATAATTGGTAATTAAGCATATGTAACCTAAATTTTTCTCACATAACTGATTATGTAACATATTTAAACATGTTTTGGCATATAATACTTGTCATAGGGCTAGTTAGACGTCTCGAACGCGTTTTACGCAAACGACGCGTTAAAGTAGCGCAAGCTACCTAAACGGGTCGTGATGGGTCGTAAGCACTTAGGATAGGTTTCATTTTAGTATGTAGGCCTTGTTAAACCATATCATATGAGTTCCCACACTCATTTGGTTTACGAGACCTCACACTATCCGATCTCCCGATTTATGTCCGGTTTATTTACGTAGTTATCTATACTAGGTGCCGTTTGATTCCAGGACTCCTCTAGCTTGCTTGGTAGTTGCTCAAGACTTCTAAGCACTCTCAAGTGAGTACATAGTCCCCTCTTTTACTGTTTTCAACTGTTTTGGGGTGAAGCATGTGTATCTATCTGTTATTTTCATGATTTCAAAGTATAATTGATTATACATGTTAGTACTTATCTTTTGACAAACTAAATGACTATCTATGGTTTAAACACTGATTTTTCAATGATTATGAAATTAATTGTTGGAATAGTACTTATTTTTGTTCACCAGACCGGTTGGTAGTATGATATAGCACTATAGGATTTGACACCCCATTCCTGTTGTCATGGAATGTCTGAAACCAATTTGTTGCTCCATCCAAATAGGGATTGCCTTTGTGGTATTTCTATAGTCTCAAAGGTGTATTTTGATACACTAGGTCTGAATGAATTCTTAAATCACATTATTTTTGTATATTAAGTTATACTCCCAAAAGTATAGTTTGATATGCTCTTATATGGGATATTGTACAAAAAACAACATATATTTTGTTAATCATTAAAACATAGTTTGATATGTTATCTTCATAATCGAAAACATAGTTTTAATATGTTATTTTCAAACCAAAACATAGTTTAATATGTTATTTATAAATCCAAAGTATACTTTTGATATACTACTGAAAACTTATTTATGTTACCAACTAAAGTATGGTTAATATACTATTTACTTAATGACTGGTTTAGTGTTTAGATAACGGGACGGGTGTAATATGATGAAAACATGGTAGATACGCCGCTGGTACTTCTTATATATAAGTGTTTTCATCGCATTACATACCGTGGCGTTATTTAGTACACTTGGGTTAATGGTTTTGGAACTAAAATATATTTTAATATATAACTTATTCAACTTTCTTAAAACCGAAGTATATTTTTATATATACTATGAAACTTTTTATCAAAATATTGTTTTTCAAAACAATATAGTTTTATACAAACTTATTCTATTTACTCATTTAATTTCCTATGTATTATTATTCTATATCATCTGATTTCTTATAAATGATTTATAAAAGAAAACCTTTTTCAAGGATCATGACTATTTTTATTAAAACCTTTTCTTTAAACTTATAAGTCATGAATCCTAAATCAATAAAACCTATGTATCTCACAGGCATTTTTATGCTGACGTACCTATTTTTACACATGTTTCAGGTGCTGCTTTGTGATGACTGATGATATATGCTACACTTAGGATGGACTCGTGCCTTAGCGACTTTAAACTTGAAAGATAATAGTTGTACTTATTTGATTGTATTTAAACAATGAATTCATTTATTCAATAAAACAAAATTATTTATTCCATGGTTGTGAAACAATGATTCTGTTACAACACTCCCTGACGTTTCCGCCACGTTTTGTTGTTTTACGTGGTCGGGGTGTGACAGAAAAGTTGGTATCAGAGCCAATGGTTATAGGGAATTAGGTTATTAGTAACTTTTTTGACCTAGACTATAACCTTCCTAGGACCCTAACACAAGTTATCTTGTGTTTAGCTTTTAAAACAATACCGTCACTTATTCTTAAGTGACAACCACAATAAGAACACAAATTTCTATCCCGCTTTGAAAACTAATCATCTGTTCTAGGATGATTTATTATATGGTTTTGAACCCTTTAAGTTTTCAAAATCCCATTAAAGTTTGGTCTAAATAATGTGAACACGTGCAAACTGGAAGGGTGGGTGCCTGTACCCTGAGTTTTCTGTCTAAGGCTAGAGTGTTCGTACAAATCCGCAGTATCGGACCAGTCACTCTTACCTGGGAATTCTTGTGGTGAGTGTCCACTTATAGGCGAGCATGTCTTCGCGATGCATTATTTTTGACCTATTTACTTTGATTAATCACCATGTGTCGCTTGTTGCTTTGTAGTAACAAACAAATGACCGCCATCTTCGCTTTCATCAATTTTGTCTCGTCTCATTCTTTTTGTCTAATCCTTTCACTTGTTTTCCTTCCTGTTTCCCCTTTTAGAATGCCTCCTCGGCTCGAAAATCCGCTCTCAAATGCCGAAATGGCAGATATTCTGGCACAGCACATGGCTGCCGCACTCCCAAACATTATAGCTCAAGTGAACCAAGCCAACAACAACCAGAATGCTCCCTGCAATTTCAAAAGTTTCAATTCAGCTAACCCCCTCAAATTTAGCGGTTCTGAAGGAGCAACTGGGCTCCTACAGTGGTTCGAAAGCATTGAAAGTACGTTTCGTCATGTTCAGTGCCCTGAAAATCGGAAAGTCGAGTTTGCATCTAGTGTATTTCAGAAGAGGGCTCTCACATGGTGGAACGGAATTATGAGGGACCGTGGTGCTGAGTTCGCATTAGCACAAACTTGGGCTGAGCTTAGGGCTCTTATGATGAGGGAGTTTTGTCCTCGTCATGAATTGAGGGCTTTAGAAAGGGAATTTGATGACCTGAAGCAAGACAGCGGTGAGCATCGCGCCTATACTGACCGCTATGAGGAATTGAGCCTGCTATGTCCTGCTATGGTTACACCTGTGGATAAGGCGATTGAGAAATATATTGATGGTCTTCCTGACCTAGTTCAGGATATTGTTACTGGAAGCAACCCTACTACTGTCAGATAAGCCATTGAATTATCTGCCACTCTGACTGAATCCCACATCAGGAAGAAAAAGCTTTTTCGAAAAGGTGACCCAAGACCATCCGACAAGACTGCTCCAGCTGAGCCAAAGGAAAAGCAGGTTGAAGGATCCAAGAAGAAGAAGCGTAAGGCTTCTCAAAACTGCTCCATCACTGCTCAAGAGAAACAAGTTGCACCAAACCAGCCAACACAACCTTGTAAAAGGCAAAACTATGTTGGTACCGCACCTTTGTTCAACAAGTGCAACCGTCATCATCTGGAGCAGGAGCAGTGTCACAAATGTACCCATTGTGGGCGGTTGGGACATTTGATCAATGTCTGCCGTTATGCAAATCAAGCTGTTGCAAACCCTGCTGCTGTTCAAGCACGGTTCCCACCGGGGTCATGTTATAACTATGGTGACCTTACTCACTACAGAAACAATTGCCCAAAACTTGTTAACATACCTCCACCGCGTGGACGAGCATTTAACATCAATGAGGCAAACGTAAACAATGATGCAGCAGTGAACAATTAGTGTTTTGTTATTTCCTATGGTTGTTATCTTTTGACATTTAAAGACAAGTCAGTTGTTATATAAATAAAAATTCATCATTTTTATTTTTAACTGATGCAATTGTATGAATGTTTGATGCAACCTTATGATGTCAACACAAAGACAAACTACTCGTGTGGTTCTGTCATTTTTATGATCACTTGTGATCTCCCCAAGAAGCTTTAACGCTCGTTTCTTTTAAGAAACAAAGCTAAACTCCTGTTGAAGATCCTTCTATCCCCATAGATAGATTCTTAATGATTAAAGTGCCAAATAAAATCCACGGATTGGATTTCCTGGTGTGCTTTAATTATCCGTGTCCAAAGATAACAAATTAAAGATCAAGTTAACTAATTATGTGATTATGTGCTTATATGTTCTCTTATATATTTTGTGTGATCCATGCAAATCCTCATAAAATCTTCCATATCTTATATGAGGGATTCATAGTAGGATATCCAAAGGTACTATCTTAAATCCTTAATGGACTTCTACGTTGTAGTAAAGTCCCTTGGGTTTTAAAGTACTATACTATAATTGGACCCCTTGAGTGGTCTAGTTAAACAGATTGATTTGAAAATCTGGTTAGAAATATCATGTGATGATATAATTGAAAAGATCCCTTAAATTGGTCTATTTAAGGAGATCGTACGACGGTCTAGTTAAGGAGATCATGTGTTGATCTAGTTAAAAAGATCGTTCATTGATCTAGTTAAAAAGATCCTTTGGTGGTCTAGTCAAATCGCTTCATGTTTATTCAATTGATCTTTTCCCTTACGCATTATGAAATGAACTGTGCGGACTGTGCAAGGAATTACGTAATTATGGAGGCCTACATAATTATGGAATTCAGTGCACATAAACCACAAGAAGTTTTGTCATGTGTTAAGACCTATAGTGACAAGAGTAATGATACGGGAGAAGTCTTGGACCTTGACCGATGTCATTTTATCTTACACTCCCCAATTCTGATTTCAAGCACACACAAGTCTCCTATGATAAGTCTTCATGAGAAACGTTCTTCTGTCCATAGTTCGAAACTCCATATTTTGTTACTACAAGGACTTCACTTTGATAGTTGTCAATTTCGCTAAGAATCCTAACATGGCCCAGAGTTTTACTTAGGGTTCGAGGGATTCATTCGAAAGCGAAACCATCACAGTTGTCTTCACAAGTTCCCCTAAAATTAAATTTCGTGACGAAATTTCCTAAAGTAGGGGAGACTGTGACACCTGTGTCACTTCAACCATCAAACAAATGCCAAATCAATGAAATATTGTATTTCATACTTGGGATTTGTAAAAATATGTGCATCGTTCGCACATATCAATTCCTGTCCGATTTCAAGCCTTAAATCGCTTTCTGGAAGGTTATACGCAAACTGATGCGTAAATATAACCAGTTAAATGCAACAAACACTCCGGAATAGTGAAATAGACTTAACATACCTTAAATAACCTTTACATAACTTAGAAACAAGTTTTGGAGGGTTTGGTGTGTTGAAATCAAGTTTGTTCAATCGCAGGGACTAATTGTGTCAAACTACGAAACTATACCGATTTGTATAGTAACGAACCTTCTGGAACTTGATCATAAGTTAAATATGCCCTAAATATCCCTTACATAGCTTAGAAATAGGCTTTGAGGTGTTTGGTGCGCAAAAATAAACTTTTGGTCATTCAGGGACTAAAAGCGTCAAAAAGTGCACAAGTTTGCATTTTCGCTCATATCTTACGTTCTGAATACATCCGGACATCCAAAAATTTATGTAATCTTTAAAATACTTTATTTTAGTGATTGGCATGATAAAATTCCATTCGTCGCTTAATTTGGATCGTTTTTGCGTTCGTTACGACTTCCGTCGTAATTTACCGAACAACACAACTGTACGACCAAACGAGCCGACATCCGGGATATTTTTGAGCACATTTCAAGTTTCCTATACTTTAACTTCATTTTAGAGCCTTGAAATGAGGTTAACGGGGCTTAAACGTGTCAAAAATGAGCCGAAATGCAAGATTCTGAAGTTTAGGGACCAAAATTGACATTCTGCCATAGTTATCTTAGGAAGGGACCAAAATGAAAAATCTAAATTCCAGCTTTTTCCAGCTGTTCCCCTCATTTGCACATGGTTTTAATGAAACTATGGGCTCCCATGGTTTCACAAAACCATGGGCACATGTGTACGGATGAGATCGAAGCTCGTTTTACGATGAACGATCCTAACGGTTCTAGATTTCCTATAAATACCCACCATGTTTTCATTCATTCCTCACATTTGAATCTGATTCAAGCTCTCTAAGTGGAAGTATATGCTTCCTACCTGAGAGAGAATCGGGTTCAAATCTTGCGGGGACCTTCTGTAAGTATTCTTTCGCGTTTTTCATTCGTTTTTATCGTTAAAGTCAAACTGCGTTTGACTTTCTGCATTAACCAGTTTATGGTCAATGCGAAGTTCATTTGAACTTCATAACGTGAGCGTAGTCACGATGGTTATAGTCCCTAGTGACTATACCTACTGATTACCACGTTATCTAGGCTCAGTGACGAGTCGTAGTTTCGGCCAAAATGCGTTTTCTCGCGTATTTTGTAACCAAACTACTCTAGGGTATTAAAACAGTTTGTTTTAATACCAAACCTGTTTTCTAACTTAACTAAACATGTTCTAGCATGTTTAGCTCGTCACTTTTTAGATTAGTGCTTATGTAGGGTCGTAAGGTAAGCGATCTAAACAATCGCTTATACTTTCGAACCCGACCCGTTTGGTCGTTCATTAGGATCCGACCAAAATGTTTAGTGACCATAGTTGTATAGGGAATAACCTTCTGAGGTTATACCTTATGGTCACTTCGTTTAAGTAGTTGTATGATAAGTAGTTTATATGCCTTAGGTAAATTACCAAAATGCCCTTTTCATACATAATTGGTAATTAAGCATATGTAACCTAAATTTTTCTCACATAACTGATTATGTAACATATTTAAACATGTTTTGGCATATAATACTTGTCATAGGGCTAGTTAGACGTCTCGAACGCGTTTTACGCAAACGACGCGTTAAAGTAGCGCAAGCTACCTAAACGGGTCGTGATGGGTCGTAAGCACTTAGGATAGGTTTCATTTTAGTATGTAGGCCTTGTTAAACCATATCATATGAGTTCCCACACTCATTTGGTTTACGAGACCTCACACTATCCGATCTCCCGATTTATGCCCGGTTTATTTACGTAGTTATCTATACTAGGTGCCGTTTGATTCCAGGACTCCTCTAGCTTGCTTGGTAGTTGCTCAAGACTTCTAAGCACTCTCAAGTGAGTACATAGTCCCCTCTTTTACTGTTTTCAACTGTTTTGGGGTGAAGCATGTGTACCTATCTGTTATTTTCATGATTTCAAAGTATAATTGATTATACATGTTAGTACTTATCTTTTGACAAACTAAATGACTATCTATAGTTTAAACACTGATTTTTCAATGATTATGAAATTAATTGTTGGAATAGTACTTATTTTTGTTCACCAGACCGGTTGGTAGTATGATATAGCACTATAGGATTTGACACCCCATTCCTGTTGTCATGGAATGTCTGAAACCAATTTGTTGCTCCATCCAAATAGGGATTGCCTTTGTGGTATTTCTATAGTCTCAAAGGTGTATTTTGATACACTAGGTCTGAATGAATTCTTAAATCACATTATTTTTGTATATTAAGTTATACTCCCAAAAGTATAGTTTGATATGCTCTCATATGGGATATTGTACAAAAAACAACATATATTTTGTTAATCATTAAAACATAGTTTGATATGTTATCTTCATAATCGAAAACATAGTTTTAATATGTTATTTTCAAACCAAAACATAGTTTAATATGTTATTTATAAATCCAAAGTATACTTTTGATATACTACTGAAAACGTATTTATGTTACCAACTAAAGTATGGTTAATATACTATTTACTTAATGACTGGTTTAGTGTTTAGATAACGGGACGGGTGTAATATGATGAAACCATGGTAGATACGCCGCTGGTACTTCTTATATATAAGTGTTTTCATCGCATTACATACCGTGGCGTTATTTAGTACACTTGGGTTAATGGTTTTGGAACTAAAATATATTTTAATATATAACTTATTCAACTTTCTTAAAACCGAAGTATATTTTTATATATACTATGAAACTTTTTATCAAAATATTGTTTTTCAAAACAATATATTTTTATACAAACTTATTCTATTTACTCATTTAATTTCCTATGTATTATTATTCTATATCATCTGATTTCTTATAAATGATTTATAAAAGAAAACCTTTTTCAAGGATCATGACTATTTTTATTAAAACCTTTTCTTTAAACTTATAAGTCATGAATCCTAAATCAATAAAACCTATGTATCTCACAGGCATTTTTATGCTGACGTACCTATTTTTACACATGTTTCAGGTGCTGCTTTGTGATGACTGATGATATATGCTACACTTAGGATGGACTCGTGCCTTAGCGACTTTAAACTTGAAAGATAATAGTTGTACTTATTTGATTGTATTTAAACAATGAGTTCATTTATTCAATAAAACAAAATTATTTATTCCATGGTTGTGAAACAATGATTCTGTTACAACACTCCCCGACGTTTCCGCCACGTTTTGTTGTTTTACGTGGTCGGGGTGTGACACTACATTTCATCTTTACCTAACACATGATCCACCACTTTCTTCATCAATTGAGATTGTTGATCAGTGTCAGATGTAGTGAAAATAACATCAATATTTTCTGGTAAATTGACTGACGGTTCAGACTCCCACATTAAGTTGGTTGCCTTTTCGACTCTTTCAGAATTTGGATTTCGTGGCGAATATCTATTTTCAAGCGGAGGTGGACACTTGTTATAACTAACACTTTGTCTCTTACCAGAATCTTTCACTTTAGTAACTTCTTCTTTTGTTTCAGAGATCTTGTCTTCAGAGTTGACTTCTTCAAATGCCTTCATGCCTTCTATTGTTGGATAAATCCTATCAATAACATAAGAAGTACATGAGTAACTTTTCAACAACCTATTAACTCTTTCTGTTTCAATTCTTTGGGTTTCCAATTTCTGTTCAAGAACAACACATTTCTCAATGTAATTGTTCACCACTTTCTGCTTTGTCATGAAAGCTCCTTGAAGTGTTTTCATGGCTGTTGCTTGTTCACTGCTTGATTGATTGTACTGATTCATTGCTTTGTTGAGAACATCATATGACTCTTTCAATCTGTTCATGTTATGAATCAAAGTACTGTTCTGCTTCTTCACTGCTTCACAGTTTTCACATTTCACTGGAATCTTTCGTGCATCAGCTTCTTCTTCAACTTTGAAAGCTGGAACTTCTTTGACCTTTCTCTTTATCACCGGAACTTCTTCATCATCACTGCTGACTGTTTTTTTTTATCTTTCTTCTTTTTCTTTTGAATTTTTCCACCATCACTATCACTCTCCTCCATCAGTCTTAAATGCTCTTCCATTCTTTTTGCATAATAATCATCATCATTATCACTGTCTTCAGCAACTCGAGCAACAAAAGCTTTGGTTTTTAAAATCTCGTTATCCGGACATTAAGTATCCTAACTAAAATTTTCCCATCTAAAACCTTCTGGTAATTTTTCATCATCTTGATCTATCAGAAATGCTTTGCTGTCAGCTGAAATATATTTATCCCAACTGGATCCTTTTGTTGATTTTTTATCATCTTGATTCACCATACAAGCTCTCTTTGATGATTCCTCGATCGCTTTTTTAGCATGTGCAGTTTGTGGTTCTTGTTGATGTGATTGTTGAGCAACTTGATGATAAATCGCTTTCCGATAATAATCATTGTTGTTGAACGGATTTTGAGCTCCACTTGCTTCGCGATTCGTGCACTCTCTCTTGAAGTGTCCTTTTTCCCTGCAACGAAAACAAGTAACTTTAGATTTATCAAATCCTAAAGTAGAAACATTGGCATCACGGAAATCATCTCTTCCCATAATTTGTTTAAACTTTTCTGCTCTTCTCAAAACACTCACCAAACACCACTTTATATCCATCAATTCCATTTCCTCAGCATCAATCTAATCGTAATCCTCTTTTGTCAACATTGGATTCCCGATCCTCCCTGCCACTAGACTACCATATGATTCTAACACAGTTCCTAACAAAGACTTGTGACTTTTTGCAACTTCTTCTGAGTAATCCTGATCATTCTCAAGATTCAATACAATGTTGCATTGTAACTTCTTGCCACTCTTGGTTGCTGACAAGTTTGGATCAAATGATGGATATGATGAAAAACTTGTTTTGCTGTTTGATCCTTTAGATGAACCTCCAGATGAATTCTTAGCATTGAATGCAGTCTCAACCTTTGGTGACATGTTGGTCTTGTCACTGATACCTCCTTTGTAATAAAGACCGATATCTTGTTCACCGTCAAAATCCTTCATTCTTCGGATCTTTCTTTGTTCCATCTCCTGAGCTTCAAGTTTTTCAATGAACTTACTCAGTGTTAGATTCCCAAAATCTTTCTTGTTTCTCAACATCATGAGGTATGTGCCCCAAGTTTCATGTGGCAATGCATCAGCCAGCTTTTCAATCAATTCCTCATTATCCTTTGTGAAGCTTACCCTCTTCATGTTGACTAACAAATTGCAGTATCTTTCAATGATCTGCTTGGTGCTCTCAGTTCTCAAACCACGAAATAAATTGAATTCCTTTTTCAAAAGCAATTTTTTGTTCTTGATCATTTCTTTACTTCCAACAAACTTTGACTTTAAAGCTTTCCAAATAGAATACGCAGTTCCATTATGTTGCAATAAAACCAAAATATATTCCTTCACAGCTTGATGCAATAGACTCGTCATCATCTTTTCATCTTTGTACTTCTTTTTCTCCTCAGCACTATGATCTTTGATTGCAATAATCTCTTCATCATCATTCATTGGTCTAACATATTTCGTTTCAACACATTCCCAAGCATCCAAGTAATTTGCTTGAACCCAATTCTCAAACCGTTCTTCCCATCCTTTATACTCCTCGATATTCATGAGGTTTGGCGGTTTTTGCATAGTGCCCCTTTCATTTTCCAACATTGCTTGCTAAGTAATGGTAATCGGAGTAGCAAATGCGTTGTAGAATTCCTCTTCCATGTTACAGTTTTAAAATTTTACAAGATCAGATTGTTCAAACGAAATTAACTTTCACGCGGAATAGCCTTTGGTGTGAAATTACCCTGTTCAAATGAAATAACCTGAAAGACAACTTCAAACGATATCAGCTCACACGAAATAACTCCTTTCACACGAAATAACTGATTTCGTGTGGAATAACCAAACGAAATAACAATTTGGTGCGAAATACACTGATTACGTACGAAATCCTCACACAAAATACTGATTTCGTGCGAAATCAACCAACCTTTCACACGAAATACTGATTTCCTGCGAAATAAACAACACTTTCAAGTGAAATCAATCACAAAATGTAATTTCGTGCGAAATCAAAACCCTATTTCGTGCGAAATACTGCTGATGTCATCATCTCGAGCTAATTTTGTCAAAATTGATCAAGTATTTGTCCGATTTTAAGTCTGAAACTTTCAAGGATTTGTTAAAACACTATTGCACATATAATGTGTGAAATTCAAGTCATTTTAACCGTGAAATCAAGTTTAATTTTGAAAAGAAGGTGTATAAATCAGAATTTGCAGCTGAATTGGTATGAACTCTTCCTCCTGAGCTCTGATACCACTTGTAGGATCGTTTTCAGACCCGAATGAGTCGATCAGAAGAGTTTTTGCTCAATACGAGAGGCGGAAACAAACGTATTGAGGTAATTCAGCTAGATATTCACTTTAAATGCCTTTACTATTGATTTGACAACGTTTTACAACGAGCAGACACTTCGGCAGCAGTTCGGTACTGAAACCGGAAAGTTACAAATGACAAGACACCTTGGGTATTTATAGGGAAGCTTATTTCGCACGAAATATCCCAAGCGAAATCACTTTCATGCGAAATCAGTGATTTCGTGCGAAATACCAAGAGTTGATTTCGTGCGAAATAGCAATTTGCTATTTCGTGCGAAATACCCTATTCTCCTACATTTGACATTATTCTCGTACTCCGTGCCCTGATCTATCTATACAAACACAAGACTCGATACAAGACGAAGTCGACAGACGTATGCACCAACAATCTGGCAGGGTATGCATGTGCCGTCAAGCTGCGTTTGAATAAAAGATGTTATCCATGGGCGTAGAGTTTAGAGGGTGTATCCTAATCCTGGACGGGATACATGATTCTAAACTCAGGTTTTATTTAAGTACTTTTATTGAGTCTATATGAACTCATTTGAACATGTCATGGTTTGTAACTCATTTTAAGTTTCGATGTTTTCAGACAATGGTATTGTGGTATTTTCTAAACTTTATTAAGGGAAAAAATCTTGTGTTTTTATCATATAGCATTGTTATGATTGTTTGCTATGGTATTAAGAAGTCACACCAAATAACCACGCTTCCGCAAAAGTCAGGGTGTGACAACAACTTACACATCAACTTTCAATTAATGACACTTCAACCCCACTACTTCGTCCCTTCACATTTCTTCTATATTTTCACTAAATCTAACTTCAGATCAGGGGCAGACCTAGGTGATGCCCAAGGTGGGCGGGTGCACCCCTTGAAAAAAAAAATAGTGTATTTTTTAGGCAAAAAACCCGACCGCACCTCCTGAAAATATGCTTGAACCACTCATTCGCACACCCAACAAATAATTTCTAGGTCTGCCACTGCTTTAGATTAATGACACAACAGCCCTTCCACTTCAACACTATGTTTCACTTTCCCTTCACTTTAATGTTCCGTATTTCTTTCAATTCCAAGCTATTGTTCGACCCGAAACATATCCGAATACTTCCAACGGCTGCATTCATCCATCTCACATGATTCGCTTCCTCTCTAAACCTCGTATCTTCACCAAATTACGCGTTCTTACCTGCAAACATACAAACTCTCGAAATAATCCAATTCTAATTATATAATCATATAAAACAAACTAAATCACACAAAATCAACCCTTAAACTCCCATGTTTCACACTCTACATCACCCTGCTACAGTGCAATTAATGCCTTGGACAAAGCAATAGTCACCGTCGCATCAGCTATATGCCAGCTATATCTCACCAACTTCCACCAACTCATGCGTGCGATACACTACGCCTACAGTAAACGACAAAATGAAGAGGACTTCATACAACACGGCAAGCGATTCAACTGGTATCACTTACCGCAACCCATACCGCATGTCGCTTTACGGACCCCCAGAAAAAAAATATATATTTCTCACTAAAGGGGGAACACAAAACTCGTTCTAGCTTTAGCTCCACGCATGGCATATGCGGTGATACGCGCAAAATGCAACATATAAATTATATCAATTGTGGCATAAAACTAACCCTTTTTTAGTACTAATGCTAGAAAAAGTGTGTTTTTGTCTTCCTTTTGTATTTTCAGGATGAAATGAGCTCAAATTAACAAAAGAAGCAAAAAGACAGCTAAATCTAACATAAATACAAGAAAAGGGACAAAAGTGGATTGCCCGACCCCACGACAGCATCCTCCCAAACAAAACAAGGAAGACAGAAGGCTGAACACGCCTCGTGCTCAGCGAGCACGGGGCCGTGCCCAAGAAGTAGCAGAAAAGACAAACCTGTAGAAGCTTCTATTGCTCACCACGGGGTCGTGCCCAGTGGACACGAGGGCGTGGTCAAAGTACAGCAGGCGCATTAATTGTAATTGCGAATTACAATTAATGAGGAGAGATAGTGTCAGACGGGCACGGGGTCGTGCCCAGCGGACACGGGGCCGTGCCCAGGCTTCTGTTCAGCCTATAAATAGGAGTGCTTGGAGACATTTCAACTCATCCCTTGGCACACCACCTCTCTCACACTTCATCCACCACCCACCACCATCACAACACCATCATCCACCACCATCATCCATTGTCCATCGTAGAGTGTGTGAGTCGTCTCGGGATCCAAGATTGATCGTAAGAGTTCTTGACAATCAAGGCCATGTTTGCCTAAGTCTCTTACATCACTTGGTGAAGACAAGTGTTTAGTATAATACTTTTTATTTTTAATCTTTTGCACTTTTTAATTGGTTTTGTATTAATGACTTAAATAACTAGTTTCTAATGTTGAAGGTGATTCTTCCTTATCGTTTGTCCGTGGTGTCTTGGCATTATTTTGCTGTCTATATAAAATAAAAGATTTTCACCATTCATATCTCCACGGTCTATATGGAGGTATGTTGGCTACCTGGTCGGGGGTTAAGGGAACGGTTTGGTAAGGGTCTTGCCCTTGTTCAGCGTTTAGAGGTCCTGCAAGGGACCTGGGTCAAATTTAGTAGGATCTCCTTCAATACCCAAAGGTATTGGATGGCGGGGATCCAAACTCTTTGACCCCCTCATAAGTAAACTACTATTAATACTATAACCCGGCTATTTAGCACTGTATCCCTGCTGACTCAGACTACTTAGTCGAGGGTAACGTCGCCTTCAAAAGAGGGGCCTACCATAATTTGCATTAATAACTTAATTCATTATCTTTCAATAATCCGACCCTTTAGGATTGTATCCTTGCTGACTCAAACTACTGGGTTGAGGGTAACGTCGCCTTCAAAAGAGGGGCCTACTACAATAACTAAGATAATCTCTTAAACAAGTGCAAAAGTGCGAAAATAATCAAAGGTTATACTAACACACGAGTCGGATCCAAGTGATTCATCTTGTCTATCTGTTTTATTTTATTTTTACTTTTCAGCATTTAGTTAGTTTTATTTTTTTTAGTTTTAAAAATCTTTTCTAACATTTTGATTTGATTGGACGTTGAGGATAAACCGGTACTAAAAGCTCTTGTGTCCTTGGACGACCTCGGTATCTTACCAACACTATACTACGTCCACGATGGGTGCACTTACCCATATGTGTGTCTAGTGTTAGTAAATATCGTCTTTTATAAATTTAAAACTTGGCTAAAGTGTAAAAAGGGCTTAAAATATATACCTAAAATATACACACTTGCACGCACATCAAGTTTTTGGCGCCACTGCCGGGGACACAAGGATTTTAAGAAAGTTAGGAATCAACGGCCTAATCATTTTTTTTTATTTTCTTTTTAATTTTTTAGGATTTTCTTAGTTTTTCAGCTTTTGCAGAGCTCAGCACGGGCCGTGCATGCTGAACACGCCCCCGTGCTCAATCATTGTGTGACAACCCTCACTAAACCAGGTATCCGTACGGTTTAATTAATAATTAATTGCTGCTTAATTACTGTGCTTACTTGAAATTACTGATGAACTGCTACTTGAATTCTGATACTTGTACATATCTGCATCATACTTTAATTTCCGTCACTACATTATTTACCTGCTGAACCTTAGTGACAAACATGATGCACAAAAGCACAGTAGCACTATGAACGGATAACCCATTGAACATGCTGATAAAGCCAGCATCAGGCAAATATTGCCTCTAAGGCCTGTAAAAGCCAGAAATATTTTACTACACCCGTAGTGAGTGTAGGGATACAAGGGTTGTAGAACTGCGTCTCTAGGAATAAGTTACGATGACTGGATGTGCCTAAAACGTACTCTAAGCACTAAACACAGCACTTTAATTAACATTTCAGCTTCTGGCTAACTAATAAAGTGCCAAAACATGAGGAAATATTCCTGACACTTTGGGAAATAAGTTGTGTCACTAAAAATGTTATCTACGACACTTAAAAGCTTATTTAAGCACTTTAACGGATTACAATCCAACCGAACAACCGGACTTTACCCGGAACATAAAAAATATTGACAGTAACAATATTGATCTTTTTCTGAGCCGGTTAGGGTCCCTGAATACCCTAACACCCGCATTAAAGCTCATCACACCACTAACCGAGTTAAACTCTAAACTAACTTGGTTTAACCTAACTAATACTTAACCTCTAGTTGGAATCGAACTAGCTTACCCCCCCCCTTGGGCCGATCGGTCACATTGTGACTAGAACAAGTACCATTTTGATTTTTATAGTATATTATGTCTCAAATCAAGAGGACACATAAACCATTGGTTTATAAACTCTAAATTTGCCTATAAATACCTTGAGATGGCACATTAGACAAATCACCATCCAACACCACAAAACTCTCCTCCCTTGCTCCCCATAGCTCACGGCCGAGACCCCCCTTGGACACCCCACCATTTTCGGCTCTTGATCATCTCATTCCAAAGTTATACAAGTCTTACGGGTCACGCATAAGGAGTCTTGGAGCTAACGGAAGGCGAAGGACCTCGTTATCTTGCTTTTAACCACCTCATCTTCGCATAGATTCTTCCCTAGCCTCGAGCTAGAGGTATAACACTTAAAACTCATACTCGAACTAATCTAAGGTGGTTAATATGTATTGTAACGGTTAAAACTCGGAAACTTGCATTTTGAAGCTTTAAAGTCTACTAAAAACATGAATATTGATGGTTAAAAGCACATAAGTGGTGTAAAAGTTGTAGTATTTGATTTGTGTAGTTATTTAGGCCCGATCTATGTTGTGGTAGCTCAGATCATCATTTAACCCGGCTTGGTTAAGATCATGGATCTTGACATAAGCTTGTTTTGAATGGTACAAGGGTTAAAAGGTGAAACTCTACCACACGAGAAACATGAACTTGTGTAAAAGTATTTTTACTTGTAAAATAGTGTTTAAAACTAGCGGATCTACGTATCTGCAAGT
Source organism: Helianthus annuus (assembly GCF_002127325.2). NCBI lineage: Eukaryota > Viridiplantae > Streptophyta > Magnoliopsida > Asterales > Asteraceae > Helianthus > Helianthus annuus. Next base: position 56,579,924 of record NC_035439.2, read on the forward strand.
GGTATTTTCAAAGGACCAAGTGTTGAGAAAATCATGTTTTCTAAAAGACGGATATTACTCTAACAAGCATGATTTCTATAAACCACAAATGTATAAACACTTGTGAAATGAAAAGATCCGACAAAATAACAGTTTTTTTGTAAAAGGTGACGGGAAGTTGTAAAGATGGATTTACTTTAAAAACGAGGTTTTTACGAGATCGATCTACTTTATATAAAGATCCACAAAATATAATGGGATTTACACTATAGTTTTCGGAAAAACTACAAGTTCATGTGATTTATGCGATTTGCATACTTGTCGACTAGTTGATGTGTCGGAAATTGTTGGTTGAATAAAGAAGTTGTTGGAATTGATTTTGTAAAAGAAAATGATACGCTTGAAAGCGTGGCCACCTCCAGTTACAGAGGAAACTCTGGCGAAATTTTTCTAAAACCTAACACTTAGAATTATTTACAAGTGTTAGAATTATTTTTTTTTGACATGTTTTCAAAATATATTTCGCCACGACTTTATTTACAAATATTAGGAGGTGGGATTTTCACAAAACTAAACGTGATAAATATACGTTTAGTAAATATATTTTCACCACACTGTTTATGATTATTTTGTGAAAAATACATAAATATTATTTTTAGAGTAAAAATAATATTTACGAACATTAACAGATCCAAGATAATACGAACGCCTCTACGATAACTATATAAGTTACACTGGTAATATTTATTACCACTCGGATGATAAAACGTAACTTACGCATTATGCGGAAATATTTTTGAACGCGTATTTATCAACGTATTATTTTTGGGGAATATTATGTGAAATGAAAATATAATATTTTTGAGAAAGATATTTATATTTTGGAATTAGAAGTAAATATATATTAAGTGAGACTTAATGATATAATTCGAACGCACATGCATTAAATCCCCCATCCTTGGGAAGGAGATTAACTACCAAGTATATACGAAAAGTAAACACGAAATAGTTTTCTAACTATTTCCCAAAAACTTAAACTATAAAGCTAAGGCACGGCCGTCCGTCTAATAGAATTAGCACATGTAGGTCGTTGCACAGCTGCCCGATTTGGAGTACTTGGTAGAGACGCACCGACTGTGAGTTCATGTCCCCCTTTTCTCTTAACAGTTTTCAGTTTTCTAAACTGCGGGGGTGAAATACATGTTACTATGATTACGAATATTTCTTACATGGTATGGTCAGCTACGGAAGGAACTGTTAGGTTATGTGATTGGGTAGGCGAAATCTTAAGAACATTAGTCCTCGTAGTACGATCGAGGGACAGAAGTGATAGGCCTATTTGAGCATAACAAACCCCACCCATGAGCCCTAAGGTTGGACCATGCGGTGACCTCGTCTTAACACCACCCATGCGCCCGCAGGTTGGACCATGCGGTGACCTTGTCGTAACACCACCCATGCGCCCGCAGGTTGGACCATGTGGTGACCTTGTCGTAACACCACCCATGCGCCCGCAGGTTGGACCATGTGGTGACCTTGTCCTATCCCCTCCCATGCGCCCGCAGGTTGGACCATGTGGTTACACATTAACTGATAAGTTTCCTTATTTGCTTTCATACCAGAGTTTACAAAATATTCACACTTACAATGATTATAAAGGTTTATTCGCGCGCACATACTAAACACATGAACTCGCTCAACATTATTGTTGATTTTTCAACTTACATGTATTTCAGGGAATTAAAGGATCTGGCACGGTATGGCACGTTTTCCCGCTGCACTAGTTTCCGAGGTCATCCGGGGTTTAGGGAATGTGACTCTTTCCTGGACAAGTCACAGTCCTTAAACTGTGTTTATGTTTTGTTTGTTTGTTGAACAAGATTATGGTTAAGATTATGGTTGTTAGGGTGTATTCCCGTTAAAACAATGGTATTGTATTTGGTTTTCAAAACAAAATGGATGATCTTGCATTGTTTTTAATTCATATAGCTTTGTTATGACTAAGCTATGGTATTAAGAAGTCACACCAAAATTAATCACGCTTCCGCAAAGCCAGGGTGTGACAGCTTGGTATCAGAGCTCTGATCATAGCGAACTAGGGCTCTCACGAAAACATTTTTACTGCATACCACTTAAGTCCAGATCCAAAACGTTTTTACAAACAAATGTTGAGCACATTTTATTTATTTATGATTAGGCTCAGTCTTGGAGGCTGAGGCTCGATCTTGGAGGCCGAGGCTCGATCTAGGAGATCGAGGTAGATGGCTAGTTGGACTAGGATGAGTAGGCTCAGTCTTGGAGGCTGAGGCTCGGTCTTGGAGATCGAGGCTCGATCTAAGAGATCGAGGTAGATGGCTAGCGAGGCTAGGAAGAGTAGGGTCAGTCTTGGAGGCTGAGGCTCGGTCTTGGAGGCCGAGGCTCGATCTAAGAGGTCGAGGTAGATGATAGAGCAGTCTTAGAGGCTGGGAGAATTTGGCTAGTGGGACTAGGAGTATCAGTCTAGGAGACTGGAATGCTAGTGGGACTAGGAGTATCAGTCTAGGAGACTGGAAGGCTAGTGGGACTAGGAGAATTATTTGATTGCTTATTGACTAACATGTTTATATGATTATATGATTGATTATTATACGTATATGTGTTTGTGTTACAAACGTCATGCTTTCATCATGTACTAGAAAGATGGACACTACGAATCCCATGGCCATAGTATCAGACGACATAGTTTCATCGGAGCACGAGGTGTACATTTCCGATACTACCGGCACAGAAAATGACGACCTTCAGCCCTTTTGCGCTACCTGAAGTCATAGTAGAGCCTACTAATGGCCATCTTGTTGGGAATTTGCCACTCGCGGTGATCCCTGCTTCTGTGCCCCTTGCCACTTATCCCATTGTAGATATGCCCCTGACATGGCCTCTGTCGATGATAACGATCTACTAGAGGAGGACCCATTCGAGGGCGAGGCCCTATTGCTGCTGGTATTAGCCTACTGCTTGCGGACGCTCCTGCGGGGGAAACTCATGCCCATTCCCCTGTCCCAGACTCATTGAGTTTCCGACATCCGCATTTTCGCATATACAGGGAGTGCAGCACCATTCACACGACGCCGACCCTGGTACGGCATCATCAGCTGCACCGGTTCCCGCACACAGCTTTGAGTTTGATCACAGTATTGAGGGTGATCTTGTTCTTCCACCCGGTTTTGATCCAGACCATGACCTTGAGTTCATACACTTAGACCAGCCCTTCGAGGATCCTGTAACCCTCTGTGATGGTTGATCCAGCTGATTTTGAGATGGAGTTGGTTGATCCGGAGCCAGCCGTGGCCCTTGAGCCAGGCGTTGCTCCTAACACCGCATTGGAGCATGACCCTGTTCATGCCAATGCACCTGCTGTTGCTCCTTGATTGATCATCTGCTTGGACGAGAGAAAATTTGGGGTAACTGTGCAAGACAATTTATTATTACGGGGGCCCACGTAATAACGACTTGTAGTGCATAGAAATCCTGGTGGACTCTGCGGGTCAAGCTAATGAAAACCAATGTAGCAGGAAATAACTCGAACACGAATGACCAAGGCGATGAAGCCTCGAGTTCATTTTATTTCTAGCAACAAGCCAAATTGGCAAGCCTATGTGAAGGCTCAGAAAAATTTATTTCCCCACCCATACATTGTGTAAAATTGGGTGAGTACATGATGGCTCATGGTGCTATGTATCTCATAGACAATTGGGAAGTTGTCTAACCCACTTCATGCCATTTCGGCAGAAGAGAATGTCACCCAGGCGTGACACAAACACCAGTATGTTGCCAAGGATAGAAGCCGAGCGGCAAAAACGCATCTCACAGGCAAATGCATGACATGAAGCACTCCGCACTAAGCGTAGCGATGGCACTACTGGGAGTAACCCCCCCCCCCCCCCCTAAACTGACCGCACCTATAAGCAGTTCCTGAACTGCAAGCCTTTGAACTTCGACGAGACGGTAAGCGCCATTGCATTGGTTCGTTGGTCCGAAAAGATTGACTCCATCCTAGGAATGAGTAACTGTTCGCCCCAACGGAGTGTTACCTATATCTCAAGGTCATTCCTAGATGGCACACTCTCATGATAGGATCTTCAGATTCAGACCCTTGGTACAGATGCTGCTTATGCACTGAGCTGGGACGAGCTCAAGGAAATGATTAAGGAGAAATATGGTTCTAAGACTGGAATAACAGAAGCTTGAGATGGAGTCCTGGAATTTGAAAGTGGACGAACCAGAGATTCCTAAACATGTCCAAGCGAACGCACGACTTGCCTAGGGTCATCACCTACTAAGTCATTGATGTTGTATGATACAGTTGGGTACCTGTAAACCTTACATTCTGGTCTCGATTTGTGGCAATGCAATTGAAGTGATCTATTGTTTATGTTCTATAACATGAGATGTTATGTGATTGATTTATTTATAACATGAGATGTTATGTGTTGATATTGTTGTATACTTACGCACATTTTACTCACTATGACCTGACCCGTACGATCATCATAGGAAGATGCCTCCAAGAAGGGATGTACGCATACCCACCAATGAGGCGGAACTTCAGGGAATCATTGCTGCAGTCATCGCACAATACGAGGCCCATCACTCCGAGCGCAACGGAGGTACCTCAGGAAATAACCCATCCAACGGCTGCACCTACAAGCAGTTCTTAGGCTGCCAGCCCCTACATTTCGACGGCACTGGGGGTGCCGTAGCCTTCGTACGCTGGATTGAAAAGACGGACACTGTTTTGCGTGCGAGCAAATGCGCCCCAAGAGATCAGGTCACGTACATTTCCGGGCTGTTCTGAGATGGGGCTCTGTCATGGTGGAAACTTCAGGTTCAGACAATGGGCGAGGCTGCTGCGTATGCTCTATCATGGGATGAGCTGAAGGAGCTAATGCATAAAAAGTACTGTTCGAGAACAGAAAGCCAGAAGGTAGAAACTGAGTTCTGGAACTTGAAGATGGAAGGTCCAAAAATAGCTGAGTATGTGGAGAAGTTCCAAGCTCTATCGCGTATCGTTCCTTACATGGTAGATCCGGAGTTTAAGAGGATTGAGCGTTTCATTTGGGGATTGGCACCCCAAATCATGAGCATGGTAACGGCATCAAAGCCTGCAACAATCACTGAGGCCATCAATCTAAGTGTAGCCCTGACGGAAGAGGCAATCAGGATGAACAAATTTTCAGCCTCTGAGGAGAAGAAGGAGACTCATGTAGAGTCATCTGGGGACAACAAGAGGAAGTTGGTGAATTTCAAACAGAGTACCCAGTCGAGTAGCGACGACAAGGCCAAAAAGAGAAAAGAGTACACGGGTATCCTACCAAAGTGCGACAACTGTCGACGTCACCATAACGGGCGGTGTAGATATGGAAAATGTGGTAACTGTGGCAAGGTGGGACATGTCAAGGAAACGTGTCGGCAAGGTACTGAACATGGAAATAGAGGTCAAGATGGTAACGGAAATCGCGGAGGAAATAACGACGACGACAACTATCAAGGTAGGGATGGTGACGATCAAGGTTGTGGCCAAGCATGTTTTAATTGTGGTGATGTGGGGCATTTCAGGAAGTATTGCCCTAAGAACACTCAGGCACGTGGATGAAAGCTCAACAGCGGGGATAGAATCCAAGCGTGGATATCGGTACGTCTCATAATAGTCAATGTTACGCTCTATTTGACAGTATTGTCAAATTTTAGCTTCAGAAAATATAGTTGTTTTAGTAGTAAGTAACCTAGATACCCAGTTCTCGATAGAACAAGCCTAACGGAAGCTTCGATGTGATAATTGGGATGGACTGGTTGTCGAACAACCCAGCGGAGATTGTCATCCGCACCCCGACAACGAACGGAGAAATGAGTGTGATTCATGGAGCAGGATACGCTCCTACGGATTATCAGGCAAAGAAGACACAAAAATTTTCGCACAAAGGATGTGTTGCATTCTTGGCTCATGTCGTGGAAAAAGAAGCCGAAGAACCAAAACCCGAAGATATCCCTGTGCTTGGAGAATACCCTGAAGTCTTCCTCGAAGACTTGCCAGAATCGTCTCCTCAACGATTAGTCGAATCCCGCGTCAATTTAATTCCAGGCACTGCACCCGTAGTCAATGCATCGTAGCGACTTAACATGTTCGGAGATGCAAGGATTGACAGAGAAGCTTTAGCAATGGATAGAGAAGGAAGATAACAGACCAAAATTCCCTTTTGGGGTAACCCCATTACTACTCGTCAAAAAGAAGGATGATGATTTTCAAATAAACATCATCTACCGGTAGCTGAACAAGCTGACGATCAAGAATAGATACCCTCTGCCAAGAATTGATGATCTGTTCGATCACCTGCAAGGTTCAAGCTTTTACCCAAAGATCGACTTGCGATCTGGATACCATCAGTTAAGGATACAAGAGGAGAGTATCCCAAAGACAGCTTTCAGAACTCGTTATGGGCACTACGAGTTTCTGGTTATGCCGTTTGGGTTGACAAACGCACCTGCAGTATTCATGGATCTAATGAATCAAGTTTGTAAGCCGTACTTGGATAAGTTCGTGATTGTATTCGTCTATGATATTTTGATTTATTCAAGGACAAAGGCCGAGCACGAACAGCATTTAAGAGCCATTTTGGAGCTGTTGAAGATGGAACAGCTATACGTCAAATTCTCTAAGTGCGAGTTTTGGCTAAGAGAAGTGCAATTCCTTGGGGCACGTGGTAAATGGAGATGGAATCCACGTGGATCCAACCAAGATCGAGGCGATCAAGGATTGGGAAACGCCAAAGACGCCAACCGAGTTTCGGCAATTCTTGGGTTTGGCTGGCTATTACTGAAGATTCATTGAGGACTTTTCTAAGATCGCTCAACCATTGACGCTCCTCACGCAGAAAGATAAGAAGTTTGATTGGGAAATCAAACAGGAAGAAGCGTTCCAGATATTGAAGGATAAGCTCTGCAACGCGTCAATCTTAGTACTACCGGAATGTACGGAAGATTTTGTGGTATACTGCGACGCTTCGCGTCAAGGATTGGGTTGTGTGTTGATGCAACGCCAAAAGGTGATTGCTTACGCATCGCGTCAGTTAAAAGTACACGAAGAGAACTATACCACACATGATTTGGTGCTAGGCGCAGTGATATTTGCACTGAAGATCTGGAGACACTACCTTTATGGTACGAAGTGCACAATCTTCACAGATCACAAGAGCCTCCAGCATATATTCAACCAGAAGGAGTTGAATATGAGGCAAAGACGATGGGTAGAGCTGTTGAATGACTACGACTGCGAGATAAAGAATCATCCAGGGAAGGCGAATGTGGTCGCCGATGCCCTAAGTCGAAAAGAAAGGATCAAGCCCATAAGGGTTAGGGCTTTAGAAATGATTATTCAAACCGACCTTTCCTCACGCATTCGTACAGCGCATAAAGAAGCTCTCAAGGAGAGAAACCTTGCAGAGGAATATCTCCGTGGGATGGAGAAGATATTGGTACCAAACAGGGAAGGAACGTTGTGTTTTGAGAAAAGGATTTGGGTTCCTTTGTTTGGAGGATTAAGAAAGGTTATTTTCGATAAAGCTCACAAGTCGCGGTACTCTATCCACCCTGGAACGGATAAGATGCACCAAGATCTTAAGGATTATTATTGGTGGCCTAGGATGAAAGGCGATGTTGCTGTTTATGTGAGCAAATGTTTAACATGCGCCAAGGTTAAGGCGGAATAACAGAAGCCTTCGGGACTTCTGCAACAACCAGAAATTCCCAAGTGGAAGTGGGAACGAATCTCCATGGATTTTTTTACAAAGTTGCCAAGGACGCCAAGAGGCCATGACACTATTTGGGTAATAGTGGATCGCTTAACAAAGTCATCGCACTTCTTACCTATCCGAGAGAAGGATAACACACGCAAACTGGCCGAAATTTACATGAGAGAAATTGTTACACGCCATGGAGTACCTCTCTCAATCATCTCCGATAGAGACGGAAGGTTCGTATCAAGGATATGGCAATCCTTCCAAGAAGCTTTTGGCTCGAAGTTGAATATGAGCACCGCATTTCACCCGCAGACCGACGGTCAAAGCGAGCGGACGATTCATACGTTGGAAGACATGCTGAGAGCGTGTGTTATGGATTTGGGCGGTAGCTGGGATAAGCATTTGCCCTTGGTTGAATTCTCATACAACAACAGCTACCACACCAGTATTGGTGCCGCGCCATTCGAGGCTTTATATGGGCGCAAGTGCAGATCACCGCTCTGTTGGTCTGACGCCGGTGATAGACAGTTGGTTGGTCCTGATGTAGTCCAGGAAACCACTGATAAGATTGCACAGATACGAGATCGCATCAGGGCGGCTCGTGACCGGCAGGAAGTCTACGCGGATCGAAGCAGGAAACCTCAAGAGTTCGAGATAGGAGATATGGTTTTGTTGAAAGTATCACCCTGGAAGGGGGTGGCACGCTTTGGGAAGCGTGGGAAGTTGAATCCGCGCTACATTGGTCCTTTCAAGATTTTGGAAAGAATTGGGACCGTAGCATACAAGTTGGACCTACCTGCCAAACTGAATGGTGTTCACGATACATTTCATGTATCCAATCTGAAGAGAAGTCCAACGCAAGATACCGTTGCCATTCCTACCGACGAAATTCATGTTGACGACACGCTCCACTTCGTCGAAGGACCGGTTGAGGTCACGGATTGGAAAGTGAACAAGGCCCGCCGGAGCAGTGTCAAACTCGTCAAGGTTCGTTGGAATGCCCGACATGGTCCTGAATTCACCTGGGAGCGTGAGGACCGAATGAAAGAGAAATACCCCCACTTATTTCCTAAGAACCCTGCTTCTACAATCAGAACTTAAAATTTCGGGACGAAATTTTTCTAACGGGGGGAGAATGTGACAACCCTCACTGAACCAGGTATCCGTACGGTTTAATTAATAATTAATTGCTGCTTAATTACTGTGCTTACTTGAAATTACTGCTGAACTGCTACTTGAATACTGATACTTGTACATATCTGCATCATACTTTAATTTCCGTCACTACATTATTTACCTGCTGAACCTTAGTGACAAACATGATGCACAAAAGCACAGTAGCACTATGAACGGATAACCCATTGAACATGCTGATAAAGCCAGCATCAGGCAAATATTGCCTCTAAGGCCTGTATGAGCCAGAAATATTTTACTACACCCGTAGTGAGTGTAGGGATACAAGGGTTGTAGAACTGCGTCTCTAGGAATAAGTTACGATGACTGGATGTGCCTAAAACGTACTCTAAGCACTAAACACAGCACTTTAATTAACATTTCAGCTTCTGGCTAACTAATAAAGTGCCAAAACATGAGGAAATATTCCTGACACTTTGGGAAATAAGTTGTGTCACTAAAAATGTTATCTACGACACTTAAAAGCTTATTTAAGCACTTTAACGGATTACAATCCAACCGAACAACCGGACTTTACCCGGAACATAAAAAATATTGACACTAACAATATTGATCTTTTTCTGAGCCGGTTAGGGTCCCTGAATACCCTAACACCCGCATTAAAGCTCATCACACCACTAACCGAGTTAAACTCTAAACTAACTTGGTTTAACCTAACTAATACTTAACCTCTAGTTGGAATTGAACTAGCTTACCCCCCCCCCTTGGGCCGATCGGTCACATTGTGACTAGAACAAGTACCATTTTGATTTTTATAGTATATTATGTCTCAAATCAAGAGGACACATAAACCATTGGTTTATAAACTCTAAATTTGCCTATAAATACCTTGAGATGGCACATTAGACAAATCACCATCCAACACCACAAAACTCTCCTCCCTAGCTCCCCATAGCTCACGGCCGAGACCCCCCTTGGACACCCCACCATTTTCGGCTCTTGATCCTCTCATTCCAAAGTTATACAAGTCTTACGGGTCACGCATAAGGAGTCTTGGAGCTAACGGAAGGCGAAGGACCTCGTTATCTTGCTTTAATCCACCTCATCTTCGCATAGATTCTTCCCTAGCCTCGAGCTAGAGGTATAACACTTAAAACTCATACTCGAACTAATCTAAGGTGGTTAATATGTATTGTAACGGTTAAAACTCGGAAACTTGCATTTTGAAGCTTTAAAGTCTACTAAAAACATGAATATTGATGGTTAAAAGCACATAAGTGGTGTAAAAGTTGTAGTATTTGATTTGTGTAGTTATTTAGGCCTGATCTATGTTGTGGTAGCTCAGATCATCATTTAACCCGGCTTGGTTAAGATCATGGATCTTGACATAAGCTTGTTTTGAATGGTACAAGGGTTAAAAGGTGAAACTCTATCACACGAGAAACATGAACTTGTGTAAAAGTATTTTTACTTGTAAAATAGTGTTTAAAACTAGCGGATCTACGTATCTGCAAGTGGTATTTTCAAAGGACCAAGTGTCGAGAAAATCATGTTTTCTAAAAGACGGATATTACTCTAACAAGCATGATTTCTATAAACCACAAGTGTATAAACACTTGTGAAATGAAAAGATCCGACAAAATAACAGTTTTTTTTTTGTAAAAGGTGACGGGAAGTTGTAAAGATGGATTTACTTTAAAAACGAGGTTTTTACGAGATCGATCTACTTTATATAAAGATCCACAAAATATAATGGGATTTACACTATAGTTTTCGGAAAAACTACAAGTTCATGTGATTTATGCGATTTGCATACTTGTCGACTAGTTGATGTGTCGGAAATTGTTGGTTGAATAAAGAAGTTGTTGGAATTGATTTTGTAAAAGAAAATGATACGCTTGAAAGCGTGGCCAAGTTACAGAGGAAACTCTGGCGAAATTTTTCTAAAACCTAACACTTAGAATTATTTACAAGTGTTAGAATTATTTTTTTTGACATGTTTTCAAAATATATTTCGCCACGACTTTATTTACAAATATTCGGAGGTGGGATTTTCACAAAACTACACGTGATAAATATACGTTTAGTAAATATATTTTCACCACACTGTTTATGATTATTTTGTGAAAAATACATAAATATTATTTTTAGAGTAAAAATAATATTTACGAACATTAACAGATCCAAGATAATACGAACGCCTCTACGATAACTATATAAGTTACACTGGTAATATTACCACTCGGATGATAAAACGTAACTTACGCATTATGCGGAAATTTTTTTGAACGCGTATTTATCAACGTATTATTTTTGGGGAATATTATGTGAAATGAAAATATAATATTTTTGAGAAAGATATTTATATTTTGGAATTAGAAGTAAATATATATTAAGTGAGACTTAATGATATAATTCGAACGCACATGCATTAAATCCCCCATCCTTGGGAAGGAGATTAACTACCAAGTATATACGAAAAGTAAACACGAAATAGTTGTCTAACTATTTCCCAAAAACTTAAACTATAAAGCTAAGGCACGGCCGTCCGTCTAATAGAATTAGCACATGTAGGTCGTTGCACAGCTGCCCGATTTGGAGTACTTGGTAGAGACGCACCGACTGTGAGTTCATGTCCCCCTTTTCTCTTAACAGTTTTCAATTTTCTAAACTGCGGGGGTGAAATACATGTTACTATGATTACAAATATTTCTTACATGGTATGGTCAGCTACGGAAGGAACTGTTAGGTTATGTGATTGGGTAGGCGAAATCTTAAGAACATTAGTCCTCGTAGTACGATCGAGGGATAGAAGTGATAGGCCTATTTGAGCATAACAAACCCCACCCATGAGCCCTAAGGTTGGACCATGCGGTGACCTCGTCCTAACACCACCCATGCGCCCGCAGGTTGGACCATGCGGTGACCTTGTCGTAACACCACCCATGCGCCCGCAGGTTGGACCATGTGGTGACCTTGTCGTAACACCACCCATGCGCCCACAGGTTGGACCATGTGGTGACCTTGTCCTATCCCCTCCCATGCGCCCGCAGGTTGGACCATGTGGTTACACATTAACTGATAAGTTTCCTTATTTGCTTTCATACCAGAGTTTACAAAATATTCACACTTACAATGATTATAAAGGTTTATTCGCGCGCACATACTAAACACATGAACTCGCTCAACATTATTGTTGATTTTTCAACTTACATGTATTTCAGGGAATTAAAGGATCTGGCACGGTATGGCACGTTTTCCCGCTGCACTAGTTTCCGAGGTCATCCGGGGTTTAGGGAATGTGACTCTTTCCTGGACAAGTCGCAGTCCTTAAACTGTGTTTATGTTTTGTTTGTTTGTTGAACAAGATTATGGTTAAGATTATAGTTGTTAGGGTGTATTCCCGTTAAAACAATGGTATTGTATTTGGTTTTCAAAACTTAATGGATGATCTTGCATGTTTTTAATTCATTTAGCTTTGTTATGACTAAGCTATGATATTAAGAAGTCACACCAAAATTAATCACACTTCCGCAAAGCCAGGGTGTGACACATTGGAACTGGCAATCCTGTTTTAAGTCAGACAGTAAGCTGAACACGGGGCCGTGTCCACTCAACACGCCCCCGTGCCCAAGATTCAGTTACTGAAAACAGAACCGTTAGATCCCGGCGGTTGGTAATTTCTGACACAAACATGAGTGATAGTAATCCTTTTTACTTTCGGCACTCTTATGGTACGTGGTGTCACATATGTGGAGGCAAACATAAAGAATTAGAATGTTACTTTCTAAATTATAAGCCCCACTATATAGACCCACCGTCTCCCTATAACCTTAAGAGGGGCGAAAGTAAAAATAATCACTATCTCTCCCTCGAGTGCGCCCAACCAGATATTCTAGGAGAAATGCTCCTTGACGAGTTATTTCAACTAGAAAATCTAATTCTAAATTGGTTAAGAGAGCTTAGGAAGGATTTCATTGATCCATCCCAAGACGATGACCAAGAAGAAATGTTGGGGTCGCACGAAAACAACCTCGTTGTTCCCAATCCTACCTTCGTACCTAGCAAAGACATGGACGATAGTCGTCCCTGTGCCGATTGTGCCGTGAAGGACTCTCCATCGACTTCGTTCGGTGCATACATAGACCTGAGCGATTCGGCATATACCTTCTTTAACGAGAGCCCAGAAAAGGGTTGGACTTGTCCACCTAAAATAAACATAGGAATCACCGTCACCGACAACCTCTTGCGTTCTCGTCTTAGTCTAGGGCAATTAAGGTATCTTAGGCACTTTGGGGTTGTTCCAACCAGTAAGGAACCACCCGATATCAATAAGTTACTTAGAAAATGGAGAAACTCCATAAGACAGCTTCCAAACACGGGGTCGTGTCCAGGTCAGCACGCCCCCGTGCCCACCTAAAAGATTCTCTGCTGATTTTGTCAGAATACGGACAAAATGTGTCAGGATTTCAACTGCACACGGGGCCGTGTCCAACCCACACGGGGCCGTGTCCAACGCGCTATTGTTTTCTTTAAATGCAGCCTGAATCCTGCTCATTTTTTACCACTTCAAAAGACAGAGATTCCTGAGATCTTCACTCATACTATCCTAGGTAAGTTCTAAAAGAAGGTTCCAAAGAACCCTCTTGTCTTTTCCACTTTTATTCATTACCTTCTCTTTCAATTTTTCATAACATCTCCTCCACTAAAGCTTGGAAGCTCCATGATTCCAACCTTTGGTGTGAAGTTTGTAAGGTTATTATCCAAGGGATCTTACTCAAAGTAAGTTATATAACTTTGTTTTAAATTATCTGTGCTTAAAACTCGAATAAAAAACCATAAAAATAATTTAAAACTCCAAGATTCCTTGATCTCAAAACCTGCAAACAACTGGACACGGGGCCGTTCTCATCGAGCACGGGGCCGTGTCCGAGGTACTGTTTCGTAAAAATTGAGCCATTTTCGGTCTATTTCCTCAGAAATGGCGAGCAGGACAAGCGGAACGTCTTAATCAAGAAATAACCGACACGGGAGGAGATCATCAACGGCGGAAGACTCTCTTGTAAACTATGTTTACGCCCTAAGAGAGGCTATTGATGAAATGACGGGGGTGGAAGAAGCATTGGTCGACCGTATCAAACATCTAACGGTGGGACTGGAGGGATGTCTCCGAGAGGTGAACCTCTTGCACCAGAGGTTAAACCTCCTCGCCTCTCCTCCTTTGGTACCTATAATAACCCAAAGGGTATGGAACGTGGTCCCCGAAGTCATCATACCCGCCGAATGGTACGCCGTACACCCGGAGCCTCCGTAGGGGATAGTGCAAGGAGTCCCGGTGGGTGTTCCCCCTCCTCCGCAAGATGTTGAGGAAAATGAAGCCACCTTCTTCCTTCCAAGGGAGATAGAAGAATGGCTTTAACAACATCTAGGAAGAGAACCATCGGCCAAGAGTCCTACTACATCGGGAATCTATTCCCGAAATTTTCTTAACAAAAAGTAGAACTCTTTATGATAACTTTGTGTACCTCCTGACCTAATTAATTAAGGTTTTTATATTTCTTTTACTTTTTTAGGAATGTTATGTAAGATCTCTCTATGGTTTTTAATGGAATGATGGTTTTAAAAGTTTGAATGGTGTTATAAAACACACTCATGGTGGTCAAGGATAAACAAGGGAAACGAGAAACATGGCCCATACACGAAAACAGGGCCATCCGACAACAATTTCTCCATTACAGTAAGCTCAGCACGGGCCGTGCCCAGCCAACACGGCCCCGTGCTGAACATCCTGCAGACAAATGCCCAGTTCAGGTAACTGGACACGGGTCGTGTTCACTGAACACGCCCACGTGTCCAGGCTTTTGTTTCTTTTCTTCAATTTTCGTTACTGGCACCTGAACACGGGGCCGTGTCCAGACTGCCAGTAACATAAAATTTTGCTTTTAAACACCATTTTACACCTCCAATCAACCTAAAAACTTATTTTGGGGACACATTGAGGACAATGTGTAATTTAAGTGTGGGAGGATGCTTAAACCTTGAATTTTGCAAGTCCTAATAACAAGCCTTACACAAAACTCTATTGGAACCGCTAATCACCCCAAATTTTTTTCAAAAATTTTCATTTTTTTTTACTTGTCTAAGTTTAAGTTTGGAATTCTAAGTTTAACAAGGTTATATTTTTACGAACTTACAACCGATAGCGGCGTGATAAAAAGAACCAACATAAGAAAATTATGAAACGGCATGACAAGCTTAGTTAAAATTTGATTATATATACTTGGTCACATAAAATCCCATTCCCACAAAAGTGAGTTTTGAGCCTTTATAGAGCATACAAATACACATCTTTACAACTAAATGCTCATTTTTCGTTTATTGTGTGAATAGCCGCTTGGTTCTTACGACTCTAGAACTTGCCACGACAATACATTCCCGATCCTTACCAACTTAAACCCAAGTAAGTAAATGATGGAGGCATTAGGACTAACCCTTTTTCTTTCAACACCATTATTTTTATTTTTCTTTTCACCTACCCAAAAATTCCCCCTAGTTAACCCCTTTGAGCCTAAACCTTTTCATTTCTTAACCCAAAACCCTTTTTACCCACCAAAAAAACCCTTTTTATTTTTACCTTTTTTTTAGTAACAAGCTCGGTTTTCGTGTGACTATATATATATATATATATATATATATATATATATATATATATATATATATATATATATATATATATATATATGAAGTTGGAAATAAACAAACAAAACTCCTTAAGCAAAAGCTTGTTTGAATAAATACTTCATTAAAAAAATAAAAAGTCACAAAAAAAAAACAAAATGTTTTTACGAAAACCGATGCTTTTTACGCCTTTCGCCCTTTTCTACTAACCACTAACCCAACTACCCACCTTTAGCCCAAGCCTAACCCTTCACCCAAAAAGTCCTCTTGATATTTACAAAGGTATAAAGTTAAAAAGGAGGAGGATTAATTGTTTGGCAAGCTTATGGTAGAAGTAAGTTCCATGCCGCTCTCGAGTGATTCACTAAAAAAACTACACCTTCGGCCGAGTGTGAGTGATTTCTCCCGTGAGGTATGTGAACCTGTATATAAATGGAATTTTAAAAAGGTATGCTATGCCTTACTAAATAATTTATCTTATGAAACGTTTTTAATAAATCATGATGAATAGGATTGTAAATAAGTAAAAACAAAACCTAAACAATCTTGGAAAATCCCGACACTCTATGACAAGCCCAAAACCTTCTCTTCAACCCATTCCATTTGGGAGTGAATAAAGCCACATTATAAAGAGTTTTGCTTGAGGACAAGCAAAGATTCAAGTGTGGGGGTATTTGATACGCGCAAAATGCAACATATAAATTATATCAATTGTGGCATAAAACTAACCCTTTTTTAGTACTAATGTTAGAAAAAGTGTGTTTTTGTCTTCCTTTTGTATTTTCAGGATGAAATGAGCTCAAATTAACAAAAGAAGCAAAAAGACAGCTAAATCTAACATAAATACAAGAAAAGGGACAAAAGTGGATTGCCCGACCCCTCGACAGCATCCTCCCAAGCAAAACAAGGAAGACAGAAGGCTGAACACGCCCCATGCTCAGCGAGCACGGGGCCGTGCCCAATAAGCAGCAGAAAAGACAAACCTGTAGAAGCTTCTATTGCTCACCACGGGGCCGTGCCCAGTGGACACGGGGGCGTGGTCAAAGTACAGTAGACGCATTAATTGTAATTGCGAATTACAATTAATGAGGAGAGATAGTGTCAGACGGGCACGGGGCTGTGCCCAGCGGACACGGGGCCGTGCCCAGGCTTCTGTTCAGCCTATAAATAGGAGTGCTTGGAGACATTTCAACTCATCCCTTGGCACACCACCTCTCTCACACTTCATCCACCACCCACCACCATCACAACACCATCATCCACCACCATCATCCATTGTCCATCGTAGAGTGTGTGAGTCATCTCGGGATCCAAGATTGATCGTAAGAGTTCTTGACAATCAAGGCCATGTTTGCCTAAGTCTCTTACATCACTTGGTGAAGACAAGTGTTTAGTATAATACTTTTTATTTTTAATCTTTTGCACTTTTTAATTGGTTTTGTATTAATGACTTTAATAACTAGTTTCTTATGTTGAAGGTGATTCTTCCTTATCGTTTGTCCGTGGTGTCTTGGCATTATTTTACTGTCTATATAAAATAAAAGATTTTCACCATTCATATCTCCACGGTCTATATGGAGATATGTTGGCTACCTGGTCGGGGGTTAAGGGAACGGTTTGGTAAGGATCTTGCCCTTGTTCAGCGTTTAGAGGTCCTGCAAGGGACCTGGGTCAAATTTAGTAGGATCTCCTTCAATACCCAAAGGTATTGGATGGCGGGGATCCAAACTCTTTGACCCCCTCATAAGTAAACTACTATTAATACTATAACCCGGCTATTTAGGACTGTATCCCTACTGACTCAGACTACTTAGTCGAGGGTAACGTCGCCTTCAAAAAAGGGGCCTACCATAATTTGCATTAATAACTTAATTCATTATCTTTCAATAATCCGACCCTTTAGGATTGTATCCTTGTTGACTCAAACTACTGGGTTGAGGGTAACGTCGCCTTCAAAAGAGGGGCCTACTACAATAACTAAGATAATCTCTTAAACAAGTGCAAAAGTGAGAAAATAATCAAAGGTTATACTAACACACGAGTCGGATCCAAGTGATTCATATTGTCTATCTGTTTTATTTTATTTTTACTTTTCAGCATTTAGTTAGTTTTATTTTTTTTAGTTTTAAAAATCTTTTCTGACATTTTGATTTGATTGGACGTTGAGGATAAACCGGTACTAAAAGCCCTTGTGTCCTTGGACGACCTCGGTATCTTACCAACACTATACTACATCCACGATGGGTGCACTTGCCTATATGTGTGTCTAGTGTTAGTAAATATCGTGTTTTATAAATTTAAAACTTGGCTAAAGTGTAAAAAGGGCTTAAAATATATACCTAAAATATACACACTTGCACGCACATCATGCGGCGACATCACACACACACGCAACTCATGCGGGTGTGTGAGATACTCAGAACCATCGATGCTCTTTGGAATGCGAAACCCGCATTCAGCGACCTACGCCGCAGTACCTCTAAGAGCCAGTTTGAGTTGCAAAACTCTTTTAAAGCGAGTCTTCTGTTAAACAACCGTAGACACGCAGTCAGAACCATCAACGATTTTTTTCACCACGGGAATGGTGGCTGTGGGAAAAGACCGCATTCGGTACTATGCTCGATCTGTAACCATGGGAACAGTGGTTACGGAAATATACCCCATCACCAACTTCGTTATGCGGTCCACGAACAAAGCCATGCCTTTGCATCATAAAGATGGTGGACCACAACACCGCAACAGGCCCTACCACGCTGACCGACGCGGCGTGGGCTGCTACTTCAAGAACAACTGGGTTCGGTGTTCTTTTTACTCTTAAATAAATCCCATTTATTTAAATGAACACTGAAATGAACGACCAGTTCATAAACATGAAGCAGCTCAAAGACCAAAGCTCCAAAGCGGTTCATGCAGACTCTTGATAGTCATTATGAACTTCAAGAGCAGGAAGCTCAACAATGGTGGTAACAAGTCTACTTATGACTTTGTTTATCTACCCATTGTCTTCATAGAATAAACAATGGTGGCAACAGATCTACTTATGACCATGTTTATTTGCTCATTGTTTTCATCATAATTACTCACATTGTTCGACCAAATACGGCCGACAATACAAGGCTTGACTCACATTGTTCGACCAAACACGGCCGACAATGCAAGGCTGGAGCTATCACTCAAACTAACCATTAACGACAACGAGGTAACCGCAAATAGTATGCGAAACCTTGATAACAATTGACCAATTGACAAACACGAACGCCACACACAAGAGGGATCCTCGTCTCATGTCCAATTGATGAACATAAAGCACCACCAAGGTGCCAAATACGTTTACATCGGCAGATGCAAAGGTTACAACTCGAGTTCCGGATGATGGCGAGTTCATACTCATCTTCCGCCAACCTCTCAAAGGTTGGTTCGGCACACCAACAGGTGGCGATCATGTTTGATGATATCAGAAAAAGGTAGACGACTCTACCAGCCTGCAACCATACCGTAACATACAACGAGATATTTCAGCGTCAGCCTGAACTTGCTCACCGGTTCTATACAGTTATTACAGATCACCCAGTTCCAGAAGTAGCAATCAATCACTGGATTGATTTACTTGAAGCAGGAGCAAAGGCCCCGGTCGAGTATTTTCTACAAACTGATTTCAAGGGCACCTTCTCGACCAATAATCCAGCATTACACCCATTTACAACTTGCACATGGAAGCAACACTGGACTGGGGGACTTGAAGGGGTTTGGTCCCAAATCTCGCACCAGGATTGGCCACGAGAGACCATCACCTACCTTGTTACCCCTATCGACAAGGATTCACCTACGTTCATTCGGGTACGGCGTGAACCCAGTTTGATTTCGCACTCAGGAAATAATGAGAAGACCTACATTGTGTATGAAAATGGGAGTTTTGTCACAACAAGGGATGAGGTAACCACTATGGTTACCTCACATAGAGATGCAGCCCAAAACGCATCCTACTGTCTACACAAGTAGAGCTGACACTTTGACTTAAGTGACCAAGCCAGCAAGTGGCCTGTCCAAGCACTGATAGCGGTCAGCTGCCTAGCCCACACGCAAGAAAGGCTGGCTGACGGACTGATAGTTGCAGCAGGACGTGGCATTACCTCAGGAAGCGTCCAACGCTTCCGTGACCTGCGTTTGTGACACACCTGCAAAAGGCTATGCATTTTCAGTCTAGCCACTCAATTACCCTCCTTCGCTCTTCGACTATAAATACCCATCCCGGACCAGGTTTAAAGTAACGCTAATCTGCTCTCTCTCACATACTACTCAAACACACACTTTGCTCTCAAGCAAATACTGATTCTCACGGCGGAGAGTGGTAACAAGGAGCACCCCCACCCCATCCTCCTTGTTACGAGTCACGGTGTGTTTCCTTGTTTAGGAGACAGGTTAGTGGACAACCCGGCCATTGATCTCGGAAAGAAGGGATTAACCCTATTTGACGAGACTAGTGAATTAACCCTCCTGGTTAACCACTGTTTCATCAGGTATATATGCCTTCTTGTGTGTTTATATTACTTGCATTTAAATTTATAAATTGTTTGTTCTTTAATCGTTTAAATACACAAGTTCTATAGACCTAGATCCTACAGTATTCAACCATATAATGCGTAATTGTGACCAATTTCTAAGCATAGAAGTCGCATTTTTGGACTATAAACATCACATAGAAGATACCATAATAACAATATTATTTCATGCACTTTTGGACCTGGTTTAAAACCATATAATACACTTAAATTTTCTGCCCTAAAATAGATTCATCATGCATGCCTTTTTCATACTGAAATCTATCGTTTTTTTTTTTTTTTTTTGTCTTTTTGAGTCTAAAACAATCACATAACTATTCCCAATGTTAGTGCACTATTCATATGGCCATAGATAGAAATCTAATTGTATATATTGTCAAGTGTCTTGAGTTTGTATTATACCGGACAGAGGTTTCGCTAGGGAGTGTTAGGATTGGATAGAATGAGTTAGGATTCGGTACGATAAGTTGAGAGCGGATATGATCAGACATGATGTCATCATTCTACATGATGACATCATATCTTATACATCATCACAAGGTATTACTACAATCTTGTTCACATGCAGAATAAGGCCAGGCGGGGCGGTCATAAAATAACGCGTGATACATCAAAATAACGCGTGGAACAAACAATATTCCCACCGCCACTCGAAAGATCAACGCGTGATAGTTTAACGAAAACCGATTTCGTGATTTTTTCAACACCGTGATGATATTATTTTGTGAGGGTAGTTGTTGGTTGGGGGTATATTGTTAGGTTTGGTGGTGAGTGATGACCACCCCCACTAAAAAAAGGTTGTGAGTGATGGAAAAATGGTTGCTGACATGGTGGAACATCATTGGATATTGTGAGTGATGAAATTTTATCACTAGTGACCACCCCTAATAGAAGTCAACAATTCAGAAGTTATACCTTCGCACGGAGCTAGAACAATTTCACATCGCACGGACATAAAAAGCGTACATTTGTACGAAGTGAGTGAACTATAAATATCAGAAGATCTACTTTCGTTCAAGAACAAGTCCGCACAACACAACTCCGCACAAGACATCAAGTTCTTCATCTAGGATTTAGGTGATTTTGTACCGTAGACGTCCTTAGAACGTAATAAACGTTGATTATTTACGATTTGGTGTCTAGATTACGACTCGGTTTTGTGGATTCCGCACGTAAAATGTCACACCCCCAAAGTCCACTTGCGGAGTACCACCGCGTGGAGGCGTGACTGACCAGAATCTTAGCCACCAATCACATTGAACATCAAGAGTATATTTAAATAAACTTTCATTTATTAACAACAGTGTACAATATTTCCCAGTTTACAGCGGAAGCATATTCAACTCAATAAATGTTTATAAAATCACATGTAAGCTCTTAGTCTTATGTTGCATTTCCTTGTGTCCCGACCCACGATCACTCCAGCTTCTCAGACAGCAAGTTCCTTTGATATACACCTAAAGGCCTGCAAGGCATGTAACAACTAGTCAACAACAATGTTGAGCGAGTTCACAGTTGGGTGTTCGTTTTAAGTGTTTTACGGAAACGTAGTTTGTCTTTAGCTGGCTCACTTTCCGTGGGGGTTTCCCATGTTGAAAATATGATTAACCGGTTTACGCTGTTTCCCAAACATGTGAATAGATGATGGGGGTTTCCCATAGTTAAAAATATGATTAACCAGTTTACCCTGTTTCCCAAACATGTCCATAGATGATGGGGGTTTCCCATAGTTAAAAATGTGATTAACCAGTTTACCCTGTTTCCCAAACTTTTTCACGATATTTGGTGGGGGCTTCCCATGTTGTATGTTGCTAGACTAGTTGTAACCATGAGTGTTCTTCTTAACCCGAGAACAAGAGTACGTACGAGGTTTACGTAGGCTTTACGTAAGTGCCCTTCTTTACCCGAGGACAGTGGTACGCGTGGGGTTTACGTAGGTTTTACGTAAGTGTCCCTCGAAACCTGAGGACAGTAGTAAATATAAGTTTACGTAGGTTTTACGTAAGTGTCCCTCGAAACCTGAGGACAGTGGTAAGTACATGTTTACGTAGGTTTTACGTAAGTGCCCTGCTTAACCCGAGGACGATGGTAGACAGTCTAGCAGTAGTAAGAGTACGAGTAATTGTCCAATCCCATTCCTAACCCCGGGAATCCCATGCCTTGGTAGGAGTGTGAACTCACCTTGGTTTGCTCGGCAGATAAACAAAATGGTCACTTGAGCTATATGTGGTCAACCACGTCCTAACATAGTTACCATACAAGTCAGGTCTACGTTCAAGTATTGCACGTATGTTTACATAGAACTAGCAAGTTACGAATACGTAGTATTCATGACATACACGTAGAGTAATATCAGACGAGTTTATGTAAAAGCCCATTGTGAATAGCCGGCCCAATAAGACATGTGTAATCCAAATAATCTTGTGCGACAACAGATATATGTGCGCTTAAGAATGACTTGTGCGATTGAGTTTTGGGTTATACAGCCCAACAACATAATAAGGTCGAATATATCGTGCGGCCCAATATGTTTTGCGATCGGCACCCTCTTGTGCGATCCACAATATATTGTGCGGTCATGCAAGACTAGATTGTACTATGTGCTTCACCCAGTTGTACCTAGCTTGTGCGGTTGCCCTTGTGCGATCCAAGTGCTGCCCAAGGCCCAACAGTGCACAAAGCCCAACTGGCTTGTGCGACTGCCACCCGGTTGTGCGATTCGTGCTGGGCTGCGGCCCAACAACTTGAGCGATTAGCCGTGTTGTGTGATCCAACCCAACACTCAGCCCAAATAATTACCAGTCCAAAGACTTGTGCGATTTTGGCTATCTTGTGAGACTGAAATTAAAATGTTTGATTGACCCCAAAGATTTTGTAACCGACAATCACATTCCCTATCTATTCGGTGCACAGTTAAACCTATAGCAGTTTCCTTTTCATTAATTAGCAATTAACCATAATTATCAATATACTCCCATCCTTATCTGATTAACCCGTTAACCATCCCGGTGCCACAATCCCAATCATGTTGTTAACAGTTTCATCTAGACTCATAACCATAACAATCCGGCCAACATAACAACGAATTTGATAATTATTTCATATAAATTTCTACACATAATCATGATTTCCACTCCACATGTTTTCATTCACTTGCACATGATTAACAGATTACAAAGCTTTATGTCAATTCCATAATCCTAGTTTATCAATCAAGCTTATGACACAACATAAGTTCATCATCATCACTATCGGATCCGATCAACATCAGCAATTCCAAGGATCTTACATAATTCTTGTGTATTCTATTAAGCCATAACCATAGAAATTTCTACAAACATACATCATGCATTCACACACAAGCATAACCATAACAGAAAGGATGCATCATAAAGCAACACATTAAATACTGACCTTGTGTAAAAGATGAAGTGGAATAATAGGGGAGCGGATCACAACCGAGGGTAAGGGTGGATGTTTCTTGTTGTCGTCGATGTGTAGATGGGAGAAAGGAATAGGGTTTGCTAATATTGTGCTTCCTGAAGTTATGAGAATCACGCCCACCTTATGTGTGCTGATTTCGAGTGAGTGGGCCAAGCCCTCTTGTGTTTCACTTCGGCTCAAGGGAGCTGGGTCGAACCCGTGAGCCGAACCCTAACTTAGACTGCCCTCTCGCTTCGAGTAGAAGGAGTGTGCCCTAACTTGGGCTTATGCGATTGCACTGGTGTTGTGCGTTTGAGTTGTGTGGTGCGACTACATAACATACATACATGCAATACATACAATCACATATCATAATGCCATAACATTTCATTAATATCAGCACGTCACCTAGGCACATAGTGTTCAAGCGTGTTATGTTGAAGTACAATGGATGGTTTGAAACACGAGTTGTCACATTATCCCCAACTTGAAAGAAATTTCGTCCCGAAATTTAGCATGCGGTTACTGAGGAAGCTAGTTAGGTTGTATTGTTTACTGGTATTTCCTGGGGTGTCACATCATCCCCCCGTTGAGTTGGAATTTCGTCCCAAAATTCTGTAGTAGCTTCAGCCTCAGTAGTGGTTGCATTGTTCTCGAACAACTGGGGATATTTGAGTTTCCTTTGATCTTTTCTTTCCCAGGTGAACTCTGGGCCACGACGGGAGTTACAACGAACTCGTACAAGAGGTATTCTAGCGTTCTTGAGGACCTTAACATCCCGGTCCGTGATTTCAACAGGTTCCTCAACGAAATGCAACTGTTCGTCGATAGTGAGTTCCTTCAAAGGAACTATGAGGGTCTCATCTAACAGACACTTCTTCAGATTCGACACGTGGAAAACCTTATGAACTGCACCGAGTTCTGCTGGTAAGTTCAATTTGTAGGCCACCTTGCCTATTCTTTCAATGATTTCGAATGGTCCAACATACCGCGGATTGAGCTTGCCTCGTTTACCAAAACGAACCACACCCTTCCAGGGTGAGACTTTGAGTAGCATTCGATCCCCAACTTGGAACTCGAGCGGTTTTTTGCGTTTATCAGCGTAGCTTTTCTGACGATCACGAGCTGCCGCCATGCGTTGTCGTATCTGTGCAATCCGTTCAGTAGCATCAACTACCATTTCTGGACCTGTGATCTGACTATCACCCACCTCTGCCCAACAAAGAGGTGATCGGCATTTACGTCCGTATAATGCCTCGAATGGAGCGGCTTGTATGCTGGTGTGGTAATTGTTGTTGTACGAAAACTCCACTAACGGGAGATGTTTTTCCCAGCTGTTGCCGAAATCGATAACACACGCCCGAAGCATGTCTTCTAGATTCTGGATAGTGCGCTCAGACTGCCCATCCGTCTGGGGGTGGTAAGCTGTGCTCATGTCTAATTGAGAGCCAAAAGATTTGTGCATTGCTTGCCATAGTTCTGAAGTAAATCGTGCATCACGATCTGAGATAATAGAGGTTGGCACTCCATGCCTCGAAACAACTTCTTTCAAGTAAATGCCTGCTAATGTAGAGAACTTGTCAGTTTCCTTGATAGCCAAGAAGTGAGCAGACTTTGTGAGTCGATCCATGATCACCCAAATAGTATCGTTCCCATGCTGGGATCTAGGCAGGCCAGTAACAAAATCCATGGAAATTTCCTCCCATTTCCATTGTGGTATCTTTGGTTGCTGAAGTAGGCCTGATGGTTTCTGGTATTCCGTCTTGACCCTCGCGCAGGTCAAACACTTGCCGACGTAAGTTGCTATGTGGACTTTCATGCTAGGCCACCCGTACGTTGTCCTGATGTCGTGGTATATCTTATCCGAACCAGGATGTACCCCGTAGCGAGACTTGTGTGCTTCATCCATCACAAGTTCTCGTAAACCGCCATATAGTGGAACCCAAATACGCCCCGTTACATAGTAGGCGCCGTCTTTCTTTTGTTCTAATCGCTGTCTTGAACCGCGTAAGGCTTCAGCCTTGACGTTTTCTGGTTTCAATGCTTCTACCTGAGCATCGCGTATCTATGCAGGAAGATTGGATTGGATGGTGAGCTGCAATGCTCGTACACGTCTAGGTGTAGTGTCTTTCCGACTGAGGGCGTCAGCCACAACATTGGCTTTGCCTGGATGGTACTTGATGGCGCATTCGTAATCATTCAGTAGTTCAACTCATCGACGTTGACGCATGTTCAATTCCTTCTGCTTGAAGATATGCTCGAGGCTCCTGTGATCGGTGTAGATGGTGCACTTGGTACCGTACAGGTAGTGTCGCCATATCTTAAGCGCGAAAACAACAGCTCCCAGCTCTAAATCGTGCGTCGTGTAGTTCTGTTCGTGAACTTTGAGTTGGCGTGAAGCGTAAGCAATAACCTTGTCACGCTGCATTAACACACATCCAAGACCTTGGATGGATGCGTTGCAATAAACCACAAAATCGCCTGTGCCCTCTGGCAGAGAGAGAATAGGTGAGCTGCAGAGTTTATCCTTTAAGTGTTGAAAAGCAGTTTCCTGAGTATTACCCCAACAGTAGGTGACATCCTTCTGTGTCAGCAGTGTAAGCGGATGTGCAATCTTTGAGAAGTCTTTAATGATTTGTCTGTAATAAATCGCTAAACCCAAAAAAAATTTTGGCGCATTTCCCTTGGTGTACGCGGTGCAGGCCAGTTCCTGATCGAATCTACCTTGGATGGATCCACATGGATCCCATCCTTGTTTACCACGTGGCCTAGAAAAGTGGACTTCACGAAGCCAGAAGTCGCATTTTGAAAACTTGCCGTACAGCTATTCCGATCGAAGGAGTTCCAATACAATTCGTAAATGCCGCTCGTGTTCCTCTTGACTCTTGGAATAGATCAGAATGCCGTCAATGAATACAATCACAAATTTGTCTAGGTAGGGCTTGCACACCCTGTTCAAAAGGTCCATGAAGACTGCTGGTGCGTTCGTTAGCCCGAATGGCATGAGAAGAAACTCGTAGTGGCCGTAGCGAGTTCTGAATGTTGTTTTGGAGATGTCCTCATCCCGGACTCTCAGCTGATGGTAACCTGACCTCAGGTCTATCTTGGAGTAGCTCGACCCTTGCAACTGGTTGAATAAGTCATCAATTCGTGGAAGAGGATAGTGGTTCTTCACAGTCACCTTGTTGAGTTCTCAATAATAGTCACACATGCGGAAAAACTTCCTTTCCCGGGTATAACGGGGCTCCTTAAAGAGAAAACTAGGTCCGACGAAGCTCGATTCCAATAATTCCTGAAGTTGATTAGACAGTTCCTGCAACCTTCCTGGTGTAAGGTAGTAAGATGTACTAATAACAAGGGTTACTTCTAGCATGATACAGGTCTGACATCCCACCTGTCGATGTGTAGATAAACCTGACAGTTCTTCTGGTAACATTTAGGGAGAAGTCACGAATAATTGGTGGATCCTCGATCCTCCTTTCCTTAATCTTGACATCCGTGTTAAGGGTTAACATTGTAGGGTAATCCTTCCATAGACACTCCTGGCCTTTCTTGCTGAAATGAAGTTAACCATTGTGCCACTCTGACATGCTGCAATAGGTGGCATTTCTCTGCACAAAGTTTTCTCCTCACTGGGTGTATGTATACGGTATCTGGGTAGCCAATCCACACGGCTACTGCGTCAAATCTATAAAGGGTAGCAGAAGGATGGTCGACGTCGATCACTTGTCCCACAAGGTCGAGTTTGCATTCCAACACCCATATGAGGTTTCAAAAGGCTCGCCATCTGCCGTTTCCACAGCAGGTTCGGTTTCAAGATGTACCAGGGTTAAGCTGAACAGTGACGAAGTGATTTATTACTAAGAGCATGAAGGCCACCATGTTGCTACAATCTTGGCGTTGTCCACACCAATCCTAAAGGCCCATCGCGAATACCATATCCAGTGTTGTTGCTACTGCTACTAGTGCTCCCAAAACTGTCATTGTTCCTTGGGTTGATGACGTTTTAACTTAACTCGTACTGAGGTCGGTAGGGTGCTACGCTCATCCTCCTGTCCGTCGTCATTGCGAGTGGTTCAAGTAGTTCACTATCTGATACAAGAGTGTTGCAAAAGTGATCACACTTCGGGAACGGAGACGTCAATCCATGAGTTTCAGAAAACGAGGAGGAGTAGGAAAAGTGTCGTTCAATCATTCAACGAGGGGACATCCAACTCAGGGACGTTCGTATAAGCACCTAACATTCTACACGGTTCGCTAGGTGTTCTAATGGGTGTTCAGGTAACACTCGACAACATCGAGTTTCGAAAGAATCCAACGATGAATGAGAGGTTCACGTTTGAGTTTATGTAGGGGACAATTACTGCTATAGCCCCTATAGGCTTATTATGTTTCATACTGATCAAATAACAGGACAGAACCCCTTTTCCACTTGTTAAGCCTAACTGGGACTCACATGCACCCCACATTATTATTATGTGTGCACCCACAATAATATTGTGATTTGCATGCTCATCTCAGCTCCTCTTAACGCATGTCAAATGGTTCCTCTTACTCAAGTAGCAATCAAAGAGTATCACATAGCGTAGGTCATGAAAGTTTAGGAATTTGCCACCCTATCAGTCACATAACACGTGCAAGTGTTCATGATTTCGTATCGTGGTGCTAAGCATGCAATCACATGCAATGTCTTATGTAGTACAATGAGTATAAGAGAGACGAACCTTGCAATCTGGAGCTGAGTGTCATGGTCGTATTCCCGTTTTCAGAACTATCCGGTTATAGTCTGGTTTTACAAAAATAGTTTCCCTTTTTAAAACCAAGTTCACTATAACCAATGGCTCTGATACCAATCTGTCACACCCCCAAAGTCCACTTGCGGAGTACCACCGCTTGGAGGCGTGACTGACCAGAATCTTAGCCACCAATCACATTGAACATCAAGAGTATATTTAAATAAACTTTCATTTATTAACAACAGTGTACAATATTTCCTAGTTTACAGCGGAAGCATATTCAACTCAATAAATGTTTATAAAATCACATGTAAGCTCTTAGTCTTATGTTGCGTTTCCTTGTGTCCCGACCCATGATCACTCCAGCTTCTCAGACAGCAAGTTCCTTTGATATGCACCTAAAGGCCTGCAAGGCATGTAACAACTAGTCAACAACAATGTTGAGCGAGTTCACAGTTGGGTGTTCGTTTTAATTGTTTTACGGAAACGTAGTTTGTCTTTAGCTGGCTCACTTGCCGTGGGGGTTTCTCATGTTGAAAATATGATTAACCGGTTTACCCTGTTTCCCAAACATGTCCATAGATGATGGGGGTTTCCCATAGTTAAAAATATGATTAACCAGTTTACCCTGTTTCCCAAACATGTCCATAGATGATGGGGGTTTCCCATAGTTAAAAATATGATTAACCAGTTTACCCTGTTTCCCAAACCTTTTCACGATATTTGGTGGGGGCTTCCCATGTTGTATGTTGCTAGACTAGTTGTAACCATGAGTGTTCTTCTTAACCCGAGAACAGGAGTACGTACGAGGTTTACGTAGGCTTTACGTAAGTGCCCTTCTTTACCCGAGGACAGTGGTACGCGTGCGGTTTACGAAGGTTTTACGTAAGTGTCCCTCGAAACCTGAGGACAGTAGTAAATATAAGTTTACGTAGGTTTTACGTAAGTGTCCCTCGAAACCTGAGGACAGTGGTAAGTACATGTTTACGTAGGTTTTACGTAAGTGCCCTTCTTAACCCAAGGACGATGGTAGACAGTCTAGCAGTAGTAAGAGTACGAGTAATTGTCCAATCCCATTCCCAACCCCGGGAATCCATGCCTTGGTAAGAGTGTGAACTCACCTTGGTTTGCTCGGCAGATAAACAAAATGGTCACTTGAGCTATATGTGGTCAACCACGTCCTAACATAGTTACCATACAAGTCAGGTCTACGTTCAAGTATTGCACGTATGTTTACATAGAACTAGCAAGTTACGAACACGCAGTATTCATGACATACACGTAGAGTAATATCAGACGAGTTTATGTAAAAGCCCATTGTGAATAGCCGGCCCAATAAGACATGCGCAATCCAAATAATCTTGTGCGACAACAGATATATGTGCGATTAAGAATGATTTGTGCGATTAAGTTTTGGGTTATACGGCCCAACAACGTAATAAGGTCGAATATATCGTGCGGCCCAATATGTTGTGCGATCGGCACCCTCTTGTGCGATCCACAATATATTGTGCGGTCATGCAAGACTAGATTGTACTATGTGCTTCACCCAGTTGTACCTAGCTTGTGCGGTTGCCCTTGTGCGATCCAAGTGCTGCCCAAGGCCCAACAGTGCACAAAGCCCAACTGGCTTGTGCGACTGCCACCCAGTTGTGCGATTCGTGCTGGGCTGCGGCCCAACAACTTGAGCGATTAGCCGTGTTGTGTGATCCAACCCAACACCCAGCCCAAATA
Source organism: Helianthus annuus (assembly GCF_002127325.2). Lineage (NCBI taxonomy): Eukaryota > Viridiplantae > Streptophyta > Magnoliopsida > Asterales > Asteraceae > Helianthus > Helianthus annuus. The sequence goes on from NC_035439.2 coordinate 56,609,939, forward strand.
ATTACCAGTCCAAAGACTTGTGCGATTTTGGCTATCTTGTGAGACTGAAATTAAAATGTGTGATTGACCCCAAATATTTTGTAACCGACAACCACATTCCCTATCTATTCTGTCACACCCTGACTTTTGCGGAAGCGTGATTATGGGGTGACTTACTTGTTATCATTGCATTCAACCATATCAAACAATCTATATGATAATACCAAAGATTTGTCATCCATAAAATGAGTTTAAAACATAACAACATTGTCTAAAACGTAGACTTCAAAATTTAAGTTTTACAAGCCAGATGAATTGTGTAAAAGTTTGCTAAGGACTCGTCAAAAGATAATAGTTGAAATCAAAGTTTGGAAGACGTGTCTCGTCCAGGATTAAGACACGCTGGCCAAACCCAAGAACCATGGATGACATCTTTATACTTAACATGACTTGGAACTCCAACGCCCGCCAGATCCATACTTAATTTCCTGAAATACATGTAGTTTGGAAAACATCAACAAAAGTTGAGCGAGTTCATATGTATGTGAGTTTGTACAAATCGTTAATATATGTCTGTATAAATTGTTAAAATGTGTCTGTATGTCCTTGGTATGTAGCAATAAGGAAAAACAGATCAATTAATGTGTCTGTATGTCCTTGATCTGTGGCGGTGGCGGTAGGGTCGTCAATGCTTGACAACTCGCTTTTTGATCAAGGCGACATGTGTATCGGTGCATGGTAGTCATAGTATGTATTAAAACAGTTTCCACATATGCACGTTTATCAATAATCAACAATTAAGTATGTATGCGATAGCAATGTAAGCAAGTAATCATCCTAGTCTTCCCTAGACTATCTCACCCAGTCTCTTAGACCGAACTCCCTAGTCTCTCTGACTAACTCCCTGGTCTCTAAGACCAACTCCATGTTCTCTAAGACCAACTCCCTGGTCTCTAAGACCAACTCCCTAGTCTCTAAGACCAACTCCCTGGTCTCTAGGACTAAATCCCTGGTCTTTAAGACCAAACCTCCCAGTCTCTAAGACTAAATCCCTGGTCTCTAAGACCAAACCTCCCAGTCTCTAAGACTGAACCTCCCCAGCCTCTGAGGCTGAACCTCCCTCAATCTCTAAGATTGAATCCCTCAGTCTCTAAGACTGAATTATAAACATATATTTTGGAATGTGTATTTGTGCCTTTTGTTTGTAAAAATGTTTGTTCCCTGGATCTGGGCGTTTTTGTGTATGCAATGAAAACATGTTTGTAAAAGCGTTTTTGTGAGAGCCCTAATGATCGTAGTCTAGACTCGAGAATGAATCCTAGTTCGCTACGATCGAAGCTCTGATACCAAGTTGTCACACCCTGACTTTTGCGGAAGCGTGATTATGGGGTGACTTACTTGTTATCATTGCATTCAACCATATCAAACAATCTATATGATAATACCAAAGATTTGTCATCCATAAAATGAGTTTAAAACATAACAACATTGTCTAAAACGTAGACTTCAAAATTTAAGTTTTACAAGCCAGATGAATTGTGTAAAAGTTTGCTAAGGACTCGTCGAAAGATAATAGTTGAAATCAAAGTTTGGAAGACGTGTCTCGTCCAGGATTAAGACACGATGGCCAAACCCAAGAACCATGGATGACATCTTTATACTTAACATGACTTAGAACTCAAACGCCCGCCAGATCCATACTTAATTTCCTGAAATACATGTAGTTTGGAAAACATCAACAAAAGTTGAGCGAGTTCATGTGTATGTGAGTTTGTACAAATCGTTAATATATGTCTGTATAAATTGTTAAAATGTGTCTGTATGTCCTTGGTATGTAGCAATAAGGAAAAACAGATCAATTAATGTGTAGCTAATACATTAATAAGTGATATGGCCTAGGAAGCACTCAAACCTATAACACGTACTTCATAACGGTCCTTCCGGCGGAACGACATAGTCACCACATGCAGCCACACGCTGGCCCATGTGTGGGGCTCGCAACACCCAATAGATCTATCACTCATGCCTCTCGGTCCTTATACAAGGATTAATGGTCTTACGATAATAGCCTATCCATTCACGTGATCTAACAGTAAATTCCTTAGCTAATCATACCATGTATAAAAGTGTTTGTAAATGTCTGTAAATGTCTGTAATAATTGTAACATGTATTTCACCCCCGAAGTATAAAACTGAAAACAGTTAAGAGAAAAGGGGGACATGAACTCACAGTATTGCGTCTTCGGTACTCGTAACCCAAATCTCCTCAGCAAACACGACTACCTACAATGGTCTAACGTCTATTAGACGAACGGGCCGTGCCTTGGCTTAGAGTTTAGTGTTTTTAGTTACGTTACTTTGGTATTATGTTGTTAAAATAATAATAATTATTTTAACTTTATTAGAAAAATAGTTAGACAACTATTTCGTATTTATTTTCTCGAATATTTTACTAAGTGTTCGGATTCTCGGAAAATTTCGGCAGAGTCTCCTCCGTAAATAGAGGTGTCCATGCTTAAATAGCATATCATTTTCTTTTATATATATCCAATAGTTCATTTTCAATAATCAAACCGACATATCGACAAACAAAACGTTTACTTACTTTATTTCAGCTTTATTACTCAAAACCGGACTGTTTTCAAGGATTTTTATAAAATAGTTAACCTTTTCTAAAAATTATCAAATTTTTACAGAATGTCACATATGTTCCAAAGTTTATTGTGTAAAAATATCAAAGTCCAATTCGTTATAGAAAATCATTTTCTCGACTGCAATCAGATTTGTTACCTTCTGATCGCAGTTTACGGAAATATTCACTAAAAATCAACCGTAAGTCCGTTTGACGAAATTCTAGTTGGAGGGTCGTCCTGACAAAGGTTGTGACAACTCGAATTTCCAAGATTCTATTTCGCATTTATTGCACGTTCATGTATTGACTAGTCGTTTATTTGCACAATTGATTGCCATGGAATTATATATGTTTTGATTGTTTGATTGTGCATGGTTGTATGTGTTAATTGTGATAAACTTGCCAAATGTATAAACTTGGTGGTGAAACTATGAAATTGATTGAGATAGTGCACTCTTATAAAATAGAATAATGGAGGGGGTAAAGAGTTATTAGTGAAACCTAAATCATACTTAACCCTAATATCAATTTCACTAATCATTTTCACAAAAACCAAAGCACGTAGTTCACAATTCTCTGGCAATCATCACTAAATCATTGGCAAGACATCACAAGTTTGATTCCTCTCCTTCTCTAGGATCAACACAAGGTAATTGTTAATGATTGTTTATTGATTGATGGATTGTTAACAATGCATGATTCTTGTAATTCTTGAAAACCCTAGTTTATAATATGAGGGTTCTGTGTTTTCAATTGATGTTGATAATTGTGATTATGATGATGATTAGTTGCATACTCGGTAGATTATTCTTGTGACAATTGTTGTTGTTGATTAGCATTCGATGATTTGTTATGTTCTGCCGTCAACGCATATGAAGTTAGGGTTTTTAGAATGATGAAACATTGAAAACGTAACTGCTATAATCTCTACGATCATATGATTAATGTTACTCAGGGTTTTGTGATATATGTGTCTGAGTTTTGTGATAAATTGTGATCCGAGGTTTATAATGGACTGTTTGTCTGAGTTTTTGCAAAGAAAGCATATAAGGCCCGACCTTTTATGATGAATTCAATAGCCCGAGTTTCATACTTATATCATAGTCCGAGTTTAAATGATAAGTTAAAAAGGGTCCGAATATATTAACATACTTGAAAGGTCCGAGTTTGACACCCTCATGATGGTCCGACCTTTATTCATGAATGGGCTGTCCGAGTTTAATCAAAGAAACCCTCACACACTCATGGTCCGAGTTTCAGGAGGCTCACTTGGTCCGAGTTATGCCTTGTCTCCTTGGTCCGAGTTTTATACCCAAACCCCCCACTAAGTCCGACTTTTAACCCCAAGACTTTATGCCCCGAGTTTTGATTCCCCATGTCCGAGTTTTTGCAAAGTGGATGGGTGGTCCGAGTTTAAACCCCCCCCCCCCTTACTTAATTGGTCCGAACTATAACCCTCTATATCCTCTAGTCCGAGTTTTTGAACCTCTACCCATGTTACCCGAGTTTTAACCCTCCCCACACTTCCTGATCCGACTTTTAAACAGGGGAAGCCCCCCCCCACACTTGTCCGACTTTGTGTGATATTAATGTGAAGCTGAAAGTATGTTATTGCATGGTTGAATCTGTTAAGTGTTAACTGTGTCATAATTGTCAGATTTGTAAAGCATGCAACTGTTGTTTAGCCTGATGATCCATAAAGTGTGTTAGTGATTAACTACGCTAGAATTAACCAAGGGCTCTACCATATGATACATGATTGGATGAACGTGAAATATAACTGTTATGTATTGCATGATGATGACTGCTCAAAGACACCTCGTGACATATGTTGCATGCGAAATCCTTGAGAACCTAACTGATTGTGTTACATACATACTATAGGACGTGATTGAGTATTCGTGAGCACATAGTTTAACATACCGAGCAAACCAAGGTGAGTTCACACCCTTACTAAGGCATGGGATTCCCAAGGGCTTGGGAATGGGATTGAAGGAATGTGATGGAATGGATACGTACTGACACTAATACTAGACTACCATACCACTGTCCTCGGTTGTGCAGGACACATACTTATGCTATTCACTGTCCTCGGTTGTGCAGGACACATACTTACCCTCTACGTAGACTTATACTTACTACTATCCTCGGTTGTGAAGGATACGCACGTAAAACCTACGTGCATTTATGCTTACTACTATCCTCGATTGTGAAGGATACGCACGTAAAACCTACGTGTACTTATACTCACTACTTCCTCGGTTGTGAAGGATACTTATGGTTACGAGTAGTCTAGTGGTTATACAACATGGGAAGCCCCCACCAATAGAACGTACTAACGGCCCAGTAGAGCCACCTGTTACGAACAAACTTACTATTACGCATTTACTTTCTGTGAACTCGCTCAACTAGTTGTTGATCCTCTGTTACATGCCTTGCAGGTCGTTAGGTATATGGAGCTTGCACATGGAGGAGCGGGATGTTGTGGGATTTGATCGTGATTGTTTATTTGACACTCTATTACATTACATACTTATTTACATTGGGTTTTAATTATACGCTTCCGCTAAAACAGTGACAACGTACTTATGTTTTGGGACACCTTTCATATGGATTTGGTTTGGTTTATATTGCAATTGCTTTTACTTTATACAATGTTCTATATGATTGGTGGCTTGATCCTGGTCAGTCACGCTCCCAAGCGGTGATACTCCGCAGGTGGATTTTGGGGGTGTGACATATTGGTATCAGAGCCATTGGTTATACAGAACTTGGTTTTAATATGGGAAAACGTTTTTATTAAAACCAGACTATAACCAGAACAGTGCTCTCAACGATCCACAACGACGCTTCGCTCCACGTGCAAGACTCAACATCCTAGGTAATAAGGTTTATGTTTATTGCCTACATGCTAGAATTGCATAGAACTTTGCTCGTAGTATGCTTACGTTACTTTGCTCACTACTTGTTATTGCTTAAGAACACCTATGTGCTTACACTCTTCTGTCATCGCACTATTCGCGAACCTCTCTCACCTATGTTTCTTTTGATGTGAAGATCAATGGCCGGACGTATTAACATGACTCAAGCCCAGCTAGAGGCTCTCGTTCAAGCTCAAGTTGCTGCGGCACTTGCAGCTGCTCAAGCAGGTAGTATACCCTGCAGATTAGACTCACACTAGGATCTTTAGATCCTACATTAACTCTCGTATTTAACTTTGTCCTATTCGTACACAATAGGTCAACACGCGCAGCAGCCTGTCTGCACTTTCAAGAATTTCATGGATTGTCGCCCTAGCACGTTCAGCGGCACTGAAGGAGCGGTTGGACTCCTCCACTGGTTTGAAAAGCTCGAGTCTGTGTTCGAGATGTGTGAATGCCCTGAGGCTCGCAGGGTCAAGTATGCCACTGGTACTTTGGAAGGGATCGCGTTGACTTGGTGGAACGCGCAGGTGCAGATCCTAGGGTTGGCAGCTGCTAACGCCACCCCTTGGAATGACTTCAAGGAACTGATTAAAAGGGAATACTGTACTCGGGAGGACATCCACAAGCTGGAGGATGAGTTTTATCATTTGAAAATGACTGGGTCGGAAATCGAGGCTTATACCAAGAGGTCGAACGAGTTGGCTGTGCTGTGTCCAACTATGGTAGACCCTCCATACAAGCGTATTGAGTTGTATCTCAAGGGTTTGGCGCCAGAAATCCAGAGCCACGTAACATCGGCTAATCTTGACAACATTCAGGCTATTCAGCGCCTCGCTCACCGCATCACAGATCAGGCAGTGGATCAGAACAGACTGCCAAAGCGTATCAGCGCTACCGCCACCGCTACTACTTCTACTACACTTGCTACTCCCAGTGAAAGCAAGAGGAAATGGGATGGGGATTCTAGCAAGGGATCAGCTTCAGTGCAGTCACAAGCTCAGCAACGAAAGACAGACAGTTATCAGAGTCCCAGTCAGCACTCCTCAGGCAGCCACAGACAGGGAGGATATCGAGGAAACCTCCCGAAGTGTAACACCTGCAACAAGCACCACAGTGGCCAGTGTAATAAGGGTCGCTGTCAAAGATGCCTCAAGATGGGTCACGAGGCCAAAGATTGTAGAAGCCCTCGACCTGCGAACCAGAATCAGCAGCAGCCCCAAGCACAGCAGAATCAGCAGCAGGGCAACAAAGGGTGTTTTCATTGCGGTGCAGAGGGTCACTTTAAAAGGCACTGCCCTCAGCTGAACAGGAACCAGAACAACAACCATAACAACAATCAGGGAAATGGCAACAACAACAACAACGGCGGGAACAACAATGGCAATGAAGCAAGGGGCCGTGTGTTTGTGTTGGGGCAGGGTGATGCCAGAAATAATCCCAACGTCGTTATGGGTAAGTTTCTTCTCGACGATATTTATGTTACTGTTTTGTTTGATTCGGGTGCGGATACGAGTTATATGTCCTTGGAAATGAGTAAATTGTTAAACGTACACCAACACCCCTAAACACCAAACATGTCGTAGAACTAGCAAATGGTAAAAGTGTAGAAGCTGCTCATGTAATCAAGGGTTGTAGTATTGTTCTAGCTGGTCAGACCTTCTCGATTGATCTTATACCCATAGTTTTGGGTAGTTTCGACGTCGTCACCGGTATGGACTGGTTATCCCAACATCACGCAGAGATTTTATGCAAGGAAAAGGTCATTCGTATTCCTCGTTCTAGTCAAGAACCACTCGAAGTTCAAGGCGACAAGAGTGGTGCTGTGGTTGGCATCATTTCTTTCTTGAAGGCGCAGAAATGTTTACGAAAGGGTCACACTGCAATTCTTGCACTTGTCACTGACGCATCAACAAAGGAAAAGAAGCTGGAGGATATTCCAGTTGTGTGTGACTTTCCTCAGGTGTTTCCTGAAGATTTACCCGGTTTACCGCCTCATCGTCAAGTCGAGTTTCAGATTGAGTTGGCACCTGGAGCAGCACCAATAGCCCGCGCACCGTATCGTCTAGCTCCAACTGAACTGGAAGAACTGTCGAAGCAGCTACAAGAGCTCTTGGAAAAGGGCTTTATTCGTCCAAGCTCTTCGCCTTGGGGAGCTCCAGTGTTATTTGTGAAGAAGAAAGACGGTACGTTCAGAATGTGCATCGACTACCGTGAACTCAACAAGGTGACGGTGAAGAATCGTTATCCTCTTCCACGCATTGACGACTTATTCGACCAGTTGCAAGGGTCGTGTTATTACTCCAAGATAGACTTGAGGTCAGGTTACCATCAGCTGAGAGTCCGAGATGAGGACGTCTCTAAAACTGCATTCAGAACTTGCTACGGCCACTACGAGTTTCTTGTCATGCCATTCGGGCTTACGAACGCGCCTGCAGTCTTCATGGATCTTATGAACAGGGTGTGCAAACCTTATCTTGACAAGTTCGTCATTGTCTTCATCGACGACATTCTAATCTACTCCAAGAGTCAGGAGGGACACGAGCAGCACTTACGTCTTATCCTGGAACTTCTTCGAAAGGAGCAACTGTACGCCAAATTTTCAAAATGTGACTTCTGGCTTCGTGAAGTCCACTTCTTAGGCCATGTGGTGAACAGGGATGGGATTCATGTCGATCCATCCAAGGTAGAGTCAATCAGAAACTGGCCGGCACCGCGTACACCAACAGAAATACGCCAATTCCTGGGTTTGGCAGGATACTACAGGCGGTTTATCAAAGACTTCTCCAAGATCGCGCAGCCACTTACTATGCTGACACAGAAAGGTGTCGTTTACAGATGGGGTAATACGCAGGAAACTGCTTTTCAGTACCTAAAGGATAGGCTTTGCAGTGCACCTATTCTCTCATTGCCGGAGGGCACAGATGATTTTGTGGTCTATTGTGACGCATCGATACAGGGGCTTGGTTGTGTATTGATGCAGCGTGATAAAGTTATTGCCTACGCCTCTCGTCAACTCAAAGTTCATGAACGGAACTACACGACGCACGATTTAGAGCTGGGAGCTGTTGTTTTTGCGCTTAAGATATGGCGACACTACCTGTACGGTACCAAGTGCACAATTTACACCGATCACAGGAGTCTCGAGCTTATCTTCAAGCAGAAGGAATTGAATATGCGTCAACGACGATGGGTCTAACTGCTTAATGATTACGAATGCGCTATCAAGTATCATCCAGGCAAGGCCAACGTTATGGCCGACGCCCTTAGTCGGAAAGACACCTTACCTAAGCGCGTGCGAGCGCTACAGCTTACTATTCAGTTCAGTCTTCCTACACAGATACGAGCTGCTCAGTTAGAAGCTTTAAAACCCAAGAATGTCATGGCTGAAGCCTTACGCGGCTCAAGGCAACGCATGGAACAAAAGGAAGACGGCGCCTACTATGTAACGGGGCGTATTTGGGTCCCACTTTATGGCGGTCTACGAGAGCTTGTGATGGACGAAGCGCACAAGTCTCGCTACTCGGTACACCCAGGGGCAGATAAAATGTACCACGATATCAAAACAACATACTGGTGGCCAAGTATGAAAGCCCACATCGCCACCTATGTTGGCAAGTGTTTGACTTGTGCGAGAGTCAAGGTTGAATATCAGAAACCCGCAGGTCTACTGCAACAACCCAGGATACCACAGTGGAAATGGGAAGAAATTTCCATGGATTTCGTTACGGGCTTACCTAGATCCCAGCGTGGGAATGATACCATATGGGTGATCGTGGATCGACTCACCAAGTCTGCACACTTTCTGGCTATAAAGGAAACGGATAAGTTCTCCACTCTTGCAGACATCTATCTTAAGGAAGTTGTGTCGAGGCACGGAGTGCCCACCTCCATCATTTCGGATCGGGATGCACGATTCACGTCAGAGCTATGGCAAGCGATGCACAAAGCGTTTGGCTCTCGTTTAGACATGAGCACAGCGTACCATCCTCAGACCGATGGGCAGTCTGAGCGAACAATCCAAACTCTTGAAGACATGCTTCGAGCATGTGTTATCGATTTCGGCAACGGCTGGGAAAAGCACCTCCCTTTGGTGGAGTTCTCATACAACAACAGTTATCATACTAGCATACAAGCCGCTCCATTCGGGGCATTGTACGGACGTAAATGCCGGTCACCTCTCTGTTGGGCAGAGGTGGGGGATAGTCAGATTACGGGTCCAGAGATTGTAGTGGACGCCACAGAAAAGATTGCACAAATACGACAACGCATGGCGGCAGCACGCGACCGTCAGAAAGCCTACGCGGATAAGCGTAAGAGGCCATTGGAATTTCAGGTCGGGGACCGGGTTTTACTTAAAGTCTCACCCTGGAAGGGTGTGGTTCGATTTGGTAAACGAGGCAAACTCAATCCACGGTATGTTGGACCGTTCGAAATCACTGAAAGAATAGGTCCAGTAGCCTACAGACTGAACCTACCAGCTGAACTCGGTGCAGTTCACAATGTGTTTCACGTGTCGAATCTGAAGAAATGCCTATCAGATGAGACCCTCATAGTTCCTTTTAAGGAACTCACCATCGACGAGCAGTTGCAGTTCGTCGAGGAGCCAGTTGAAATCACGGATCGGGATGTTAAGGTCCTCAAACACAAGAGAATCCCTCTTGTTCGAGTTCGTTGGAACTCCCGACGTGGCCCAGAGTACACCTGGGAACGCGAAGACCAAATGAAAGAAAAGTACCCCCAGTTATTCGAAAACCGTGCAACCACTACTGAGACTGAAGCTACTACTACTGAATTTCGGGACGAAATTCCAAATCAACGGGGGGATGATGTGACACCCCAGGAAAACCAGTGAACAATACAGCTTACCTAGCTTCCTCAGTGAGTGCGTACCAAATTTCGGGACGAAATTTCTTTTAAGTTGGGGATAATGTGACAACTCGAATTTCCAAGATTCTATTTCGCATTTATTGCACGTTTATGTATTGACTAGTCGTTTATTTGCACAATTGATTGCCATGGAATTATATATGTTTTGTTTGTTTGATTGTGCATGGTTGTATGTGTTAATTGTGATAAACTTGCCAAATGTATAAACTTGGTGGTGAAACTGTGAAATTGATTGAGATAGTGCACTCTTATAAAATAGAATACTGGAGGGGGTAAAGAGTTATTAGTGAAACCTAAATCATACTTAACCCTAATCTCAATTTCACTAATCATTTTCACAAAAACCAAAGCACGTAGTTCACAATTCTCTGGCAATCATTACTAAATCATTGGCAAGACATCACAAGTTTGATTCCTCTCCTTCTCTAGGATCAACACAAGGTAATTGTTAATGATTGTTTATTGATTGATGGATTGTTAACAATGCATGATTCTTGTAATTCTTGAAAACCCTAGTTTATAATATGAGGGTTCTGTGTTTTCAATTGATGTTGATAATTGTGATTATGATGATGATTAGTTGCATACTCGGTAGATTATTCTTGTGACAATTGTTGTTGTTGATTAGCATTCGATGATTTGTTATGTTCTGCCGTCAACGCATATGAAGTTAGGGTTTTTAGAATGATGAAACATTGAAAACGTAACTGCTATAATCTCTACGATCATATGATTAATGTTACTCAGGGTTTTGTGATATATGTGTCTGAGTTTTGTGATAAATTGTGATCCGAGGTTTATAATGGACTGTTTGTCTGAGTTTTTGCAAAGAAAGCATATAAGGCCCGACCTTTTATGATGAATTCAATAGCCCGAGTTTCATACTTATATCATAGTCTGAGTTTAAATGATAAGTTAAAAAGGGTCCGAATATATTAACATACTTGAAAGGTCCGAGTTTGACACCCTCATGATGGTCCGACCTTTATTCATGAATGGGCTGTCCGAGTTTAATCAAAGAAACCCTCACACACTCATGGTCCGAGTTTCAGGAGGCTCACTTGGTCCGAGTTATGCCTTGTCTCCTTGGTCCGAGTTTTATACCCAAACCCCCACTAAGTCCGACTTTTAACCCCAAGACTTTATGCCCCAAGTTTTGATTCCCCATGTCCGAGTTTTTGCAAAGTGGATGGGTGGTCCGAGTTTAAACCCCCCCCCCTTACTTAATTGGTCCGAACTATAACCCTCTATATCCTCTAGTCCGAGTTTTTGAACCTCTACCCATGTTACCCGAGTTTTAACCCTCCCCACACTTCCTGATCCGACTTTTAAACAGGGGAAGCCCCCCCCCACACTTGTCCGACTTTGTGTGATATTAATGTGAAGCTGAAAGTATGTTATTGCATGGTTGAATCTGTTAAGTGTTAACTGTGTCATAATTGTCAGATTTGTAAAGCATGCAACTGTTGTTTAGCCTGATGATCCATAAAGTGTGTTAGTGATTAACTACGCTAGAATTAACCAAGGGCTCTACCATATGATACATGATTGGATGAACGTGAAATATAACTGTTATGTATTGCATGATGATGACTGCTCAAAGACACCTCGTGACATATGTTGCATGTGAAATCCTTGAGAACCTAACTGATTGTGTTACATACATACTATAGGACGTGATTGAGTATTCGTGAGCACATAGTTTAACATACCGAGCAAACCAAGGTGAGTTCACACCCTTACTAAGGCATGGGATTCCCAAGGGCTTGGGAATGGGATTGAAGGAATGTGATGGAATGGATACGTACTGACACTAATACTAGACTACCATACCACTGTCCTCGGTTGTGCAGGACACATACTTATGCTATTCACTGTCCTCGGTTGTGCAGGACACATACTTACCCTCTACGTAGACTTATACTTACTACTATCCTCGGTTGTGAAGGATACGCACGTAAAACCTACGTGCATTTATGCTTACTACTATCCTCGGTTGTGAAGGATACGCACGTAAAACCTACGTGTACTTATACTCACTACTATCCTCGGTTGTGAAGGATACTTATGGTTACGAGTAGTCTAGTGGTTATACAACATGGGAAGCCCCCACCAATAGAACGTACTAACGGCCCAGTAGAGCCACCTGTTACGAACAAACTTACTATTACGCATTTACTTTCTGTGAACTCGCTCAACTAGTTGTTGATCCTCTGTTACATGCCTTGCAGGTCGTTAGGTATATGGAGCTTGCACATGGAGGAGCGGGACGTTGTGGGATTTGATCGTGGTTGTTTATTTGACACTCTATTACATTACATACTTATTTACATTGGGTTTTAATTATACGCTTCCGCTAAAACAGTGACAACGTACTTATGTTTTGGGACACCTTTCATATGGATTTGGTTTGGTTTATATTGCAATTGCTTTTACTTTATACAATGTTCTATATGATTGGTGGCTTGATCCTGGTCAGTCACGCTCCCAAGCGGTGATACTCCGCAGGGGGATTTTGGGGGTGTGACAAAGGTGTCCATCTATTGTAAAAGTTCCATGAGTCGGTTTCACTCAGGTTTCAGGTTATGACTTCGAAAACAACACACTTTTTCTGCAGTAAAAATGCAGCTTGAGCTGCTGTCCAAAAATAGTCTTTTAAAAATAGTAAACGGTCTCGAAAAATTACGATTCCAGTGCCATTTGTTTAGTTATTCGAAAATACTCATTTTAGGCTTCAGAAAATCCATTTTTCAATTTAAAATGATCCCGTTACAGCCTGTTAAAGTTGGCTGAAAATCCAACTCAGCAAGCTGTTTATATTGTAGAGGTGACTAAAAGTGCATAAACGAAGATCCTAACCATGGTTTATTGATGAACGAATGTTAAAACTTCAATCATGCTTTAACCAACCCTAAACCATCCAGATTTCAACTTCTCACAAGCTTTTTATACATGGTTTTTAGGCAGAATTTTAAGTTCACATTTTAGTGTTTTAACTTTTGTGTGTGATGAACATTCAACAAATCGTAACAAGAATCAAGGTGAAATAAGAGTGTGAAGAGACTTACTACTAGCACAAGGCTAGGGTAGTAATCTTAGAATGAGATGATGGTGGAATGTTGGTGACAAAACTTGAATCAAACTTCCTTGAACACCTTCAATCTAGCACCTCTATGGATGAATCCTAAATCTTTGAATAAGAGCTTTTAGTGAAAGAAATGGAGATGGTGAAGGAAGGTGATGGTGAATTCGGTTGTGGAGAGGGGGGATGCTTGTGCTGAAAATAAGGAGGGAGGAGAGAGAGGTTGAGTGTTAGTTTGATAGTAATGATGGTAAGTCTTGGAAACATGCACTACTAGCTCATAGGGTAATCATACCCCATAATTTTGGCCAATAGAACCAAGATCCTCTTTTCACACAATCTCAAAAAATATATTTAAATGATTATGGCAGAAAATCGGTTGGGGGGGGGTAAAGTGTAAGTTTTTGGTAACTAGGTAATAAGTTAGAAGGTTAAGGGTATTTCCAAGTATAGTGGGTGTATGCCATGTTTTCATGGTGTATAGGGATTTTTGTGATCATAAATAATTAGGAATGATAAAATAATATTTCTAATAATATTTTGGTGTCCCGGGTAATGTCTGGTTGTTCGGTTTCGTATCGTTCCGTTAAAGCGTTTAATTGTCCCGAATAGCGTCTTTTGTGCATCTTTTTGTAACGAAATTAATTCCAACACTTAGGAAAGTGTCCAGGACCATTTAGTCAATACTCTGTATAATATGAGTGTGTTAAAAGCTGAATTGTTACTAAAATGCGGAATTCTGTAATTAAATTGCGTTTTAGGCACTTTCCGGCACTCAAACTATCACCTAGTGACATAGTCTTATGGTCCTCACTTCCCTACACTCCACACTGGTGTAGTGTTTTATCCCTGGCCCATACTGGCCTAAAAATAGTATCTGTCTAAGTGCTGGCATTGTCAGCACGTGACTGAGTTATTCGCTCACTGTACTAACTGTGCTTTGTGCATCAGGTTTGTCACTAAGAGTCTGTATGAAATAATTGAAGTGACTGTATGTAAAGAATGCACATGTATGTATATAACATAAATCAGTAAGCAGTTTAAAGCATCAGATGTAATCAAGCACAGTCATTAAGCTCATAATTAAAATTAATTAATTGTACGGATGCATGCAAAATTGACGGTTGTCACATTCTCCCCCCGTTAAGAAAATTTCGTCCTCGAAATTTGTACTACCTTAACTCCTTAGGGTTTCATTATGTATGTATGCATATGAATAGTACCGAGGTAGATAATCACCAAATCGAATCAAACCCTATTCACATCAAGTGAGTCCAAGAATATATATAATATCACGAATCCAATTGTTAAAAGGTATGTGCTTTTAGCATTTAATGTCAAAGGCATAAGTCGTATTGACGTGTAGTCTAGTGTAATCCAGTTACAGGGGTTCCACAAAAGAGGAGTTTTGTCCAATAGGATTCTCAAACAATCGGTCACGATATGCAAACGAGTTTTCACAAACCATAGCCTCCGTTATATGAACTCAAAATCAACAACTTGGAGATGAAAATGACTCGTCAACTTTCGAATAAATAAATGGTAAGGATTTGTGAGTTGACATTCTCGAATTGTGAAAATACACCGAACGAAATGCACGCGAATCTGGTGTATCATTGTCTTGATTCGTAGTTGCATCAGGAATGTTTAAATGACTTAGTTCAAACAAAAGTATAAGTAGTTTTGCGTGAAACGACTGACTATGATTAGCACAAGCTATAAGTTTGTAATGACGCCACAAGGTGTCGCAATGACGTAATTCAATAATAGTGGTGACTGAACAAGTTCACTGTGTTTTAAATCAAATGAAAGTGAACCGAAACAAGCCTGAAGATTTGATTTACCCAATGTTGCAAAGTTTTTAGTTGAATTCGGAACATCAAAGAGCCACTGTTTCCGATCGAAGGTGGGAAGCAATAAGTACCGCAAGGTATACGATAGACAATGAAAGAATCGTTAGGAGGTACATTGTGTTTATGAAATGAATCCATGTACCATTGCCTTAACACACAACTGTGTTGAGACTGCTTTAATTGTGATAAACGAGACGGATTTAGAGCAAATAAATAATTTAAATCCGTATATGAAGTGAGTAATCCAATTAGAACAGGCTTCAATTTTGTGAAAAGATCACCTCAAGGTGTGGAAGTCAATCAAACGATTTAGTGGAGTCATAGACCGACCGAATCTACTACGACTCGTAATGAAAGAACTTTTGCAAGAATATTTGAATATGATGTTCCCAATACATCATATTGCGTCTCAAATCGAACGTGTGAAATGGATAAGTTCAAACAATTGAACTTAGTTTCAGCGTAACCCGACAATAAACGTATGTATCAACAAGGGAATCCCAACATGGTTACAAAAATAAACCATGAATGTATCTTGAAACAAAAGAAGTTTTCGAGAAGGTGTGTTGACCTGATAGCAAAGAGTCAACCGTTACAATAATGTAGGCCATTCGAATCACAAACCAGTAGTTAGATTTAGCAACATAATATTCGAATTTCAATGAAGCGTTCGAAATGAAACCGCACGCGTAGCAAAAGGTGCATGCGTAATATGTGAGTTTTCAAGTAATGACACAATGAGTATGAGGTAATGACCAAGTATCGAAGCAAATGTGTGTTCGCTCTCAGCGAAGAAAATCAAAGCGATACAACTACTTTAAGGGGAGTAGAGATGCAAACATCTACTCGGCTAGAAGCAAAAATGAAGATTTAAACGAAAGAATTTCAAGTACTTTCTGTTCTGTTAACTGAAATGGCATATATGTCAGGTTAGTGGTGTTCGATTGAGTTAATAGATATGGTGTCTAAGTAACAACCTTTACACGTTTGGACCTGGGTTCCCAAGGGTCCTAATCATATGTTTTCTAGATCCTCAAGGTTTCATATTCTGTGTAACTCGGTTTTGTGCATTGTGTAGGAAACACCATCTTGTGTGCATCTAAAGACAAGTTATCGTCCCATGATTTTCCCGGTATACTTTCTTCCTGAATTCATCGCTAACGACACTCGATCGTCAATCAGTCATGTAATAGTAATTGGATCCTCACAGTTAGTTAAATACGTAATTCGTTAATCCTTAGCGAGAGTCACCGACTCTCGTGGGTTAGCTCGTTTGGCTCCTAGTAATTGATGCTCATTTGAGAGTCACATCCTTCTTCTTGATGAGCAGAGCTGGGGTTACCCAAAATGGGAAACTTGGTCTGTTATCTTCCTTCTCTATCAGCTACTGAAGCTACACTGTCGATCCTTGCATGTCTGAAGGTGTAAATTGCCAAGGTGTATTGGCTGCAAGCGCGGCGCCTGGAAATCAAATCGATGCAAAATTCGACTTGTCACTGAGTAGATAATTCTGGCAAGTTTTCGGGGATGGCTTCAGGATATTCTTTTATCACAGGGACATCTTCGAGTTTTGGTTCTTCGGCCCCCTTGTCCCCGACATGAGCCATAAAACAACCCATCCTTTTCGCAACATTCTTTGTGCCTTCAAGCGATTTGTAATTTGCAGAGACATATCCTGCTTAATGAGTCAAGATCACTTCTTCGTTCGCCATCATGGTGCGGATATCAATCTCCTATTGATCATTTGTCAACCAATCCCTCCAACTACCTTGTTGAAGTCTCCCAATTCATTGGCAGTAGATCAAGTGTAATCTTACGCTTCCCGGGCTCTATCTTGCCGATTCCAGTTACTGTGTTGGCTTCTACTAGCTTCCCCCAAAGCTAGTTCTAATGGGTACTGGAATATCTACTTACTCTCTGCTTAAACCAATTATACTCTCGAACTCTAGAGGTGCGAATCGTAGAATTTGCAACTGTATTTGGCAATACAGATGCATAACATTGAGTAGTATGGGACGTACCGATATCCATGCTTGGATTCCTGGCGTACTTCTTTGGCTCCGGTGTTAGACATCTTTCCCATGATTTTGCTCAATCTCCCTTGGGCAATTTTTCCTAAAGTGCCTCATATCCCCGCAGGTATAACATCTCTTATCTTTCCCCTTTCCTTTCTTTCCACGCTTCGTCTCACTCCAACACGTTTCCCTGTTGTGTCCCACTTTGCCACAGTTGTCACACTTCCCATTTTTACATCGCCCGGTATGATGACGTCGGCACCTGTCGCATTTAGGTAGCTTACCCATGTACTCTTTTCTCTTTTTGGCCTTGTTGTTGCTACTAGTCTGGGTACTCTGTTTGAAATTTGCTAACTTTCTCTTGTTGTCTCCAGATGACTCTACATGAGTCTCCTTTTTTGTCACACCCCCAAAATCCACCTGCGGAGTATCACCGCTTGGGAGCGTGACTGACCAGGATCAAGCCACCAATCATATAGAACAATATATATTGTAAAAGTAATTGCCATTAAACCAAACCAAATCCATATGAAAGGTGTTCCAAAACATAAGTAAGTTATCGCTGTTTAGCGGAAGCGTATAATTAAAACCCATCACAATAAAGTATCAAATGTCGTAAGTGTTTAACAAGACAATCACGATCCAAGCCCACAACGACCAGCTCCTCCCTGTGCAAGCTCCATGTATCTAACGACCTGCAAGGCATGTAACAGAGGATCAACAACTAGTTGAGCGAGTTCACAGAAAGTAAATGCGTAATAGTAAGTTCGTTTGTAACATGTGGCTCTACTGGGCCGATAGTACGTTCTATTGGTGGGGGCTTCCCATGTTGTATAACCACTAGACTATTCGTAACCATAAGTGTTCTTCACAACCGAGAACAGTAGTACGTACAAGCTTTACGTAAGTATCCTTCACAACCGAGGATAGTAGTAAGTATAAATACACGTAGGTTTTACGTGAGTATCCTTCACAACCGAGGATAGTAGTAAGTATAAGTATACGTAGATTTTACGTAGGGGTCCTGCACAACCGAGGACAGTAAGAAGCATATGCATATGTGGGCTTTACGCATGTGTCCTGCACAACCGAGGACAGTAAGTAGTATAAGTATACGTAGGTTTACGTATGTGTCCTGCACAACCGAGGACTCTGGTATGGTAGTCTAGTGGTAGTGTCAGTATGAATCTATTCAACCTTATTCCTTTAATCCCATTTCCAACCCTGGGAATCCCATGCCTTAGTAAGGGTGTGAACTCACCTTGGTTTGCTCGGTATGCTAATCTATGAGCTCGTGAACAATCAATCAATCAGTCGAATCCTATAGTATGCCCGTATACCAGATCAGTTTATGTTCGTAGGGGTTCACATGCAATCTATGCCATAACATGTACTAAAGCAATTATCACGTATCACGTAAACAGATAAACAAAATCGTGCCATTCATGTTGCATGTAAGTGTCATTTACAGTTCGCACTATCAGGGTTATTCATAATCTATTTGACAGGGTTAACATACGTAACGGGAATAATATCTTAACAGTGCTAGTTAACTAACAATGCTAACAACCAATTAGGGTTAACAACTTAGCAATTCATCAATGGTTCACATGTTTAACTAAGTTACATACTAAGCAGGATTACATGCATAAGATAACAGAGGTTCATGTTTAAGATTCAATGGTCGGACTATATGATATGTATAAACTCGGGCATAGGTCACTAACAAAACTCTGAGCCCCACTTGTATCCTCTCAAAAGGTCGGATCAGGGGAGAAAGGCATAAACTCGGACCCCTAATGTTGTACCAAGCTCGGAACAAACCTCCCTATCCTGAAACTCGGACCATCTTATACCTATATGAAGTTCGGACATATAACATCATCAAGAAAAGTCGGACCTTACCCCCACTTAATGAAACTCGGACATGGGGGTTTCCCCCTCACAAAGTCGGACTAGGAGTTTTGCTCCTTAAAACTCGGACAAGCATTACAATGAAACTCGGACCAGACATGTCTGATACAAAGCTCGGACCTTGTGTCCAATATTATAAGAATTCGGACATCATAAAACTTAAATAAAGTCAGACTTCTCAATGTTTGATATGAAAATCGGACCATGAGAGCTAAAGGTCGGATCCTGGATAATTATTCTAAAAGTCGGTCCTTATATCACATGTAACAAGGTCCGACCACATATATATGTTAAAAGTCGGACAGGATCTTAGTAATATTAATTAGCAAAGGTCTGATTACATGATTACCTACCGTTCATAAAGTTCGGACCCAAAAACCCTAATTGCACAGCAGCATAAGAAAAGTAACGTACAGCATGCTCATACGATCCTGAATCCTAATCTCTTTACTTTTGCATAGAAGAAACCAAATCAACAATCAAGCGTTCCATCATATCATGCATCTAATGCATCAGACAATGGATTATACGACGAATCATCTTCATATCACAATAATCAACATAAATCAAAAACACAGAACCATCATATGAAGACTAGGGTTTACAAGAATTACAAGGATCAAGCATTGATAACAATCAAACAACCAATAAACAATGATTACACAATTACCTTGGATGATTCTAGAGATGGAGAGGAATCAAGAGTGATGAATATCTTGGTGATGATGATTGCCAGAGAAAGTGAAAGTACGTGCTTGGATTTTTGTGAGAATGATTAGTGAAAAAGGGATTAGGGTTAAGTATCTCTAGGATTTCACTAATTACCCTCTACCTCCCTAAGTATCATATTTTACACATGCACACCATCTCATAACAATTTCATAGTTTCACCACCAAGTTCATATATTTACCAAGTCTTTCACAATTAACAAACAACCATGCACAATCACACAATACGATTCATTGCATCAAAACGTATACAATTCCATGGCAATCAATTGTGCAAGTAAACAACTAAATAATAAATGAACGTGCAATAAATGCGAAATAGAAATCTTGGAAATTCGAGTTGTCACATTATCCCCAACTTAAAAGAAATTTCGTCCCGAAATTTGGTACGCACTCACTGAGGAAGCTAGGTAAGCTGTATAGTTCACTGGTTTTCCTAGGGTGTCACATCATCCCCCCGTTGATTTGGAATTTCGTCCCGAAATTCCGCAGTAGTAGCTTCAGTCTCAGTGGTGGTTGCATTAGTTCCGAATAAATGGGGGTACTTTTCTGTCATCTGGTCTTCGCGTTCCCAGGTGTACTCTTGGCCACGTTTGGAGTTCCAACGAACTCGAACAAGAGGGATTCTCTTGTTTTTGAGGACCTTAACATCCCGGTCCGTGATTTCAACTGGTTCCTCGACGAACTGCAACCGCTCGTCGATAGTGAGTTCCTTAAAAGGAACTATGAGGGTCTCATCTGACAAGCACTTATTCAGATTCGACACGTGAAATACATTCTGAATTGCACCGAGTTCAGCTGGTAGGTTTAGTCTGTAGGCCACTTTGCCTATCTTCTCAATGATTTCGAATGGTCCAACATATCGTGGATTGAGCTTGCCTCGTTTACCAAATCGAACCACACCCTTCCATGGTGAGACTTTTAGTAAAACCCGGTCCCCGACCTGAAATTCCAACGGTTTCCTACGCTTATCCGCGTATGCTTTCTGACGGTCGCGTGATGCCGCCATGCGTTGCCGTATTTGTGCAATCTTTTCTGTGGCGTCCACTACAATCTCCGGACCCGTGATCTGACTATCCCCCACCTCTGCCCAACAGAGAGGTGACCGGCATTTACGCCCGTACAATGCCTCGAATGGAGCGGCTTGTATGCTGGTGTGATAGCTGTTATTGTATGAGAACTCCACCAAAGGGAGATGCTTTTCCCAGCCGTTGCCGGAATCAATAACACATGCCCGAAACATGTCTTCAAGAGTCTGGATCATTCGCTCAGACTGCCCATCTGTCTGAGGATGATATGCTGTGCTCATGTCTAATCGTGAGCCAAAAGATTTGTGCATCGCTTGCCATAGCTCTGACGTGAATCGTGCATCCCGATCTGAAATGATGGAGGTGGGCACCCCGTGCCTCGAAACAACTTCTTTAAGATAGATGTCTGCGAGAGTGGAGAACTTATCCGTTTCCTTTATAGCCAGGAAGTGTGCAGACTTGGTGAGTCGATCCACGATCACCCATATGGTGTCATTCCCACGCTGGGATCTGGGTAGGCCGGTAACAAAATCCGTGGAAATTTCTTCCCATTTCCATTGCGGTATCTTGGGCTGCTGAAGTAGGCCCGCTGGTTTCTGATACTCCACTTTGACTTTTGCACATGTCAAACACTTGCCGACGTAAGTAGCGATGTGGGCTTTCATGCTAGGCCACCAGTATGTAGTTCTGATGTCGTGATACATTTTATCCGAAACCTGGATGTATCGAGTAGCGAGACTTATGAGCTTCATCCATCACAAGCTCTCGTAAACCGCCATAAAGTGGGACCCAAATACGCCCCGTTACATAGTATGCGCCGTCTTCCTTTTGTTCCATTCGTTGCCTTGAGCCGCGTAAGGCTTCAGCTTTGACGTTTTCGGGTTTCAATGCTTCTATCTGAGCAGTTCGTATCTGTGCAGGAAGATCAGACTGAATAGTGAGCTGCAAAGCTCGTACACGCTTAGGTAGAGTGTCTTTCCGACTGAGAGCGTCAGCCACAACATTGGCTTTGCCTGGATGGTACTTGATGGCGCATTCGTAATCATTAAGTAACTCGACCCATCGTCGTTGACGCATGTTCAGTTCCTTCTGCTTGAAGATATGCTCGAGACTCCTGTGATCGGTGTAAATTGTGCACTTGGTACCGTACAGGTAGTGTCGCCATATCTTAAGCGCGAAAACAACAGCTCCCAGCTCTAAATCGTGCGTCGTGTAGTTCCGTTCATGAACTTTGAGTTGACGAGAAGCGTAAGCAATAACTTTATCCCGCTGCATCAATACACAACCAAGCCCCTGTATTGATGCGTCACAATAGACCACAAAATCATCCGTGCCCTCTGGCAATGAGAGGATAGGTGCGCTACATAATCTATCCTTCAGGTACTGAAAAGCAGTTTCTTGTGTATTACCCCAATGATAGGTAACACCTTTCTGTGTCAACATAGTGAGCGGCTGTGCAATCTTGGAGAAGTCTTTAATGAATCGTCTGTAGTACCCCGCCAAACCCAAGAATTGGCGTATTTCTGTTGGTGTACGCGGTGCAGGCCAGTTCCTGATCGAATCTACCTTGGATGGATCGACATGAATCCCATCCCTGTTCACCACATGGCCTAAGAAGTGGACTTCACGAAGCCAGAAGTCGCATTTTGAAAACTTGGCGTACAGTTGTTCCTTTCGAAGAAGTTCCAAGATAAGACGTAAGTGCTGCTCGTGTTCCTCCTGACTCTTGGAGTAGATCAGAATGTCGTCGATGAAAACGATGACGAACTTGTCTAGATAAGGTTTGCACACCCTGTTCATTAGATCCATGAAGACTGCAGGTGCGTTCGTAAGCCCAAATGGCATGACTAGAAACTCATAGTGACCGTAGCGAGTTTTGAATGCTGTCTTAGAGACGTCCTCCTCGCGGACTCTCAGCTGATGATAACCAGACCTTAGATCAATCTTGGAATAGTAGCTCGACACTTGCAACTGGTCAAATAAGTCGTCAATACGAGGAAGAGGATAGCGGTTCTTCACTGTGACCTTGTTCAGCTCACGGTAGTCTATGCACATCCTGAAAGTGCCATCCTTCTTTTTCACGAATAGTACAGGAGCTCCCCAAGGCGAAGAGCTTGGACGAATGAAGCCCTTATCCAAGAGCTCTTGTAGTTGCTTAGACAGTTCTTCCAATTCAGTTGGAGCCAAACGATACGGTGCGCGAGCTATAGGTGCTGCTCCTGGAGCTAGCTCGACGTGAAATTCAACCTGACGATGAGGCGGTAACCCAGGTAAATCTTCAGGAAACACTTGAGGAAATTCGCGTACAACTGGAATATCCCCTATTCTTTTCTCTTTCGTTGATGCATCAGTAACAAGTGCCAAGATAGCCGTATGACCCTTTCGTAAACATTTCTGAGCCTTCAAGAAAGAAATGATGCCAACCACAGCACCACTCTTGTCGCCTTGAACTTCGAGAGGTTCTTTTCCCGTACGAGGAATACGAATGATCTTCTCCTTGCATAGGATCTCCGCCCGCTGCTTGGATAACCAATCCATGCCGATGACGATGTCGAAACTACCCAGAACTATTGGAATAAGATCAATCGAGAAGGCCTGACCCGCTAGAACGATGTTACAACCCTTGATTACATGCGTGGCTTCTACACTTTTACCATTTGCTAGTTCTACGACATGTTTGGTGTTTAGGGGTGTTGGTGTACGTTTTAACAATTTACTCATTTTCAAAGACATATAACTCGTATCCGCACCCGAATCAAACAAAACAGTAACGTAAATATCGTCGAGAAGAAACTTACCCATAACGACGTTGGGATCATTTCTGGCATCACCCTGCCCCAATACAAATGCACGACCCCTTGCTTCATTACCATTGTTGTTCCCACCATTGTTGTTGTTGTTGCCATTTCCCTGATTGTTGTTATTGTTGTTGTTATTCTGGTTCCTGTTTAGCTGAGGGCAGTGCCTTTTGAAGTGACCTTCTGCGCCGCAATGAAAACACCCTTTGTTGCCCTGTTGCTGATTCTGCTGTGCTGGTGGCTGCTGCTGATTCTGGTTCGCAGGCCGAGGGCTTCTACAATCCTTGGCCTCATGACCCATCTTGAGGCATCTTTGACAGCGACCCTTGTTACACTGGCCACTGTGGTGTCTGTTGCAGTTGTTACACTTTGGGAGGTTCCCTCGATATCCACCCTGCCTGTGGCTGCCTGAGGAGTGCTGACTGGGACTCTGATAACTGTCAGTCTTTCGCTGCTGAACCTGTGACTGAACTGAAGCTGATCCCTTGCTGGAATCCCCATCCCATTTTCTCTTATTGTCACTGGGAGTAGCAAGTGTAGTAGCAGTGGTAGCGGTAGCAGTAGCGCTGATACGTTTAGGCAGTCTGTTCTGATCCACTGCCTGATCTGTGATACGATGAGCAAGGCGCTGAATAGCCTGAATGTTGTCAAGATTGGCTGATGTTACGTGGCTCTGAATCTCTGGCGCTAATCCCTTGAGATACAACTCAATGCGCTTGATTGGAGGGTCCACCATAGTTGGGCACAGTACAGCCAACTCGTTAGACCTTTTAGTATAAGCCTCTATTTCCGACCCAGTCATTTTCAAATGGTACAAATCATCTTCCAACTTGTGGATGTCTTCCCGAGTGCAGTATTCCCTTTTGATCAGTTCCTTGAAATCATTCCAAGGGGTGGCGTTAGCAGCTGCCAACCCTAAGATCTGCACTTGCGCGTTCCACCAAGTTAACGCGATTCCCTCCAAAGTACCAGTGGTGTATTTCACCCTGCGAGCCTCAGGGCATTCACACATCTCGAACACAGACTCGAGCTTTTCGAACCAATGGAGGAGTCCAACCGCTCCTTCAGTGCCACTAAATGTGCTAGGACGACAATCCATAAAGTTCTTGAAAGTGCAGACGGGCTGCTGAGCGTGTTGACCTATTGTGTACGAATAGGACAAGGTTAAACACAAGAGTTAATGTAGGATCTAAAGATCCTAGTGTGAGTCTAAACTGCAGGGTATACTACCTGCTTGAGCAGCTGCAAGTGCCGCAGCAACTTGTTCATTAACGAAAGCCGTCAACTGGGCTTGTGTCATGTTAATTCGTCCGGCCATTGATCTTCACATCAAAGGCAACATAGGTGAGAAAGGTTCGCGAATAGTGCGATGACAGAAGAGTGTAAGCACATAGGTGTTCTCAAGCAATAACAAGTAATGAGCAGTGTAATCTAAGCATACTACGAGCAAAGTTCTATGCAATTCTAGCATGCAGGCAATAAACATAAACCTTATTACCTAGTATGTTGAGTCTTGCACGTGGAGCGAAGCGTCGTTGTGGATCGTTGAGAGCACTGTTCTGGTTATAGTCCGGTTTTAATAAAAACGTTTTCCATATTAAAACCACGTTCTCTATAACCAATGGCTCTGATACCAATCTGTCACACCCCCAAAATCCACCTGCGGAGTATCACCGCTTGGGAGCGTGACTGACCAGGATCAAGCCACCAATCATATAGAACAATATATATAGTAAAAGTAATTGCCATTAAACCAAACCAAATCCATATGAAAGGTGTTCCAAAACATAAGTAAGTTATCGTTGTTTAGCGGAAGCGTATAATTAAAACCCATCACAATAAAGTATCAAATGTCGTAAGTGTTTAACAAGACAATCACGATCCAAGCCCACAACGACCAGCTCCTCCCTGTGCAAGCTCCATGTATCTAACGACCTGCAAGGCATGTAACAGAGGATCAACAACTAGTTGAGCGAGTTCACAGAAAGTAAATGCGTAATAGTAAGTTCGTTTGTAACATGTGGCTCTACTGGGCCGATAGTACGTTCTATTGGTGGGGGCTTCCCATGTTGTATAACCACTAGACTATTCGTAACCATAAGTGTTCTTCACAACCGAGAACAGTAGTACGTACAAGCTTTACGTAAGTATCCTTCACAACCGAGGATAGTAGTAAGTATAAATACACGTAGGTTTTACGTGAGTATCCTTCACAACCGAGGATAGTAGTAAGTATAAGTATACGTAGATTTTACGTAGGGGTCCTGCACAACCGAGGACAGTAAGAAGCATATGCATATGTGGGCTTTACGCATGTGTCCTGCACAACCGAGGACAGTAAGTTGTATAAGCATACGTAGGTTTACGTATGTGTCCTGCACAACCGAGGACGCTGGTATGGTAGTCTAGTGGTAGTGTCAGTATGAATCTATTCAACCTTATTCCTTTAATCCCATTCCCAACCCTGGGAATCCCATGCCTTAGTAAGGGTGTGAACTCACCTTGGTTTGCTCGGTATGCTAATCTATGAGCTCGTGAACAATCAATCAATCAGTCGAATCCTATAGTATACCCGTATACCAGATCAGTTTATGTTCGTAGGGGTTCACATGCAATCTATGCCATAACATGTACTTAAGCAATTATCACGTATCACGTAAACAGATAAACAAAATTGTGCCATTCATGTTGCATGTAAGTGTCATTTACAGTTCGCACTATCAGGGTTATTCATAATCTATTTGACAGGGTTAACATACGTAACGGGAATAATATCTTAACAGTACTAGTTAACTAACAATGCTAACAACCAATTAGGGTTAACAACTTAGCAATTCATCAATGGTTCACATGTTTAACTAAGTTACATACTAAGCAGGATTACATGCATAAGATAACAGAGGTTCATGTTTAAGATTCAATGGTCGGACTATATGATATGTATAAACTCGGGCATAGGTCACTAACAAAACTCTGAGCCCCACTTGTATCCTCTCAAAAGGTCGGATCAGGGGAGAAAGGCATAAACTCGGACCCCTAATGTTGTACCAAGCTCGGACCAAACCTCCCTATCCTGAAACTCGGACCATCTTATACCTATATGAAGTTCGGACATATAACATCATCAAGAAAAGTCGGACCTTACCCCCACTTAATGAAACTCGGACATGGGGGTTTCCCCCTCACAAAGTCGGACTAAGAGTTTTGCTCCTTAAAACTCGGACAAGCATTATAATGAAACTCGGACCAGACATGTCTGATACAAAGCTCGGACCTTGTGTCTAATATTACAAGAATTCGAACATCATAAAACTTAAATAAAGTCAGACTTTTCAATGTTTGATATGAAAATCGGACCATGAGAGCTAAAGGTCGGATCCTGGATAATTATTCTAAAAGTCGGTCCTTATATCACATGTAACAAGGTCCGACCACATATATATGTTAAAAGTCGGACAGGATCTTAGTAATATTAATTAGCAAAGGTCTGATTACATGATTACCTACCGTTCATAAAGTTCGGACCCAAAAACCCTAATTGCACAGCAGCATAAGAAAAGTAACGTACAGCATGCTCATACGATCCTGAACCCTAATCTCTTTACTTTTGCATAGAAGAAACCAAATCAACAATCAAGCGTTCCATCATATCATGCATCTAATTCATCAGACAATGGATTATACGACGAATCATCTTCATATCACAATAATCAACATAAATCAAAAACACAGAACCATCATATGAAGACTAGGGTTTACAAGAATTACAAGGATCAAGCATTGATAACAATCAAACAACCAATAAACAATGATTACACAATTACCTTGGATGATTCTAGAGAAGGAGAGGAATCAAGAGTGATGAATATCTTGGTGATGATGATTGCCAGAGAAAGTGAAAGTACGTGCTTGGATTTTTGTGAGAATGATTAGTGAAAAAGGGATTAGGGTTAAGTATCTCTAGGATTTCACTAATTACCCTCTACCTCCCTAAGTATCATATTTTACACATGCACACCATCTCATAACAATTTCATAGTTTCACCACCAAGTTCATATATTTACCAAGTCTTTCACAATTAACAAACAACCATGCACAATCACACAATACGATTCATTGCATCAAAACGTATACAATTCCATGGCAATCAATTGTGCAAGTAAACAGCTAAATAATAAATGAACGTGCAATAAATGCGAAATAGAAATCTTGGAAATTCGAGTTGTCACATTTTTCTCCACATAGGTTGAAAATTTGTTCATCCTGATTGCCTCTTCAGTCAAGGCCACACTTAGGTTGATGGCCTCAGCGATCGTTGCAGGCTTTGATGTCGTCACCATGCTCATGATTTGGGGTGCCAGTCCCCAAATGAAACGCTCAATCTTCTTAAACTCTGGGTCTACCATGTAAGGAACGATACGCGACAGAACTTGGAATTTCTCCACATACTCAGCTATTTTTGGACCTTCCATCTTCAAGTTCCAGAACTCAGTTTCCACCTTCTGGCTTTCTGTTCTCGAACAGTACTTTTTATGCATTAGCTCTTTCAGCTCGTCCCATGATAAATCATACGCAGTAGTCTCGCCCATCGTCTGAACCTGGAGTTTCCACCATGACAGAGCCCCATCTTGGAACAGTCCAGAAATGTACGTGACCTGGTGCTCTGGGGCGCATTTGCTCGCACGCAAAACAGTGTCCGTTTTCTCAACCCAGCGCACGAAAGCTACGACACCCCCAGTGCTGTCGAAATGTAGGGGCTGGCAGCCTAAGAACTGCTTGTAGGTACAGCCGTTGGCTGGATTATTTCCCGAGGTACCTCCGCTGCGTTCAGAGCGAAGGGCCTCGTACTGTGCGATGATCTGTATGAGGGGTTCTTGAAATTCCGCCTCTGTAGTCGGCAGAGGGTTGTTGGTATCGGTGTTCCCTGGAGTCGACATCTTCCTAGAAGTATGATGGTTAGGTCAGGTCTTGTTAAGGACACGAGTACACAAGTCTCTATTTAACGAATAGGACCTCAGAGGTATATTACATATATGTATATACGCAGTCGTTGTAACATTCAATCACGTATCATCACAATTATTGCACAACTTGTAAATAGGAACGTAACAAGTAAACATGTAGCATTATAGTTGTAGCATAAATATGCTGATCAACAGCGTGCTTAGTGGGAATATAGCGACCGAGTTTTTCATTAGTTATTAGTCATAAGTATTGTCGCATGTTTAAAGATGATTGGGCTTTCGTCATCCTTCGACCACAATCACTGTGTTTTACAAAACGTATCATATCAGAAGGAACGCAGGGTTACCCTACCCTTGTCCAACAAGTATATTAGTGCATCAAAATTACGTAGTCAGAAGTGGTCTTTAAAGTCTCCACAACCCGGCTTATCATTAGTGTTTTTACCAAAGTGTAATGCAATCCGCATGAATCCAGAAACCAACTATACTGGTGACTAAGGAAGAGGAGGAAAAGAAAGTAAACCGTCAACACGCGTGGACTTCCTCCTCGGGCTTGTGTACACGTCGAAGTAATTGTCTGCTCTGCTGCTCGATAGTAAAGAAATGAGTATCAGAATCCTGGGAACGGTGTGATAGCAACGGTCGAGAGCGCAAAAAGGAACCTTGATATATGTGGAGGTTCAATGTATACTGGCAATAGACAGGGTGGAGGGCGTGGTGTCTTACATAAACTTTTCAGGCAATATGCTGTCTTGTGATGTAAATACATGTTTTCAATTATGCAATGTTTTTTGCATTTGAATTTACCAAATGTGGTGTCAGCTCAAGCTCCAACACTCTGCGAATCATATCCTCAAACTGTAGCTCATGTGACAGGTGTACTCATCCCGTGTGTAGCCTTCATAATGCGAGGGATGACAAGGGTCTGAAATCAACATAGTGTAGCATAGGGATCCATCGAAATGACTTGTCCAGCGTTGTAGAGGTGAATGTAGCAAACGGTGCGTCTTGTTAAGTTTAGGAACAATGTTGCCGTAGCAGAAGAATCGTTATGCGGGTGCTGACCTGGAGCGCCTTCCCGGGGTGCGGGTATGTCTTGAAAGATAGTGGTACGGTGCAATGGACGTCGGTCTTCATAGATGCAACATCAGCGGGTGCAGGTGCGGTAGAAATGTCTCAACAAAAGGAGATTCAATAGGCGCATGTACTGGGTCTGGTAAGAGGAGTGCAAGGTATAGTAGTCCAAAGGAAATAATGTCACGTTTAAACAGGTTCAGCAGGTGCAACATCAAGCTGGCCCGCAAGGAACTGGAGCTGCCTCAGGGGCAGGTCCTGGGGAGTGTGAGGGCATGTGATCTTGAGCAAGTGTTAGTGCAGTAGTCAAAGCGGCGTCGTCGTCCGTGTCGGGAGCAAAAAGCGGTAGCCTGCCTGTTAGTAAAGTCGTAAATGTCGCGGACTCAAAGGAGTCTGAAATCGAGTGTATACTAGATAGTTTGATAATAGGGATCTCAAAACGTAGAGTTAGTAACAGCGTCCTCATCTAACTTTCCATCACCCTGGGTATCAACGAAAGGATCATCAATAAGCAAATTAACGTCGTCATCAAACAATTTGTCAAAGAGGTAGATTCTTGGGGAAAATAATCATGAGGGGTACGGCATCGAGAATCGGAGCCACGATGTGCGCGTCATCGAAGTATCCAAATGATGAGGTGGTCGTGGACCGAAACAAGGATGACAGGAAGATTCTTGTCAAGGAAGCCATCTGCAAGGGTAATTCATCACCAGGGTCTAGCAGCGCGGATGGTTGGCAGTCGTCCTCGTTCTTGGTCAACATGTCAGGATCACTCTCAGTATCTGGCGTAAATATCTCTGGCGCAGGTACTGTCTCATCATCTGTGGCGGTGGCGGTAGGGTCGTCAATGCTTGACAACTCGCTTTTTGATCAAGGCGACATGTGTATCGGCGCATGGTAGTCATAGTATGTATTAAAACAGTTTCCACATATGCACGTTTATCAATAATCAACAATTAAGCATGTATGCGATAGCAATGTAAGCAAGTAATCATCCTAGTCTTCCCTAGACTATCTCACCCAGTCTCTTAGACCGAACTCCCTAGTCTCTTAGACTAACTCCCTGGTCTCTAAGACCAACTCCATGTTCTCTAAGACCAACTCCCTGGTCTCTAAGACCAACTCCCTAGTCTCTAAGACCAACTCCCTGGTCTCTAGGACTAAATCCCTGGTCTTTAAGACCAAACCTCCCAGTATCTAAGACTAAATCCCTGGTCTCTAAGACCAAACCTCCCAGTCTCTAAGACTAAATTTTTCCCCAGCCTCTAAGACTGAACCTCCTCAATCTCTAAGATTGAACCCCTCAGTCTCTAAGACTGAACCTCCCCAGCCTCTAAGGCTGAACCTCCCTCAATCTCTAAGATTGAATCCCTCAGTCTCTAAGACTGAATTATAAACATATATTTTGGAATGTGTATTTGTGCCTTTTGTTTGTAAAAATGTTTGTTCCCTGGATCTGGGCGTTTTGTGTATGCAATGAAAACATGTTTGTAAAAGCGTTTTTGTGAGAGCCCTAATGATCGTAGTCTAGACTCGAGAATGAATCCTAGTTCGCTACGATCGAAGCTCTGATACCAAGTTGTCACACCCTGACTTTTGCGGAAGCGTGATTATGGGGTGACTTACTTGTTATCATTGCATTCAACCATATCAAACAATCTATATGATAATACCAAAGATTTGTCATCCATAAAATGAGTTTAAAACATAACAACATTGTCTAAAACGTAGACTTCAAAATTTAAGTTTTACAAGCCAGATGAATTGTGTAAAAGTTTGCTAAGGACTCGTCAAAAGATAATAGTTGAAATTAAAGTTTGGAAGACGTGTCTCGTCCAGGATTAAGACACGCTGGCCAAACCCAAGAACCATGGATGACATCTTTATACTTAACATGACTTGGAACTCCAACGCCCGCCAGATCCATACTTAATTACCTGAAATACATGTAGTTTGGAAAACATCAACAAAAGTTGAGCGAGTTCATATGTATGTGAGTTTGTACAAATCGTTAATATATGTCTGTATAAATTGTTAAAATGTGTCTGTATGTCCTTGGTATGTAGCAATAAGGAAAAACAGATCAATTAATGTGTAGCTAATACATTTATAAGTGATATGGCCTAGGAAGCACTCAAACCTGTAACACGTACTTCATACCGGTCCTTCCGGCGGAACGACATAGTCACCACATGCAGCCACACGCTGGTCCATGTGTGGGGCTCGCAACAGCCAATAGATCTATCACTCATGCCTCTCGGTCCTTATACAAGGATTAATGGTCTTACGATAATAGCCTATCCATTCACGTGATCTAACAGTAAATTCCTTAGCTAATCATACCATGAATAAAAGTGTCTGTAAATGTCTGTAAATGTCTGTAAAAGTCTGTAAATGTCTGTAATAATTGTAACATGTATTTCCCCCCCCCCCCCCCGAAGTATAAAACTGAAAACAGTTAAGAGAAAAGGGGGACATGAACTCACAGTATTGCGTCTTCGGTACTCGTAACCCAAATCTCCTCAGCAAACACGACTACCTACAATGGTCTAACGTCCATTAGACGAACGGGCCGTGCCTTGGCTTAGAGTTTAGTGTTTTTAGTTACGTTACTTTGGTATTATGTTGTTAAAATAATAATAATTATTTTAACTTTATTAGAAAAATAGTTAGACAACTATTTCGTATTTATTTTCTCGAATATTTTACTAAGTGTTCGGATTCTCGGAAAATTTCGGCAGAGTCTCCTCTGTAAATAGAGGTGTCCATGCTTAAATAGCATATCATTTTCTTTTATATATATCCAATAGTTCATTTTCAATAATCAAACCGACATATCGACAAACAAAACGTTACTTACTTTATTTCAGCTTTATTACTCAAAACCGGACTGTTTTCAAGGATTTTTATAAAATAGTTAACCTTTTCTAAAAATTATCAATTTTTTACAGAATGTCACATATGTTCCAAAGTTTATTGTACAAAAATATCAAAATCCAATTCGTTATAGAAAATCATTTTCTCGACTGCAATCAGATTTGTTACCTTACGATCGTAGTTTACGGAAATATTCACTAAAAATCAACCGTAAGTCCGTTTGACGAAATTCTAGTTGGAGGGTCGTCCTGACAACGGTGTCCATCTACTGTAAAAGTTCCATGAGTCGGTTTCACTCAGGTTTCAGGTTATGACTTCGAAAACAACACACTTTTTCTGCAGTAAAAATGCAGCTTGAGCTGCTGTCCAAAAATAGTCTTTTAAAAATAGTAAACGGTCTCGAAAAATTACGATTCCAGTGCCATTTGTTTAGTTATTCCAAAGTACTCATTTTAGGCTTCAGAAAATCCATTTTTCAATTTAAAATGATCCCGTTACAGCCTGTTAAAGTTGGCTGAAAATCCAACTCAGCAAGTTGTTTATATTGTAGAGGTGACTAAAAGTGCATAAACGAAGATCCTAACCATGGTTTATTGATGAACGAATGTTAAAACTTCAATCATGCTTTAACCAACCCTAAACCATCCAGATTTCAACTTCTCACAAGCTTTTTATACATGGTTTTTAGGCAGAATTTTAAGTTCACATTTTAGTGTTTTAACTTTTGTGTGTGATGAACATTCAACAAATCGTAACAAGAATCAAGGTGAAACAAGAGTGTGAAGAGACTTACTACTAGCACAAGGCTAGGGTAGTAATCTTAGAATGAGATGATGGTGGAATGTTGGTGACAAAACTTGAATCAAACTTCCTTGAACACCTTCAATCTAGCACCTCTATGGATGAATCCTAAATCTTTGAATAAGAGCTTTTAGTGAAAGAAATGGAGATGGTGAAGGAAGGTGATGGTGAATTCGATTATGGAGAGGGGGGGTGCTTGTGCTGAAAATAAGGAGGGAGGAGAGAGAGGTTGAGTGTTAGTTTGATAGTAATGATGGTAAGTCTTGGAAACATGCACTACTAGCTCATAGGGTAATCATACCCCATAATTTTGGCCAATAGAACCAAGATCCTCTTTTCACACAATCTCAACAAATATATTTAAATGATTATGGCAGAAAATCAGTTGGGGGGGGTAAAGTGTAAGTTTTTGGTAACTATTAGGTAATAAGTTAGAAGGTTAAGGGTATTTCCAAGTATAGTGGGTGTATGCCATGCTTTCATGGTGTATAGGGATTTTTGTGATCATAAATAATTAGGAATGATAAAATAATATTTCTAATAATATTTTGGTGTCCCGGGTAATGTCTGGTTGTTCGGTTTCGTATCGTTCCGTTAAAGCGTTTAATTGTCCCGAATAGCGTCTTTTGTGCATCTTTTTGTAACGAAATTAATTCCAACACTTAGGGAAGTGTCCAGGACCATTTAGTCAATACTCTGTATAATATGAGTGTGTTAAAAGCTGAATTGTTACTAAAATGCGGAATTCTGTAATTAAATTGCGTTTTAGGCACTTTCCGGCACTCAAACTATCACCTAGTGACATAGTCTTATGGTCCTCACTTCCCTACACTCCACACCGGTGTAGTGTTTTTTCCCTAGCCCATACTAGCCTAAAAATAGTATCTGTCTAAGTGCTGGCATTGTCAGCACGTGACTGAGTTATTCGCTCACTATAATAACTGTGCTTTGTGCATCAGGTTTGTCACTAAGAGTCTGTATGTAATAATTGAAGTGACTGTATGTAAAGAATGCACATGTATGTATATAACATAAATCAGTAAGCAGTTTAAAGCATCAGATGTAATCAAGCACAGTCATTAAGCTCATAATTAAAATTAATTAATTGTACGGATGCATGCAAAATTGACGGTTGTCACATATTCGGTGCACAGTTAAACCTATAGCAGTTTCCTTTTCATTAATTAGCAATTAACCATAATTATCAATACACTCCCATCCTTATCTGATTAACCCGTTAACCATCCCTGTGCCACAATCCCAATCATGTTGTTAACAGTTTCATCTAGACTCATAACCATAACAAACCGGCCAACATAACAACGAATTTGATAATTATTTCATATAAATTTCTACACATAATCATGATTTCCACTCCACATGTTTTCATTCACTTGCACATGATTAACAGATTACAAAGCTTTATGTCAATTCCATAATCCTAGTTTATCAATCAAGCTTATGACACAACACGAGTTCATCATCATCACAATCGGATCCGATCAACATCAGCAATTCCAAGGATCTTACATAATTCTTATGTATTCTATTAAGCCATAACCATAGAAATTTCTACAAACATACATCATGCATTCACACACAAGCATAACCATAACAGAAAGGATGCATCATAAAGCAACACATTAAATACTGACCTTGTGTAAAAGATGAAGTGGAATAATAGGGGAGCGGATCACAACCGAGGGTAAGGGTGGATGTTTCTTGTTGTCGTCGATGTGGAGATGGGAGAAAGGAATAGGGTTTGCTAATATTGTGCTTCCTGAAGTTATGAGAATCACGCCCACCTTATGTGTGCTGATTTCGAGTAAGTGGGCCAAGCCCTCTTGTGTTTCACTTCGGCTCAAGGGAGCTGGGTCGAACCCGTGGGCCGAACCCTAACTTAGACTGCCCTCTTGCTTCGAGTAGAAGGAGTGTGGCCCTAACTTGGGCTTATGCGATTGCACTGGTGTTGTGCGTTTGAGTTGTGTGGTGCGACTACATAACATACATACATGCAATACATACAATCACATATCATAATGTCATAACATTTCATTAATATCAGCACGTCACCTAGGCACATAGTGTTCAAGCGTGTTATATTGAAGTACAATGGATGGTTTGAAACACGAGTTGTCACATAAAACCATTTAAATGCAGATCTTGTGATCGTTACAATCCGATCTTGAACTCACAAGAGGTATCAGTACGGAAGCTCTGCGTGTAATCGTGTGTGGAATCGGACGAGTTTCGGTGTCTTTCGGTGTGTCGATTGAGAATTTCGGATTGATTCAATCAATTTCGGTTAAAATTCGGTTTGTTTTGATGATTTCTGATTGAAGTTTTATACATTTCAAACTGATTCGGATCTGTTCGATGTATTGTTTGTGTATTTCAGACTGATTTGGTGTGTTTTGAAAAAAAAAATGTTTTCTTGGTTTAAATCAACTAGAATTCGAGTATATTGTTAATGATATCATAAACTGTCAACATCAATCGTATATTACAAGTATGCTTTTTCATCAAAATCTAAACAAAAAGAAAGAATGATAACGAAAATAGAAGAATCAGTGTAAATGTGTAATATATGTTTCATAATCAGCACATCATGTTTCTTTTCTAGATCTGAATTGTTGTTGCAGGTTTCCGAAGAAAGAAGAACATGAAATCTGATTGAACTCGAAGTGTCAGATCTGTATCTGAATTGTTTTTTAGCTTCTTCAGCGATTTCATTAAGATTTGATATTGGTTGTTATAGGTTGAGTCGACTTTTAGATCTGAATCGGACATACAGTTGCAGGTTTTTTCTGATCTGAATCGAAGATAAGAAACTGAATATTGTTGTTTTGCGGCTGGAAGGTTATAATTAGCGTTGAAGGTTGGTTGATTGGATTGCAACTAAGCTGAATCTGAGTTGAAGGTGTTGTTTCAGATCTGAATTAAGTTGAAAAAGAAATTGCAGAAGTAATGTAGAGTTGAAGTTTGACGAGAATCATTTAAGATCTAAGATGGATTATCCAAGAAGAAGATGAATATATATGACAGTTGTTTGCTGATGTTGAGTGTAAGGCAACCCGGGCACCACGTGGTGAGGAAATCCTCATGCGTCGAAGCGCGTTAAACACCACAGCCACTACCATTTATCACACGTGGATGTGGCAACGCGTGGTGGTTTTCATGCGTGGAAAGATGATTGTGAATGTTGGTTTTTGAATGTTGAAACTTTATATACGTTAGTTTTTGACCGTTTGTGATTTTTAAAAAAAAAAACTTAAACACTATATATATATATAGGGGATGGGGGTAGGGATATGGTAAAAAGTGTCTAAAATGTAAGAAGGGTAAAAAGTGTTTTAAACCATTGGATATTTGATCTAATGGTTGAGATCAATAGTGTTTTAATTAGAGGGACCTTATGTAAAATTGAAGGGTAATAGTGTCTTTTTTAATGTTTGAAATATGGTAACCATATCATACACGACCAAAAACTCCTACATACACTCCTTTTTCCTTAAATATCGGAATTAATGATTCACCTTAATTGTAGGAGGTCTTTGGTTGCATATTCGTCATACATTATCATAAAGAGAACTGTAATCAGATTCATGGCGTGGTGTTTTAAAACAACTGGATAAAATTGACTATGATTCAAGTCATGGTGTTTTATCTGGAGACATTGTTCATGGCGTGGTGTTTTAAACATCTATGATTCAAGTCATGGTGTTTTATCTGGATACATTGTTCATGGCGTGGTGTTTTAAACATCTATGATTCAAGTCATGGTGTTTTATCAATACACAACATTCCCAGATTTTAAAACACCATGACTATGATTCAAGTCATGGTGTTTTATCCGGAGAAATTGTTCATGGCGTGGTGTTTTAAACATCTATGATTCAAGTCATGGTGTTTTATCTGGAGACATTGTTCATGGCATGGTGTTTTATCAATACAAAACATTCCCAGATTTTAAAACACCATGACTATGATTCAAGTCATGGTGTTTTATCTGGAGACGTTGTTCATGGCGTGGTGTTTTAAACATCTATGATTCAAGTCATGGTGTTTTATCAATACAAAACATTCCCAGATTTTAAAACACCATGACTATGATTCAAGTCATGGTGTTTTATCTGGAATCCAAAAAACATTGTATAAGGTTTTTACGAAAGATGTTGTGGGGTTGTGTCGAAAAGATAAGAATAGAAAGGGTGTTACGGTGTGTCATGGTGGTGAGAAGGTGTTTCACCGGAGAGAAGGGATGGGCTTTTGTGGGTGTCGGCTTGCCGGAAATACGGCCGGAGAAGGTCGTCGGACTTTACTTCGGTGACCGGAGTCTAGAGAGAGGCAGATTGTTTCATCTTGGGGGCTATGGTTTTGGTGGGATGAGGGAGAAAGAATCGTAAGAAATAATATGTTTCCTAAAATTTCTCCTAAAATAGTTAACACATGATCTAATTTCCTTTAATTGACTTTAACTACTATTAGGAGTAAATTACATTATTACTCTTATTCATTAATATAATTGATGGACACATGTCAACACCAGATTATTTCTTACACTTCTTACACTTTAGCCACTTTTTACAGGATCCTTTACCTAGGGGATGGTTCAAATGAAAACCACTTTTATTGTGAAAACTCGAAAACTAACTAAAAAAAGCCTAAAAACACACAAAAAAAAAATTTCAATTTTTTTTATAAAAATCGCTGGTTTTTATATATGAAAAAAAACTTTTTTTCAAAAAAAAAAATTGTAGTACACATGTGTAGTACACATATACATGTGTAGTACACATATACATGTGTAGTATTACACAT
This sequence comes from Helianthus annuus, assembly GCF_002127325.2. Classification (NCBI taxonomy): domain Eukaryota; kingdom Viridiplantae; phylum Streptophyta; class Magnoliopsida; order Asterales; family Asteraceae; genus Helianthus; species Helianthus annuus. Next base: position 56,648,318 of record NC_035439.2, read on the forward strand.
GTGCACTACACAAAAAAAAAATTGAAAATTTTTTTATATAAAACAAACCTGCGAAAATTATTATGCAAAAAAAAAAATTGGTATGTTTTTTTGGCTTTTTTAGTTAGTTTTCAAGTTTTCACAATAACTAGTGGTTTTCATTTGAACCATCCCCTATATATATATATATATATATATAGAGAGAGAGAGAGAGAGGTTAACATACAAAACGCCTTATCGTACTTCACGTACGCGACAGTCGCAACCATCAGATCATGGCAATAATCACGCATAGATCAGTTAATCACGCATGGGAGCAGTTAATCACGCATGGGATCAGTTTTTTGAAGATAATTACGCATGGATCATAATTACGCACGTTCAGTTGATCAAAAAATGGAGATAATCACGCATGGGATCATAATTACGCACGTTCTATTTGGTCGCGTACGTTAATGTACGTTAAGGCATTTTCTACATTATACTTTCTCTCTCTCTCTCTCTCTATATATATATATATATATATATATATAGGATTAGGTTCAAACGTGAACAAAATCCCAAGAGTGAACTGCGTGAACTGATCTGGACCCTTCATTTCATATATAGTTGACAAGGGTAGGATTGTAATTTTATAAAAAGTTGAATTCAAATCATTTTATTATTAATCCTATATCAGTTACATAAAGAATATTATTTCAAAATCTTTAACATATTTTTTATTTTTTTAAGATTATCATCGATAATCTCTAACAAATATCCATATTTTCATGTGATTCATCCAATCTTCACGTCAGCCGTTCATCACGTTCATAAACCCAGAAAATTCAAGTTCATATTTGGTCGTTCATCACGTCATATTTCGCCTGAAGATCAATTATTTCTCGCCGTCAATTGTATCGTTGCCGGTATTTGACTAGGTGTTGTAGTTTTGTTCCGTCTGACATTAATCGGAGCCGGACTAAGATTCCGGCGAAGAATAATCGGTGTACATTAATCGGATTCGGACTAAGATTCCGTCGGACAATTGTTGTGTATTGATTTCTAATTGTCAAGATCTTTAGTGGTGAGTGAAACTGTGAAATAGAGGAATTGTGATGGATTTAAGGTGTAGAATTGATGGGTATTTTGTTGTTGTGGGTTTGATGATGGTTTGTTGATTGGAACTTGTGTTAATGGAGATAGTAATGGAAATTCAGTTGGAGCTCTAATGGTGAAAACAGAGCAAGATGCTATATACTCTGCTATTCAAGGATTTGTGGGTAATTGGTGGAATGGGTCAGATCTTTATCCTGATCCTTGTGGTTGGACACCTATTCAGGTTATTTTCTCATGCAATTATCAATCAATCTAAAAGCATATAGTTTGATATTATTGTATTATATTTTGGTAATTAAATGTGATTTGATTATGTTTCTTTTATAATTATCTTTTTGCTAAATTCATGTATACAAGAGTGTTCAGTTCTTTGTAAATAGCAGTCCACTGTAAAACCAGGTTTGTAAAACTTGAGTTTTTAGTCATTTTTTGTTTGTGTATAATATTTAGGTCCGAGGTACACATGTGTACTGCTTCTTCTATACATGCCAACACGATAGTACACATGTGTATAATACAATTGTCGTTGTATGTAAATAGCATAATTTTAGTTAATGAGCCTTTGAAGACCCTCAGCATTGTTGTCCTTTTTTTAACCAACCTTTTTTAATGTAATTGTGCAGAGTCGGTTGCGAGTAACGTCGATGAAACTCCCAATGGGACTAGGTACCGGACATTCGAGATTTTATTGGTGATAGAGACGCGCAAATGATAACTGACAAATTCAAAGCTCGCAGCGAAAACAAAGTTAATCACACATTTGATACCCATACTGATGATACGGATATTTACATGTGCATTGTGTACACAGGTGTACTTGGATATTTACACATATGTACAATGCTAAAGAAGATAAAGAACGTATAGAATGTTCATCAAATGATGTAAAGCTTATATGAACAAAACAATCCTTGATTTTGATTACTAACAAGCCACTACGAATATGAACAAAACACAAAAAGATTCACACCGAATAATCCCATAACGCATGTCATTAACCAGTTTTTCTATCGCCTTTGAGGTTAAGATTAAACCATTTTTGGGATGCGAAGTTCCTTCTTCGCTCGGACTGGGGCTGTTTTCACCATCACCACCTGGATTTTTTCTGTCATTTCCACCGTTATTACTACTAGCTTGCGTATTGCTGGGTGTATCTGTTACTAACTTCTTGAAATCGGGCCAAAGCCTGCATAAATATCAAACAAGAAATACTCGGAACAAAATATAACATTGTAGTTTAGTCATCTAATTTACTAGCTGAACTTTTTTATTAAGCTACATCCATATATAGACTATAGATCGATAACTAGGGGTGTCAATCATGTCGAGTTAGCAGGTACTTCGGTGTACACTGGTATGTTCATCTGTGTACAACAGTCTGTACACATGTGCACAACAGTGCATTACATAAGTGTACAGTAGCCTTTACACCTTATGTACTGTTGATTTCAGCAGCATTTATAAACTTGCCAAGAATCTCCACACTATACATTCAGACAATATTATATCATTATATACATTCAAACTTTAAACTTCAGATGCAAATCTACAATACGATAATTTCTTGGAAAAACGATTACCTCTTTAAAGCTTGTGGAAAACACGGAATGACGCCAATTGCACGACGAGCAACAGATCATACAGACGGGACCTCATCGTTAAAAACCGCGTTGATCTATAGAAGTTTTCAACAAAATGAAAATAGTAAAATTAAAGTTTTTTAAAATAAGATAACTATATTAATATCTTACAGAATAACTGATAATCTGATCCTGTTTGTCTTCTGGAAGTGAAAAGAAAACGCTAGACGTTATTCCTGCAAAACATGTCACCATTGCAGCCCTCACCTTCCAAAAAGAAAGTTAATGTAAGAACTAAGATTACAATATTTATATAATTATATCTATAAACACAAAATCTAATAATATAACTAACCATCGATGAACTATGAAACAACGTTGTTAACGACAATTATTTTTCAATCGCTTCACACCATTGCTGGCTGCTGGATACTGAATTATCGTCACTAGCCACCGTTTCGCTACACAGTATATGACGGAGGTGATGATATTGTTTTAACTTTGACATAATCATACGTAAAAGGACTGATAGGTAATTTATCATAAGAAAGATCTTCAGTTCCTTTAAATCAAGAGATAGCGCGAAGACGTTCATCTAGCAGTTGTGACACATGATGTGTATACATATGAGTACACAGGTGTACTTATTTGAATTAAATGTATATACACATGTGTACACCGGACAAAACTAACATATGGTTAAAAAAACAGTCTGCAGAACATATATAGTTTAGATCAGCTTAACATCAACATACACATGTGTACACACTTATACATTGGCATTCAGAAAAATACGCACAAAATACACATGTGTACATCGAATAAAAACAATGTATAATCAACTATCTTGTTAAATCAACCCTATCCTTCAAAAAATTAAGCATATACTCGAACAACAATTGATCAGAAACACACCATTGTAGCAAAACCTCGTGATTAAACAACTTTTAGAAACCCTAACTTCCGATTGGATGTTCTTAGAAGAATTATAAAACATGCAACGATTTACTAAATAATATAAACATTTATACTTTATCATTGTGTACCTTTGTTGTTGAAAATCATATGAGTATTCCGGCGACTGGATATCTTCGACGGTCCTCCTCTGGTTTTCCTCCATGACGGCGGCGATGGTGAGACATAGCCTTCGACCGACCTCCTCTATGTATTCGAACAATGATTTCCAGCTGTGTATTCCGTCGATTAGATAGCTCCAATGATAGTTTTCTTTGTTGTCGGCGGTAATGGTGAGAGAGAAAGCTCCCCTGTATATTTGAACGAGATCTGGTTAATATGGAAACTTTTAAGGGTTTTGGTTTTGAATTATTTAATAGTGTAATTACCCATATACCCTTATTTCTTTAATTAAATAGTATCAATTAACCAAATAATTACAATCATGCCACTCATCAATAATCTCAATATCATAAATATGAAGGGTCCAGATCTGTTCACGCAGTTCACTCTTGGGAGGTTGTTCACGCTGGAACCCTACCCTATATATATATGGGGTAAGGTTATTGTAAAAAAGGTTAAAAGTGTGAGAAAGGTGAGAAATGTTGTGGAGATGACATGTGTCCTCCATCTAAATTAATTCAAAAGGGTAAATAAGTAATTTTATAATTAATTCAAAACTTACCATAACCGCCACCTTAATTATAGGAACAGGATTTTTTCAAATATCTCTAAAAAAACACTACGAATAACACCATTCAGTAAATAATATATCACCATTCAGTAAAAAATATAACACCATTCAGTAAAATAATATAACACCGTTCAGTAACGAAAATATAACACCATTCAGTAACGAAATATAACACTATTCAGTAACGAAATATAACACCATTCAGTAACGAAATATAACACCATTCAGTAACGAAATATAACACCATTCAGTAACGAAATATAACACCATTCAGTAACGAAAAAATAACACCATTCAGTAACGAAAATATAACACCATTCAGTAACGAAATATAACACCATTCAGAAACAAAAAATAACACCACTCAGTAAAAGAAAAAAACACCATTCAGTAAAAGAAAATAACACCATTCAGAAAAGAAAAAAACACCATTAAGAAAAGAAAATAACACCATTAATGAAAAGAAAAATAACACTATTCAGAAAAGAAAATAACACCATTGAGTAAAGAATATAACACCTCTGTATCATCTTCTCCACTTCCGGCACCACCACTGCCGCTCCGCCGCCGCTGTCGTGTAGAGAGAGAGATCATCTGGTCGTGCGATGTA